>NC_089226.1:2400000-2700000 GCF_963924675.1 Phocoena phocoena
CTTATAAGAAGACAGAAATCTGAACACACACCCACAGAGAGGTAACACGACGTGAACACACAGACACAGAAGGGAGACGACTCCATGAGGACAGAGGAGGAAACTGGAGGTCTGTTGCCACAAGTCAAAGAATGGTTAGGGCTACCAGAAGCTGGAGGAGGCAAAGAAAGACCCTCCCCAAGATGCTTTGGAGGAAGCAGGGTCCTGCCAAAACCTCGATTTCAAACTTCTAGTCTCCAGAACTGTGAGAAGGTCAACTTCTCTTCCTTGGAGCCCCAGGCTATGGTAGTTTGTTGTAGCACACTTGGGAAACTGGTCCAAAGGTTCTGGCCAGCTTTCAGAGGGACTTAGAGTTCACCTAGGGTTTGATTGGACCTAGAGTTTTTACCCCACATGTGTTTTCTGAAGAAGGCAGAGGTTAAAGTTGAATCCTACAGACCCAAAGGCATTTGGATCTAACTCCTGTGATTTTCATTATCTCCCTACCATCCTTTGCCTGTTTATGAAGAAGGGCTATTGTTTATTGAGTGGAATGTAACCCATCATCAGATAACTTCTCAGAAAAGGGAGCTATGAGCTAGGAATTAATGACCTAGAAATGTAAAATAACAATTCATTTAATCTCATAAGTTGACTCAAAAGTGATCTAGAATCAAGGCACCGATAGGTCAAGAGTTAGCAACTCTGTTTTGTTCTAAACTGTTGACTGTGCCAGGATAAATAGGCAGTTTTGCCTTATATTCTTCGTTTATTTTTTGGATTTGATGCTTTTTCTCCAAACTATATAGTTCATCCTAAATACTCTTATAGGGTTGCCTTTAAATATTTGAAAATTCCTATTCATTACAAATTGTTAAAACCATTCATGAAGGAATAGGTATGAATCACTAATTCTCAGGGTTTTGTTTGAGTTTTTTTAAGTGTTGACTCCTTTGAGAATCTGATTAATGCTGATTTATATATATATATGTAACATATATGTGTATATATATTTGTGTGTTTTTTGTGTGAGAGGTATGTGTGTGTGTGTATGTGTATGTAAGTGTAAGTTGTGTACAATTTCAGGAGGTTAACAGATATTGTCTGAAGCCTGTCCATGGTCTATATGGGCTGAATGATTGTCCATCAGTGGAGGGTATCTATTCTTTGACTGGGATAAATAATTCAGCGAGAAATCATACATTACATTTTAACATGGTCTGGGTCTCTTCCAGTTTTGTTTTGAAGTTTGCGTCTCCAGCTTTAAAGAATGTTGGTTTGATTTTCCCTTCTTTTATTTTGGATTGTTCTTTCTGGAACTTTAAGTAGTATGATCTTTTTTTTTTTTCCATCGCAAGCAAAAAAGAGGTTGGCAATGAACATGCAATTAGATGCTTAATTGCCTTTTGATGAGGCTAAGGGTTGTGGAGTTAGGGCGTGTGACTAGGGATTCTTTAGCTACTTAGAGCCTTGCAGAAGGAGGCTCTGGTTCAACAGGACCACTAGGTCCATGGTCATGCTTTGAGACGGTGTTGTCAGGCTGTCACGGTCCCACAGGAGAGGTAAGCTTCATGGGGAGGATTGAGGCAAGCCTGCTTCTCCTTGAATGGAGACAAGAGATGGCAGAAGCAAGAAAGGAAAATGAAGAGTGCAGAGAGGAGGTGCACTTGGAGACAAAACAATTGCTGTTTGGTGGCCATATTTTGTAGGACAGGACCAAAAAGTAAAACAGCCATGAAGGTCTCCATTGCCACAAGGTTTGTGCAGGGCTTCTGGTACCTACACAGATTTGACAACCCGACTTTGAAGTGTTGAGAATGTGAAGGGCGGAAAGCAGACAGGGAGCGGTTGTGTAGGGGATGTTGCCTGGTGGGGGCGGGGGGGAGTCAGGAGAGAAGGTCAAGAGAAAATGACTAGAGTGGTCATTTCTGGCCCTATTACCAATGATGATGGATGGCTTAGGAGAGGCAAGAGGAACAGTGTCTATTTAAAGGTGGCAATTAAGAAAATATGTCGAAGTCGAGGGAGAATGGCAGTTCCGATTCTGGCTGTTGATGTATCTGATGAAGCAGGACTGATTCACCTACAAACTGACACAGCTGCATTAATGTGGCTGAAAATAGCAGTTCTCCTCCGCCCGTCATGGAGCTGTGGTAGCGCGTCATCACCTGTGTGCTCCTGAATGCAGATTATTCCCCTTTGACTGAAAATCATTTCCATCTGGTTTCTTCCAAGGGTGTTGAATCATTGCCTTCCGTTGTCCGCTAAATGAGTATTTAAACACCAATTTGTTGTTTGGACCTCTGTTCATTGGGTGATAGTGAGGTGTATTAACCTTATGCTTTCAAAATTTCCTCTTGTATTTTGTGCGGGTCTTTTTTTTTTAATGCCGAATGTAATTGCTATGATTTGCCCAATTGAGTTCATGTACAAGTAGTAAGGCTGTATTATAATACTGGGATATACGAGTCAGTGAGCAAAATTAAGCCTTCATTATCTGAGTCTATGACTGTAGCTCGATGATAAAAAAATTGCAGGTGGAATAAATTTGATTCTGAACTTAAAGAGACCTTGCCTCACACAGACGTATTCTAAATATATACTATTGCATCAAAACTATCGAATTTAGTTATGCTTCCTCTGCCCCTTCTTTCACCAATCCTGCTGAATATCAAGATTGCTGGGTGTAAAGAGATGCATTCCCTTGTAGTTTTAAATTAAAACATATTTCCACTTTTCGCTGAGAAGATAACGCCCATGTATGGTTCTTGTCCTTAGAAAGGCAAGACACATATGCAGTTTAAGGGAAAAGGAAGAGAGGCAGAATCCATCAGAGAAAGGTAACCCCAGCCTTCTGTTTCTCGTGGGTCATGCCCTACAGACACATCTTCTTAGAAATCTGTCTGGGTTCCGTCCACAAACCAGCACCCCTGGCATTGTCTGTAGTTGGGCATTATGATTTGGGATCTGATATTCTTTGAGGGGAGAGCACGGATAGAGGGGCTGGTGATAAAGTGAGAATTTCAGGGGATTCTGGTGAACCGGCATTCCAGGGCAGACAGCGCGGGTGCAGGAAAGGCTTGAGCTGCGAGCTGGTTAATCAAATCAAGGCTCCTGTCTGGTACTTCACGTGTTCTCCCAGTCCCAGCCTCACAGGTCAAGGTAGAGGTGATTCCAGTTAAGTAGGTGATACAGTCCAAACCAGCTTTATGGATCTGTTGAGATGAAATTACAGATCACATGCTTGCCATCTTGGGGAAGACTAAAAGCTCACAGAGGTTTGTGAAGCTCTGGCCAGCCCTGCCGTAATTGGAAGGAACACCAGATGTGCAGTTGCCTCACAGGCAACTGATGGAAAGCATTACACAGGCTAAATTAGTGAATAGAGAGGAAGATCAGCGCGTGAGCCAGTACAAATGCAACGTACGCGTATGAAAATAGTGCGGATTGAGAAAAAAGGCATTTAGTACATTCTCCTCTGCTATTTCAGACCAGAGGGTTACACACACCCTGACATCTCCAGAATCATTATGCCCTTTTAAATGTTAATAGAGGATGTTTTATTTCTCTACCTATATTCCCTGGACTGAAGTCTGGATTATCAATACACAGTTAATATTATACTTAATATTAAATGTATATTATCGATATATAGTTAATGTTAACAGGTGTAGACCGGCAGGGACCCAGAATGCAGGGATTGCGAGCATTTATGAGACATACATGAGAACAATGAAGTTTGTGAGCCCTGATACCAGGCAGGAAGGTCTCTACCAGGCAGATGTGAAGCATGTCCTGAGGGCTGAGCGGTAAGGCTCTGAACGTTGACCATCACTGGACAGCAGGTGAGAGGCAGGGTCCGATGCTGTCATACCTCTGATCTTTTTGCCTCTCCTTAGGAAAACTAGTCAACAAGGGAGAGCAGAGGGCTTCCTCAAATACGACCTGCACAGGGTAGCTCTTTTGTATGTGAGTTTCCAGTCTCATGCTTTTCTCGGGGCCTGTCCCGCTTTCCCATCATTCGTTCGCTGATGCATTCAGTAATATTCACTCATTTATTCATAATCAAAGCCGCCATTCACTACACATTCTACCCCATCACTGGACTTTACAAATATGCTTTCTAACCCTTACTAGATACATACACGTTGTTAAGTGATCCTCTTTTTGCGTCAGTTTCCTTACCTGCCAAATAGAGATAACAGTCCTATCTACCTCAGAGGGTCCCAGTAAGGGTTAGATGAGTGAATTCATATAAGGCATGTAGCACATGATAAACAGCCAGTGTAGACCAGCTGCTATTACTTTTTTTATTGAAGTATAGTTGCTTTACAGTGTGTGAATTTCTCAGTTATACATATATATTATATATATATAATATATATATATTCCTTTTTATATTCTTTTCCATTCTGGTTTATTTCAGGATGTTGAACAGAGTGCCCTGTGCTATACAGGAGGACCTTGTTGTTTATCCATCCTATAGGTAATCGTTTCCAGCTGCTATTATTTTTAAACCAAATTTCCGTCTGTGTAGCTCAGTGTAACCATCCTTTGGGGCTAATGCTACCCCTCCGGAAATGTCAAATTATACTTAGGCTCGCAGGAACAGGTATAGCTTGACCTAATTATTTGGAAACCAGAACAAATAACGTCCTAACTAAAACCTTCTGATGAAAGTAAGTAAGTTTCAAAGTGGGATTACTCTGGATTTTTAATGTTAATCATTCCAGGTCCTTGCTATGATGTTGGGAAAGTTACTTGAACTCCCAGTGCCTCTGTTTCCCTGTCTTTAAAGGAGGGTGCTCTTGTCAGCGTAGTTTGATGGCGGCAAGGCCACCTGCTCCATTCCGCGTCTGGCCAGGGGTCCAGCATATGTCCAGCCACTGAAATCTGGTTCTCTGTCCAGAATTTCCTGCCTACTTAGTCATTTGTTAGGGAATTCAGCACTCTATCAGTAATAAATAATCAGATATTCTAGATAACGTCAAAGTTAACACTAGCTTTCTTCGGGGCAAGACAGAGTTTTTCCCAGCCTAGATATTATGTCTAAAGTTTCCCATTTGCGCATGACATGAGGGAAAACTGGTACACAGTAGAGAAATTTTACTTTTTCTTCTCTTGGTAAACAATAAAATAATTTTAGTTTCTTGTTCATAGAACTTTTTAAAATTAATAGACATTATATCTTAGAGCAGTTTTAGGTTTACCTATGTCGACACATCATTAGTAACCAAAGTCCACGGTTTACATTAAGGTTCATGCTTTGTATTGTACATTCCATGGATTTTAACAAATGAATAATGGTGTATGTCCACAATTACAGTAGCGCACAGCATAGTTTCCCTGCCCTAAAAATCCTCTGTGCCGCACCCACTCACCCTTCCCTCCCCCAGCCCCCGGCAACCACTGATCTTTTTACTGTCTGCGTAATTTTGCCTTTTCCGGAATGTGTTACAGTTGAAATTGTACAGCAATGTAGCCTTTTCAGATGAGGCTTGATGGCTCATTTCTTTTTAGCACTGAATAATATGCCGTTTTATGGATATACAAGTTATTTATCCAATCAGCCATTGAAGAACATTTGATTGCCTCCAAGTTTTGGCAATTATGAATAAAGCTGATATAAACATTGTGTGCAGGTTTTTGTGTGCACATAACTTTTCAACTCATTTGGGCAAGTACCCAAGTACCAGATCGTATAGAAAGAATAAGCTTAGTTTTGTGCGAGACTGCCAAACTGTCTTCCAGAGTGGCTGTACCGTTTTGCATTCCCACCAGCAATGAATCAGAGCTTCTGTTGCCCCATGTCCCTGTCAGTATTTAGTGCTGTCAGTGTTCTGGGTTTTAGCAATTGTAATAGGTATGCAGTGCTATCTCGTCGTCTTAATTTGCAATCCCCTAATGAGAAATGATGTTGAACATCTTTTCATATTCTTATTTTGCCATCTGTATGTCATATTTGATGAGCTGTCTGATCTTTTGCCCATTTTTAATTGGGTTGTTTATTTCTCATTGTTGAGTTTTAAGAGTTATTTTTGTAGTTTGGAAAGCGGCACTTTATCAGATATGTCTTTGGCAGATATTTTCTACCCCTCTGTATGGCTTGTCTTCTTATTCTCTGGGTGGTTCGTGGAACTTTAAAAAGTAATTTTCCATCCTTAAAAAGGAAATAAAAGTGGAACAAGAAGAAAATTTTTATTAACTTAAGTTACAAAATGTTGAGATGAATCTGATGCTGAACAGATCAATACTTGGAGACTTACCGATTTGTTCCTCATGTCTTTCTTCTCCTCTGGCCTCCATCCCTCCTTAGAAGCTCCGCTTCAAGCATGGTGATTCCTGGTATAGGCTATTTACTGTTACTGAAAGTATTCAGATTAAGTCCTCTTTGTGTGTGTTCGTACAAGGGAGTCTTGCCTCACCCTACCTCTTATTAGAGAGAGAGTAACCACAAATACCACCTTTCCTATGGCTACCAACCTTCTTATCTATAACCAAGACTCAGAGCAGTGAGGCCTGAGTAAGAGAAGTTCTGTGGGTATAATGCAGTAAGGGGTAAGTTAAGAGAAATATCTTCTTACCAGACAAATGGACAATTGATCATTAAAACAACTGAGACCATTTGGGGAAATGCTCTGGCCATGCTTTATAAACCAGCCTTTTCTGCTCTTTGCAATAATCATGGGACAGAGGTCGCGTGGGTGTTGGTCATGTCTGTGAAGGCAAACACAGATGCCTCTTGTGTTCTCCCCCAAGTCCGCATTTTCCCTCTGCGGTTGCCATTCTCTGGGGCTTCCTTTGCTACCTGTGTTCAAAGGGAAGTGTCACCTCTGCACTCAGCCTGGCAGACTGGGAGTTCAGAAGATTAGAAACCCTTCTCTGCATGAAATGCACTGTGAAATGTGTTTGAAAATAAAGTTGTTAATGACAATTGTCATCAAAAACTTGCTCTTTCAAATGCATTTTTCATAGTTTCCAGGCCCGAAAGAGCTTGCTTGTATTGAAATTTCGGATGGCTGGCTGACCGTGTGACAGACAACCACGCATATTTAAGTGTCTGCAGGCACATGGAAAGCACACCTGTGCATCTAATTGCCCATCTATCACCTACATCCACACCTACCGTTCCCAGAAGGAGACAGGTTTACACCCCATGGAGCTGCTCCAGACAAACGACAGCCACATCTCTGGGCATTTGTAGAAACCTCCTTTCGGAGAGGATGAAAAAAATACTCTAAGAATAAAACCAACAAATAAAAAACCTGAGTGCTCCAGGAGGTGGTAGGTTCATTATGGACGAAGAGGGGAAAAAATAACATGAAAAGGATGAACAGTCCGTGGGAGGAGACCCCCTTGGCCCAGAGGTGTACCCCATCTGCTGGCCCACCATCCTAGCCCAAAGGTATATGCCTTGTCTGCCTGAACATTCCCTTCACTCTATTAAACTAACAGAGATTCTACCAATTAGTAATGCATTTAGGTTAATAAGCTTCCTCTGGAATGGCTGAAGGGCTAAGCGTCATTCACACATTGGTGTAAATTAGTTTAATTAGACTCGTTTTTTCCAACCCCCTTTCCCGGGGGCAAGTCGAGCTCATGTACACTGAGGGCAGAGGAAAGGAATGACCGTTTACTGAGAGCAAAGCCTGGTCATTCTAGGGAACTTTATCTCATTAACCTTCTCGTAGTTTTTCAAAGTAGGAACTCTTATCTCATTTTACTGTTGAGAAAGTGGAGGCGTTACACGGGTGTAAACTTGACCAATGATACCCATCAGGTGGAGGACGTGGGATTGAAGTCCAGGTCTGTGCTGGTCATGGGTGGGAGCATTGATGGGGGAGAAGGAAGAAGGAGATGCTCCTGAGGGTACGCAGGAAGGGCACTGCTGAGGTTGGGTGACGGGCATCCTTAGATTTCAGGGTATCTAGAGGCCCATTATAGTCATAGTGGTAGACTCTAAGGAACTTATTCATTCATTAAATGAATCAACAGGTCTTAAATTAGACTGTACGCCAGGTACTTTTAAAATTGTTGGGGTTGTGGAGATAGATGGAACAGGCTGGCGGCTACTGTTACGGGGCTCAGGGTCTAATAGGGGGAGACAGATCATAACCAAGTGTATAAATAAGAGGTGAAATCAAATAATGATAAAGGCAGCCAAGAGTGGAAACAATAGCAACGTGGTAGAGCCTGAGGGGGTGGGGTGAGCTGTGTCTTTGGATGACATATCTGAGGAGCCGTCTCTGACCTGAGACCTGGAAGACAGAGCATCCTCCTACACAAAGGTCTGCAGGAGAAGCCTTCCCGATACGGGGCCAAGAAAGTCCACCAGCTTTAGACGGGTGGGGCCCCCTGGGCCAGCGTGATGGCGGCACTGTGAACAGGGGGCTCCAGAGGGAGGCTCGGCAAACATAGAAATGTGATTGACTTTGTTCCCCGGTTGAAGTTTAAAGCCATTGGTAGATGTGTTGAAGGCAGCTGCTCTCTGATTTTCAGATTAGAAAGGAGGCTGCTGGGTAGGGAATGTATGTTCAGAGGTGAGTAGAGGCGGTGAGGCTGGTGGTCCCTTTACAGTGTCCAGGGAAGACCTGAGAGTGACTTGACCTGGGAAGGAGGGCAGAGGGGATGGAGAAAGTGGGCAGACGCTAGATATATGTTGGAGCCAGAATGGACAGAGGCAGCCGATGGGTTGGATGTGAAAAAAAATAGAGCAATCAAGGGTGATGATTGGGTTTTTATGTAGAACAGCTACATGCATGGTAGCTGTGTTCAGTGAGAAAGTGAAAGCCAGAGAAAGAAGACTAGTTATTCTTGGAGGAAGGTGGGTGATGGTACAGAGAGCACGTCCTTAGCTAGAACTGGTGATTCCTATTAGATATCGAATGGGGGAGGTCCAGGAAGTGGTCAGCATCCCAGCCAAGATTTAAGTTGGGGGTCTCCCGCATACAGAATGTCCACTAAGAGTACTGATGAGATCGAGGAGGGAAAGGTGCGAGTAGAGAGGAACATGAAGACTTAATCCTAAGACGTTCCAGCTCGTATCCAACAGGACGACACAGGGTAGGAACAGTGAATGAGGCAGAAGCCAGTGTCACAGGAAACACAGGGCGTTTTTCAAGAAGACAGTGGTTGTCTGTGTGGGAAGCTACTGACCCATCATGGACCAGGTTCAACAATGTGGAGGTCATCTGAGACCTCAAAGGGCAATTTCAGAGGGATGGTAAAGATGAGAGCCTGATGGGGTGTGTTCAGGAGAAAATGAACTGAGAGTAAGTGAAGGCTGGGAGTGTATAACATCCCTCTGTGACATTTTGCTGTGACAGGGCAAAGAACTGAGGTGGTCAAGGAGAGAGGTGAGAGGTAAGTAGAGAGCCTCTGTCTCTTCTGTTGTCTTCTTTGTAAGGTGAGACATCCTAGGTAGTGTTTGGATGCTGACAGGGATGACCCAGGAGAGAAGCGCATGGATGATGCAGTAGAGTGGCAGAGACCATGTCATGAAGACCTTGAACACCAGGCAAGGGGTTTGGAACCTAGGGCATCTAGATTCTAGGAATCTCGGAAGAAGGGGTCGGCCACTGAGAGTGGCTGAGACACGATGTCCCTTTCGAGAAGTAGAGGGGAGAGAGCTTGGGGACAGGTGTTCAGAGTTTCTTAAATATGCTGAAGGGAAGAAAAGATTTGTCCCCGTGCCAGCGTTCCTGTGTTCTCATTAGCTTCTGAAGTTGAGGGTCTGTTGGGAGGGGAGGGATGGCAGGGTGCGTGGAGGTGTGAAGGTTTGAGGAACCCAGGAAGAAAGATGGTGTGGAGACTGGGTGAGCAAACGAGCAGACAGACTAGAGAAACGGAGAAGGATGACCCGGCAGAGCTGGGTGCCCATCAGAGTCCTAAAAATAAGATATGACGTTCTCTCGAGATCATTGGCAAGGTGTATCATCTATGAAGAAATACATTCAGAGATTAAAAGCCGACAACTTTTGTACATCGTGGTACAATGATAATGAAGAGTCACTAGGTCCTGTCGGCGTGCATTATTTCATATAATCCTTTCAAATTCGTGAGATGGAGACTGTTACAGTCTTCATTTACAAATGAGGTGATTGAGACTTGGAGAAGTGAATTGAGCTACAGAAAGTCCCCTGACAGGGAACGTGGACAGGCAGGGTAGAAACGGTCTCCTCAGTGACAGAGGTGTGCCCTGCGTCTCCCTGCTGCATCCTCGAGCACAGCGAAGCTGTTGACGGGTGAGGCTTGCACATAGATGGGAACACACATATGTAGTACTTTTCTATTATTAAAAATCTCAGCCGTGTACCACAAATTGGCATTAGGGGAAGAGAAGGGCTTGGGTTTGGTTGTTGTGTGTTTCACTCTGCCAGCAGTGATCTGGAACCAGGGGTCATCAGGAAATGGGAGGCGGCCGGCTGGGCCCTTGGAACTGCTTTTGCACCGGGCATCCTGCACAGACACACACCTGGTCTCTCTGTCGCAGATGAAAAGCCTTTCTCTGGTTTCTCCTTGTAATCCATCCGCTGCCTCGGAGAGTCCTGATTTCTCAGGGGAATGTCCCAGATCTGCTTGGTGTCCCTGAGAGCAGAGTTCCCATCCGTTGCAAGAAACTGTCCAAGGTATTTACAAAAGGCAGGAAGAAATATGGAACCTCTTCATCCAGTGGGGAAATTTAGGGATACCCGTGACTCCGGCAGGTGGCAGGGGTGAGGGTGGGGGTGATCCCTGAGACCCTGGAAGGCCGAGGGGTCCTCGGGGCTGTGCAGCTGTGAACTGGCTCTCCAGACCTCCCACACCCTGCCCACCATCTGTGCAGTGCAGGGCCAGTGGAGTCCCAGGGGGCTGTGCAAAATACTGTCCTGGGGTCTCTGATCCCTCCCTGAGCCAGGCTTTGGCCTGAGGATGGAAAGTAAGCAAGAAAAGGTGAATAAGAGTTAAGTCTTCGGGGCTTCCCTGGTGGCGCAGTGGTTGAGAGTCCACCTGCTGATGCAGGGGACGCAGGTTCGTGCCCCGGTCCGGGAAGATCCCACATGCCGCGGAGCGGCTGGGCCCGTGAGCCATGGCCGCTGAGCCTGTGCGTCCGGAGCCTGTGCTCCGCAACGGGAGAGGCCACGGCGGTGAGAGGCCCGCGTACCGCAAAAAAAAAAAAAAAAAAAGAGAGAGATAAGTCCTCGTTTGTTTACTCTGCATTCTAATAATTGGCTGATTATGGTCCATTTTTATTTGGTTTCACTGACAATCAGATAGAGAGCTGTAGTACCCACTCACACCTTGTAATTACCATTAATTTCCTTTCCTCTGCGCAGAGTCAGGACGAAGTTGGCAGAGAAGCCATGAGAAGTTGAATCAGGCTGAAGTCAGATGCATATGCATGAGGCTGGACCAGCCAGGCTCTGAGGAGGTGCTTGGAGATGGGGGTGAGGGAAGGGGAGGACTGGAAGAAGCCTGCAAGGTTGTAAGACGGAAAGAGAGGGAAATACCTTGAATCGGAGACAAAGGCAAAGGGAGGAAAGTGTCGAAGTCAGCACGACAGACTCGCGAGCTTAATTACCATAATGATGTCAAACAGGCCAATCAGCAGTCTGAAGCTAATCTTCCGTGTATTACAGGTCTCTCCTTTGTAGAACTTCACAGCTTAAATGCATTTTTAATGAAGATATTCGAGGCAAGCAGATAATTTCCCCGTCTTTACAGGAGGGAATTAGAGCACGTTAAATCGGCTGTTCTTCTTGCCTGTCGCTGTCTAAAGGCCTTGCTCTGTCTGGCACGTGGGAGCAGATCCTCTTCCAGAACCGACATCGAGGCAGAGCAGGAGCCTCTGCTCTGCCTTACTGGGTGCTGAGGGATGTCTGCATCTCCTCCCAGGGGAGGAGAGAAGCGACTCCAGGGCCCCCCACCAGCCCCTGTGTTATGCTAACGGTCTAGATGCCACTAGAAATCACTGGAACAGGACACTTGCCCTGAAGAATGCATGTGAAGCACCTACCTGTGACCCTGATGGGTTTGCATGTCAGCTTGGGCAAAAGAGCAGTCCGAAGCAGCAGCCCTGACCCGTTTCTAGCCCATGCGGCCGGGTCATCCCAGTATCCAGGGGCTCGTGGCTCGCAATAAGTTTAAGTGACCTGAAAGTTGATTGATTTGATTAGTGTAGGCTTTTCTATTCAATGTTTAATGCTGTTTGGTCCAGAAGCCTAAAAGGTCTGGGCTGAACATACGTACTAAGTGTCTGTAATAGGACCCGCTCAGAAGGACAGGTCGGGGGAAGAGAGGAGGGGAAAGAACTCACCGGCTACAGATCGTGAATGTCCTGGTAAGGCAAGGACAGGCCAAAAGGGAGCTCTTTATAATTTGGGGAAAGCTTTAACTGGCCTATTGTTAGCCTTACCTCCTTTCACCAACTGGTCTGAGATAGAACTTTAACTATTTAGATGTATATAGTGAGTTCAGCAGAGTTTCTGGAACCCTGCCCCATCCCCACCCCGCCATATCCCATTAAACTCCCTGGTTTCCAAGGAACTCATCCCAGTGAATTAGTGTAGGGCAAAGGAGGGCGCAACACTGACCAGCATGTTCTCAAGCCAGACCCTATGTATGTATGTACGTATCTATCTATCTGTCTATCTATCTATCTTTTGATCATCTATTCATCTACCTATCTGTCTAAATACCTATCATCGATCGATCTATCATCTATCTACAGTATGTATCTACCTATCTACCATCTAAAATTTATCATCTATCTATCTATCTATCTAATCTAACATATATCTATCATCTATCTATCTATCTATCATCTATCTATCTATCGATCTCTCATTTTTCAAGTCTTTTGCTTCCTTGAAGTAGGAGCTTAAATGTCTGGCTAGGTATTTGTAAGACACTGGATGACCTGATTAGATTCAACCTCAAATATCCGTAAGTGGAATAAGAAATGCTTTGCTTCTTCTCTCACTTTTGTGGTTCACGGCAATGATGACAAGGAAGGTAGTACAGAGCTTGCATGTGAAAGCAGGGTCCTCACTATCTAGAGGTTAATGGACCTGCCTATCATTGGCCCCTGAGAACTCAAGACAGCGGGAAGGAAATTCATACTCCACACTTCCTTTTCCTTATTTCTTCCTTTGTTTGATTCGTCTATTTATTCAGGTTTTACTGTGTGCAGGCTATGTGTAAGACCCCCTAACATCTCCAGAGGTGGGGAGGCCAGCAGGGATATCCCTGGAATGAGAAGAGGAGTGGAAGCATTCAGAATAATCCCCACACTCCGCAGGCTGTGGGTTAACAAAGGGCATTAAAGAAAGTTGGACCCTGTTCTTCCTCTAGACCATTATGAACAGCACAGCAGAGGCCGCAGTTACAAACATGCTATGTTATGTAAGTTGTTTGGTCGGTTATTTGGAAATTAAAATACATTTAACATAACTCACTGATGATGTCCCTTATTATACTTCTTGAGGAAAGTATAGATAATTAAAAGAAGAAGAGTACAACTCATTCATCCCATGACTCGAACTAATCTCTGATATCTTAATTACAAACATACATATATTGTGTCTTCTTAGCAGAAATGGAGACATCATGTACAACTGTTTGTAATCAGCTTATTCACTTTATAGAACATATATATTTGGAGGTCATTTAAATATTCTTCTACCAAGTAATTTGCAATGGGTAGTTCATCATATGCTGTACTGTATGTATTTCATTTAATTAATTCCTAAGTATTTTTTTCTACAAGAAACAGCCTTATGACTAACATCAAATTACATTTTGCATATCCAAAAGCCTACTCAACACATAAATAGGTGGAATGTACCTTTGTAATGAAAGTTTCAGAATTTTTTTTCAAATGCATATTTTAAGGCATTCTTATCGATTACATTATTTTACAAATATTGATTTTGTGCCTACACTGCCCTGTTATTCTGGGAATGTCATAAATAAGTAGAGTGGGAAAGTCTCTGTTCTCTAAATCACTTAATAACTTCGTTTTGTCCAAATATAAATTTCTCATTATGTTTCTTTCTTCTAAGAGATAAAAAATTTTCAAGATTAATCTGAAATGTATCATATGGGCCTGTTTTAGTATGGCAAAGCTTCAGGTATATGTCTGTACTGTTTTTAACGCTCCCTAATACAGTACATCTCTCTTTCTCTGTCTCTGTCTTTTTAAATACCTGTCATGCTTATAATTGCCTTTTTAATGCCTGTTTCTCTTCTGGGGGTCAGGGACCTGCTTATCTTTTTCACCCCTGTCTTTTAGGTGTTTCAGATAGTGTCTGGCACATGATAGGCACCTAGTAAATATTTGTTGAGTTAATGGTTGAATGAATGAAGCAGCGCCAGTTTGTCAATTTGTTTTAGCAAAATATCATACACGGGCTGTGTCAGTGTGGGTGACTAGTCTTCATCCACAAAACTACCACTTTTGTTTTCTCTCCTAACATTTTCATTGTCCTGCCCTCCTTAATTTTCTTAAGGGCCCTTTCCCTCCTATAACAAAGTACATCATCTTTTTTTTGTTTGTTTATTACTTTTACCTTATAGTTTCATTTTACTTCAATAGACAGTAGAGTGAAAGTGCAAAAGGAACACAGTGAAAATAGTGAACCGACTGTCTCCCGCCTCTGTCCTTCAGCAACCTAGTTCCTGGAGACAATCTATGTTCCTAGTTTTTGGTCTGGTGTGTATTAACAGGGATATTTTAGTCCTAGAAAAAAATTTATGTCTTTCTTTTTATATGCCCAAATGGTAGCATGCTATATAACACTCTTCTTTCATATCAGTTCTTCAATTTGGATATTTTCTACTGGCCTATATTCTATTTTGCTAATTCTGTGCCAACCACCATTAAATCCATCTATTGTATTGATGATTTTGGATATTGTATCTTTCAGTCCTAGAATTTCCATGTGATGTTTTTCTAATAGATCAAAATACTTTGTTAAAATTCTCAATTCTTCCACCTATGTTATCCAGTTTTCTATATTTTCTTTACTAGCCATAGTTATTTAAACTCTTGGTTTGCTAATGCCAATGTAAGTATTCTCTGTAGGTCCGTTTCTATGCCTTCTTCTTTTCTCTATTGACTGTCGGTCATGTTTTCTTGCCTCGAGTGATTTTGTACTGAATAACTGACATGACACGTAAAGGAACTATGGAGGCTACAGATGTCATTTTCCTCTAGAGAAGTTTTCTATATCCTCTGTTATGCATAAAATATCTGGCATTATACATATATCTATTGTATATAATGTATATGATATGTGAAAAGGTGAGGACATATGACTGATAGTAAAGAGAAAACAAGATAATAGAAATAGACCAATATATGATTTAGTAGACAAGTATTTTTAAATATCTGTAATTAACATGTGTAGAGTCAGTGCTTTACAGAGAAACAGCAACAATATGATGTGTATCATCATATATATATATATATATATATATATATGAGAGAGAAAGAGAGAGAGAAAGATTCATTTTAATAAATTGGCTCACACAGTTATGGAGGCTGGCTAGTACAAAATCTGCAGGGTGGGCGGGCAAACTAGACACTCAGAGAAGAGCCAGTGTTACAATTCAAGTGCAAAGGTCATCAGCCACAGAGTTCCCTCTGGCTTGGGGGAGGTGAGTTTTTTGTTCTATTCTGACCTTCAGCTGATTGGATGAAGCCCAGTTACATGATGGAGGGCAATCTGCTTTAGTCAAAATCCACTGATTTTAATGTTAATCTTATCCAAAACACACCCCCATAGAAACATCCAGAATGTTTGACGAAATAACTGCACATTATGGCCCAGCCAAGTTGACGTAAAATTAACCAACACGTGTTTAAGAATTAGATTAAACAGATGAAAGGATGGAGAAGTTCAATGGAAAGTTAAATCCATAAAATGAATGAAGGACCTTGAGGAAGATGTTTCATTGGTGGGCACCACAAGACTGCTCCTAATTTCACTTGGTTAGTGCCCCAACCTCCTGTGCAGCCCGAGGACACAGCAGATATCTCATAGTGAAAGCTAGCCATGCATCTCAGGTGTCTGAAGGTTTCAGTTTGTCATTCCAGCCTTACACTACTGGTAAAAGCTTTGTTGAGTCTCTTTTTTTTTTTTGCATAAAGTTCTGCCTGAACCAAACCCAATTTCCAGCCCAGTTGCAGGTGGGGATAGCGAGGAGACAGAAGCTGATGATCTCTGAATGGTCTTTCCTTTCTGGAATTGAGTTTATCTCGTCTTTATGTCTGCAGCTCTCTGATTACCTTTAAAAGTGTTATTTTTGTGATTTACACAGCTTTTAAAATTATATTAGGAAGAACATTAGTCCATTATGACTATTATATTGTACACAGAAACAGAAGTTTTATGCATTTTTTATTCATCTAGTTTAATGATTCTTGAATATGACTGCTCATCAAAACCATGTACGTGAAACATATGAAAAATGCAAGGGGCTTCACATACTCAATTTACCCAATTTAGAGCCCTCAGCTTACCTGACCAATGACTTACTATTTCCAACTTCTTTTCTCTATATGCATCCATTTCATGTATAAATTCATGTCCTGTCTTACCTACTCTCCTTTCCCTACATCCACATTCTGTGGGCTGCTCTAGCAACAAAGGAGAGAGCCAAAAAGTATTTACTGTTGCATTTCACCAATGCTTTATGTTTCCCAAAACTTTGATGCACAAATGAGTGCTTTCTTATTTCCAGCTTGGCTCTGTTTCTTAGTCCATTCCTTTCCCTTGTCCGTTTATCTAACACACATTTATGAATACTTTTTACAAATGTCCTTGACAATTGGTTTAAGGGAACAAAATAATAATAAGACATGTAACTCAGTCTAGCTCAGGAGATGGCTGTTTAACTAGTGATCGCAAAATAGAGTGCTAAAATAGAGTACTAGTTGGATGTATAAGACAGAACAGCAATGCAGGAGAACATGCTAAATCTAGCCATGTGTGAAGATGGGAAATGAAAAGAAAGTTTTGCAGGGAATGCATGTTTTTAGATTGATTTTGGCGGTATTTTTCCGGGCTCAGAGTTTTCATAGTTTTCATCTGTTAATGTTTGGGTCCTTGGCCCTCTTCTCCTAGTTCTCAGCATGGCCCAAACCTGCTAAAGGGGCTCCAATAATCATGAAATAGCTGTTCTCAAGTTGATGCTTTCTTAATATAAAATGCCTCTTTCTACCTCTTCAGAGGTTACTTTAGGATGAGTTCCTCACTTGTACCGCTATGTTATGGTCACTATTTCGTCGTGTCTTGGTGATACTTAAATTATTTTAGTTTAACTCTTTAGAGTAAATTTTAAAGTTCATTTTGTGTTTTACAAATACTCCCCACATTGATCTATAGACTTCAGTAGCCGTTAAGTATTTTCTCCTGATAATTACTAGGCATTTCCTTTCTTACAGTTTTTTTTTTGTTAGATTGCACTTATCTTCTAAAAATATAGTTATATCTAATTTCACCACTGCCTTTGCCCCTGAAATTTAAATTCGAAGCCCTCCTGGTAAAGCTGAGTTGTCTCCTGCCAGATTCATTATTGTATTTCAGAGAATTATGAGATATTCTCTGCCCTTGTCATGAGATCACCTATGTGAGAGCAGAGGCATCTTTCCAGAAAAAGCAAATGTTATTTTCCTTTAGTATCATCTACCTATCCAGCTGTCTGCTCTACAAATCCTATTTTCTAAAGACAAAAAGAAGGAAGAGATGAAAATACCACCTGTGGTCCCAAGCCCTTCAGTTTCCTACCAAGGATGTCAGGGCCAATTAAGAGACAAAGTAAGTTTCTTTGGGAATTCCCCATTAATACAATGATATATTCTGGCCTCTACTGGCTTGGTGGATTTGGGTTTTAGATAAACATTATTTTTTTTTATAGTGAGTCATCTTCAAAAGCAAAGCAATAGCCCGGCTCCCACCCCCACCCCGGTCATCTGAAACTTCCATTGTATGATGACATATTTTTTTCTTTAAGATTGACCATTGCATCAAGCCACAGATCAGTCATAGCTGCCACACAGAGAAAATTACCATTTGGCAACATCCGTCATCTTTACAAGCGGTACCCTCATCTTATACCACCTGAGCCAGTATCCACTGTTGCTTATTCCCATCTTCAGTGAGTTTGCAGGTCAACTAAAGGGTCTTAGTCCCTTTATTGGGAGAAAACAGGAGCACAGAAATATGTTTGTGAGGGGAAACTATTTCTTTCCAATCCCGGAGTCTCTTGATGCCAGATCCCTACTCACCTATGATTTTTATAACATCAATAAAGACCTGAAACTCTCCTACTTTATTTGTTGACTCACTACACCGATCTACCCCAGTCCCACTGATTTTGAAAAAGAGGGCTATGGCTCTGGAGGGAGGAGATTGTAGCTGAGGATGAAGGAAAATGCAGGCTGTGTATTTGTGTTCTATCTGGGTCGTGGAAATGCTATAATGCAGTCTCACAATGGGCCAAAACCTCTCTCAAGGCTCTCGAACTCACTTTGTGATTTTTAGTTTTCTTCATCTCCTATGAGTGGTACCCTTGCTCCCTGAACACCAGGCACCAGGTATCTCTTCCTGTTGTAAATAAGTCTTATCTGCAGGTGGAGGTAAATGCACATAGCTCTTATTTGAAAGTTCAGCCATGAGAACTGAATGAGAAATGATAGAATGCACAGTGACTAAATATATGTGACGGTAGAAGTGTGTGAACAAATAGGAAAATCATTGGTCAGATTCCTGAGAAAAGTGAGCCATCTATGGCCCGTGGGCCAAATCCTGCCCACTCCCTGTTTTTGTATCACACATGAGTAAAGGATGTTTTTTTATATTTGTAAAGGATTGAAAACAAATCAAAAGAAGAAGGATACTTCATAATACATGAAAATCATATGAAATTCATATTTCGGTGTCTGTAAATAAAATTTGATTGATACATGCACACTCATTTATATCGTCTATGGATGCTTTCAAACGGCAGAGTGGAGTATTTGCAGCACAGACCGTATGTTCTGCAAAGCCTAAAGACTTATATATGGCCCTTTCCGTAAACAGTTTGCCAAGCCGTGCTCCAGAGCAGAACTGACCTAGGAGAGACTGCTTGTCTGTGGTCACGTTAAGTCATAATACCGTGAAGGTTGAAGCAATAACATCCTGTGTGATTTCTCATGATGTTTGGAAACCCTCTGGATCCTTAGTCCGAACTCTCTCATTTGACAGTGCTGCTCTCCCAAACCTTTTCATTTTCCTCCAGATTCCACACTCCCTGGCCACCCTTCATACTCTTACCAGCTGACCTCATTTGCTGCTCCTCAGAGAGGACAATTAGGCCATCAGGTGTGACCTAACTCAAGCTGCTTCTTCCTCTCCTTCTTTTATTTGCATCTAGTACCCATCTTGTCTCCCTTCCATACATCTTAGGTGAACATTTAACACACATCCCTTTACTTACATATATTTCTTTCTCCTCCAGGATTTTATTCCATCAAATATTGTTTTCCTCCTCTAGACATCCACGCTCAACTATGTCACAACATAGAAACATAGAAACATGTATTGTCAACTCTGTGTCTTCCTTTAACCACCATCATCTCTCTCACTCTCCTCACAACTAAGCTACTGGAAAGAGGGCCCTATATTCACTCTTGTTAGCCATCCCCCATTTAACCTGTGAAATCTTAGAGAGACATAAAAAAACATGAAATATTTGGGGGAAAAGAATCTAAGCTAAGGGCAGGAGTCGGGTTTAAAAGGACCTTAAATTTCATTGCTAAGGACTTTGAACTTGATCCTAAGAGTGAAGGGAGTCACTGGAACATTTCAATCTTCATCTCTTATCTATTTTTTTTTTTCTGATGGATTCCATGTTTGTGTACCCTCCTCACATCCTCACATACTTCATAAGGAGTCCCTTTCATCTGAAGTATAATACAGGATCTGCGGATACTCAGTGAACCAGGAGGTCAAGACGATGAGCCTTGTATTCTCCTAGAATGACTTGAAAATCCTGGTGGGTCCTCAAAAGGAAAGACACAATCTGATAGGATGTTTTAGAAAACTGACTCATGAAAGAATGAGGCATAAATTTAACTTGGTGAACCTGGAAGCAAAGAGATAAGTGAGGAAACTATTACGATAGTCCAGCTGGACAGTAATGATAGCTTGGGTCAAGGGCTTCTGCTTACAGCAGAGGGTTTTATGAGAGTCACTAAAATCAGGCTAGAAATGAAACTGAGCACCCTGGGGAACGGTGCCTGTTTTAAGTTCACAATAAAGGCTTCACAGTGATTAAGTATAACCTTTTCGCTTCTAAAGGTGCACATTCCATTCAGTTCGGAACATATATGAGTAACTCTGTGGTCTTGTAGGCAGTGTCTTCAGCTCCTTCCACGTCACTCCAGTGAGAATCCTTGCCTCTTGTGGAGCTGTGGCCACAAGGATCCTCTATTCCACTGGATTCTGAAGTCTAAAATCCTGATTTTCCCGTAACGCCCCATAGCAAGTTCCGATCATGATAAACTCTATTAGGGCGGGCGACGGATCCAACTCATCACTCTCCAGTGCCCGGTACACACCACTCCGGGGCCTAGCATCACTTGGTACGTAGTAAACATTCAAAAATATTTTGAGTGAGTGAACAGAGGAAGCTGTGAACTTGGAAATGATTGTGGTCATTTATCTAACATGTATTAATTATCAATTAAACAGGTACGTGGTAGTCAGAACTGTTCTTACACTGGGATTTGAGTGTGACGAAGACAGACTTGCTAACTTGCTGGTTTTAAAGTCGTTTTTGCAGGTTTAAAGTCTAGTTTGTGGAGGGGACTACCAGAGATGCAATGCCAATACAGCGGAGACATTCTTTGAAAGGGTGTTATTGGTTCACGTAAAGCAAGTACCTACTTCAGAGGAGGGAGGGAATGCTGGCTTCCAGAACGCGATTATGTTTAAGGTGAAGCTGAGGACAAATGTGAATTAGCCACGGGAAGGTAGGATGGGGGAGAGCAATGAAAGGGGGGAAGCCATAGAGAAAACGGGGGCAGTTAACAAGCGTAAGTATTAATAGTTCAGTGTTGCTGGAAGGAAGGGTTCAAAGGTGAGAGATGAAGCTGGAGAAGAAACAGATCATGAAAAGTTTCTATACTGAGGTGTCTGGACTTGATACTGAGGACCCATAGTAGTGAATCTTTAAAGAGGTTCCCTCCAATTCGGTCAGGATTCAGATAAGAGTGAGGTTTAGGATAAGGATCCGGAAGAGGAGGGAGAGCTCCTACTGCAGACTGTGGTACTGTGATACTGACGGTGTGAGCTTCTGACGATGGTGGTCGGATGTTTAGTGTATAATGTGTAGTAAAGTTATTATGGCATGTGGTTAGTGTCTATCAATGTCCTGATGATTCTGCAGAATTAAAGAAGCTTTTCTAGGTTCACCTGGTAAATCCATCAAGTCTCTTAATAATCTTTCTATGGGAAAATATGTTCAAGAGTTCTAATTACCACCTTAAGAATGGATTTCAGAAATGGTAGCATGTCATTGTAATTCAGAATTCACGCATTATTTCTAGGTATGTTATGGGCTTAAAAAATAAATATACAGATGGGCATGATCTTTGAACTCTATAAAGTCAGAACCAATATTTCCTTAAGACATCAACAAAATGTACAGTTATCTAAAATGAACCATATATCAACTTCACAGAAATTCAATCCAAAAGCAATGAAATTTTTAAAAAAGAGAACCAATATGAGTCAAAAAGGGAATATTTTATTGATTTTCATAAAAGTTTTATATTAACTTGAGAGTTAATATCTTACATAGAACAGCTTAGTATTTTCAGGGAGGTCTCATTTATTAACTGACAGGCGACTTCTAATCATAGAGCTTCCTTGAAGATCGAATCTATCTTGCTTTCAACAAACATTTTTTTGAGCACATACTATGTGCAAATCACTATATTAAGTGCTAGAGAAACACAGAAAAGTATTAGTGAAAATGGACTACTGCCCTCAAGAAAAATTTAAGTTAGTGAGGGAGCTATACTCAAAAAGGTAACTGTAGCACAATCTTTGTAATAACAGAGCAGGAAACGAATGAGTGATAAGATAGATAGTGAAGATCATTGTAGTTCTGAGGAGTGAGCCGTTTAATTTGGCTTGAAGTGGAATATTAGTTGACTTCTGAATCTTGGGTTTACTTTTAATAGTCAGAGGAAAGGAGGGAGACCATCTGGTTTTCTACTTCATCATGCTGTTGAAATGATACTCTGGAGCAATTCTAATAACCCACTAACTGCTGGCTCTAATGATCTTTCCTCAGCTTTCAGTTCATACCCTTTCTGCAGAATTTGATTGTAAAAGGTCCTCCCTCCCTGGCTTCTGTGATGTCAATTTTCTGAGTGCCAATGGAATGCTGTATTTTTTTGGTTGGACTTCTTTCCGCCTGTACACTGGTCAGGACCATTTAGTGCAGCCGATCTGTATTATGGCTTATTCCTTTTCTTGTCTTCTGCAGCTCAAGTTGACCTCCCAGACGCAGGTAGTAAAGCTGAGGAAACCAACCTGCAATTTGCAATGGCCAGTGTAAAGACTGTCCTACTAGGGTGCTGGAGGATGGAGCAGAGCAGGGGTCCTCCGTCCTGGCTGCTCAGGGGAATGGCACAAATTCAGATATGCTTCTTCCCAATCCCCTTCACTTATTACGATTCCGAATCCATAAGGCTGAGTTAAAAGGGCCACCAGTGAAGATGATGTACAGCTAGCAATGAAGAATGTTAGGGTCAATTTGGGGATCCATTCTAGTGCAGGTATTCTTTGCTGAAAACCAGTACATCTAAGTCGGAGAAATGAACTAAAATGTAAAAGAGATGGCAGCATCACTGCATATATAATATAAGCATCAGCGACTAATGGTTCTGCGATTATGTTCCTTTAGTCCTGTGACCAGGTTGATGCTTTCATCCACCTGCGTGTCGATAGACTGTCTTACTCTTTAAACCCATGGGTTCTTGTTGTGATGCTTGTAAAATAGGAGATGACTGTGCTGCCATCTCTGAGTTTGAACCCTTGGTGGGCACTGACCTTTCCAGCCACTGAGTCATTAAAGCTCTTATTAATTTCCTGTAGGGATGCTGGCACTCCGAGACAGTGGAGTGGTGGGAGTTCATTAACATGTAGGGCTCTAATTAGCTGACACAGGATTCGTTTCTGTCTTCATTCAAATATCTAACGAAGCTGTAAATATAGACATATAAGAACAAACATAAAACCGTAACTGGAAGAAAGAGGTGTTGACATGTCCAGGGAAGATCTTTAAGTCAAAATAACCACCCTGTTTTTTTTTCCCTCCAGGGGCCCAATCAGGCTTTTCTAGAAAACTGCATGTGGATGGGATGGATGGCACAGAGTGGGAGAAAGTCTGAGGGGGTCTAGATCAGCGCTGGAAGGAATTACTGATTGGTTTATATTGTGGAGTCCCTTCTGAACCTGCAGTTCTGTGAATAGCAAGTCTAAGGAGAGGTGAAAAGACCTGAAGTTCCTAGGTGTTGAAAAAAGGAGGAAGAAAATGTAATAATTGTCATTGTGTCTGGGTAGGATTTTAATAGAATAATGACCACATTCTTCGTTTCCCAAACTACAGAGGAAATGCATTTAGATTACAGCTGGGAGCAGTCTGATTGCCTAATTAATATTTGGGGGGTCGTTACAAGATACTAAACCTCGTTCAAAGAGTCGGTAGGTAGTTAGTACACAACTCTTGGGGGTACCTAAAACCGTGCCAGATGTTGCTATGGAATCCCTTCCCACTGATGCCAAATCGATCAGTTGAGGTTCCAGGAAGTACTCTGAAGATTTTTAATTGCTGCACTGAATTCCCAAGTAAGCTACATAATTCCCTCCCCATTCAAGGTCTTTATAAACAAGAAAGAAATCTATCCAACGGAGGTTAAGGATCTGGCTTGCTGAGATGGATAACTGGCTGTATAGAGTCAACCCCTAGGAAGGGTGGCCCTCCACCACCAGATGCTATGCATTTGAGGTACCAGGGGCAGACATTCTGAAAGTCCAGCCACCCAGTTCTCCATTCAACGTTGCTCTCTGGTCTTTTCTTCCGACCTGAGTCCAGATATGCTGGTGTTCAGAAATCTCCATTGCTAGAGCCCTTCCTTTCTTTCCACACCTGGATCCACCTGGGCCAGGTTTCCTGGGAGCAGGAATTCTGAATATCTAACAGAAAGGGTTCCCAGGGCAAAACCATTCTTGAGGTCTGACATGCCACTGTCCTTCCATGATTTCCTGGTTTCTCTTCCTTCACGTCGGGCAGCCCACACAAAGGAATGGCCTTCAGAAGCCCATCTGAGAAAATGGAGGTGAGGGCTGTGTACCTGCTACCAGAGCTGAAGGAACTCAGCACTTGAAGAACTGGCTTCTTGGCCGGAATCAGTGTACGTTAAATGGGGACGAATTTGCACCACTCAGAGACCAGTTTTCGTAGAATTGAACTATAAATCATAAACAGATACCCAGAGATGGCATTTTCTTTAATTAAAGTTTTTATTTTTTAAGATGACATTTCAAATAAATGGGCTATAAGTGTATTAACCCTAGGGAACATTTAGGAACATAATATTAAAATGTTGTTACGATTTACAATCTGTAGCAAGGAAAACTGAAAAGAAAAAAACCAAAAACAGGAATAAGCTCACACGAACTTAAATGAAATAATCCAGGTAAAGCATTTAGGGCAGTGCCCGGCACACAGTGAATATGACATAAGCGTTAATTATTGCAGGTACCTGCTTTGTCCACATGAGGTTCCTAAGTCATCCCTGGACCGTGGGGTTGGAGTGGGTGACTAGTGCTGGGTTACCGGGTCCCTTCACACGCGTGCTTTTCCCCCTCCCCCTACCTCATTTGGACATTTACTGCCTGTTAACAACACAACCAGTGGACCTGGGAAAACGACTGACTAGTCATTATTGTGGCTTCTTAGCTTCAGTGAATAGTTTAGTCAAGAAAATGGTTAACATTATTGACTAAAATCATTTCAGCACTCATTTTTGCTTCTTCTGTGTTTCCTTTGAAATCCCAAGAGTGAGTACCACTTCCTCTTTAAGCTCTCTGGAGCGCTTCTTCTGGTGTGGCCTTCCCGAGGCTGCCAGTTGGTGGCGCGGGCAAAGAGAGACTTTTCTCCTTGGACTTCTAGAAGAACGAGGTATTGGCAGCTGAATTATATTCATAACTGAAAGTGTGCACTTTGGACAGCTCAGTACCCTGGTTTGGCCAGAGGCCCTGGCATCACTCAGAGACCTTCTCAATGCGGGATCGAAAGCATATTAACAGGATAATCAATGACATGTTAGTGGGTGTTAGAAGAGTTCCTTTCGGCTCTGTGTTTCTGTGTGCTTTGCCAAGAGAAATTCTGTGCCTCCCAAATTGCTTCAAATCTGTTTCAGTAATTATTCAGCAGCAAGTGTGTTGAAACAGAGAACAAAGTAAGAAAAGAAGACGATCATGCCATTCACCGTCCTGTCTGGTTTTTACTGACTAGTGAAGTGCATACGTTGTTGCTTGGGTTTTACCGAAATAGGGATCGTAAGATCAAAAACTTATCATTAAAATTCTTTGAAAAAAGAAAGTGGTAACCTTCTGGATCCAGTCTCCAGTTTTACCACATGTGTCATGATCCCATCACCGTTCTTGGTCACCTCCATTGTATTTGTTTATTTCTATGTATATTTATTGGTCTTTTCAAACGTCTTTCCTCTTGGCCTGCTGAATGCCCACTCACATTTCACGTCCAGACAGCAAGGAGGGATTCCTCATCCACGCGCCCACGGTGCCATTATAGCACCTCATCCCGCTAGAGTCAGAGCATGACTCACCTTCTTGTGAGAAGCGTCTCACCTTCTTGTAAACGTCTCTGTAGATGTCTGTCTACCTTCTCTGAGTTGTGAACCTCCTTAGGTAGAGAACTTCATTTGGCTTGTTACTGTACTAAAGTTCCAACTGAGGCTTTGGAATTTATTCAGACTTATTTTATGGCCAAGAAGATGGTCTGTTTGGCGAACACGCCACATACGCTTGAAAAGAAAGCATATTCCGCTGCTCTTGGGTGTAGTGTTTGTAAACGTCAGTTACATCGAGTTGCTTGTCCTTTATACTCCATTTCCTTCCTCATTTTTGCCTACTCTTTTGTAGTGATTACCAAGTGAGTAGAATTAAAACATTCAATTTTAGTTGTGCATTTGTTCATTTCTCCCTTTCAGTGTTGTCAGTTTTTCCTTTATGTATTTAAATACTCTGGTACTGGATGAATTCCTATTGACAGTTGGGGTGCCCCCCAGGTAAGTTGCTCTTTTTTTTTTCGGTACGTGGGCCTCTCACTGTTGTGGCCTCTCCCGTTGCAGAGCACAGGCTCCGGATGCACAGGCTCAGCGGCCATGGCTCACGGGCCCAGCCGCTCCACGGCATGTGAGATCTTCCCGGACCGGGGCACGAACCCGTGTCCCCTGCATCGGCAGGTGGACTCTCAACCACTGTGCCACCAGGGAAGCCCAAGTTGCTCTTTTTTATCATATAATATGTCTCATGATTTCTTGTAACATAGTTTTTTCTGATGTCTCTTTGTACAACAGTGATAGAGCCACACCAGCCTTCTTATGCTTGTTTCTGCATGGCATTTCTTCTTCATCCACTTACTTCCAACTTGTCTATATCTTTCTATTTAAAAATGCATATTTTGTAGATACCTTATAATTGGCTTTGCTTTTCTAGTCATTCTGATAATCTCTGCCTTATAATTGTGATTTTTTAATCCATTTATATTTGCTGTGATTATTGTTGGGGTTCAACTTAAGTCTACCCTTCTGCTATTTGTTTTTCATTTGTACATTCTGTTTTGTTTTGTTTGCTATTTTTTTCTTTCTAAGCCTTCTTTTATGTTAATTCAGTACTTTTAGAGTTTCAGTTTATTTCTTCTATTAACTTCTTAGCTATAACTCTTTTTGTTATTATTTATTATTGTTCTTCTTTTACTTTAAACATTTGGTGGTTTTGAAAGCACATTATGAGAAGTAAGCAAACATAGTCCTTTATGTCTGCTTACACATTTGTCCTTTCTGGTCCTTTGAATTGAAAAATATCTTCTAGCACTTATTGTAGGGCAAGTCTTCTGGCAACAAATTTTTTGAGTTTTCATTTATAGAAAAGGTCTTATTCACTCTAGCTTGTGGACTGTTCTCTAGACATGGGATTCTGGGTAGACGTTTCCCTTCTGTTTAGCGACTTGGAGAGTTTGTGCCACTGTCTTCCACACACTAGTTTTCTGATAAGCCAGAGTATTTTTATTCAGTGTTTTTATTAATTAATTAATTTGTTTGTTTGTTTGTTTATTTATTTATTTTGGTTTTCAACAGTTTGACTATGATCTGTCTAGTGTGGTTGCTTTTATATTTGTCCTTTTTGATGCTTGCTGTACTTCTCGAATCTATATATTGGCAGGGATTTTAAAATACATTTTGAGAAGTTCTCTGCCATGATATTTTCAAATATTTGCCCACTATCACTGTCTTGTTTTTTGGGACACTGATTACACATAAATTAGCCTATTTAACAGTGTTCTCTGTGTCCCAGAAGCTCTATTTGCTTTTATTAATATGTATTTTAAAATTTCTGTTCTTAAAATTAGATAATTTCTATTTATCAGACCAACGATTCACTGACTTGCTTGCCATCTGGAATCTGGTATTGAGTCCATCCAGTGAGTCTTTCATTTTGGTGGTAACTTTTTAGTGCTAGAATATCCATTTTGTTCTTTTTTTTTTTAATGGTTTCCATTTGTACATTGAGATTCCCTGTCTGCTTACTCATTTAGACCATGTTTTCCTATAATTTTGTGAACACATTTTGTTTAATTCTGTGAATATATTTATAAGAGCTGCTTTAAATATGGCTGATGAGCCCAACATCTGGTTATCTTGAATTCAGTTTTTTTTTTTTGTTTTTTATTCTTAAGTATAGATCACTTTTTTTTCCTGCTTTTTAATGCCTATTGATTTAACATTGGAATAATGGCTAACACACTGTAGAGTCTCTAGATTCTGTAACCTTGCTCTGAGGACTATTAATTCTTGTTTTGGCAGGCAGTTCATTCACTGGATGATCACACTGATATAATTTGCCAAGACTCAACCTCCAAACTCTGAGTCCACTTTGGACCTTGCTAGGGCTTCATTTTAGGCTTTGCTGAAAGGGCTGAGGGTTGGTCATGTATATGTGGTCACTACTCCTCAGGGCGACCTTTTGCTGTCTTGGCTGGAGCCTGGTGTATTAAGGAGTGCTAATTATTCTGGCAGGGTCCAAACTCCATAATCCCTGGGCACTGCTCTTCCCCCAGCAGTGCCTGTGTTACCCATGTTCTATTCTTAAGTCTGCTGCAGCTGCTATCCACAGACCTCTGGCTCTCTTTCTCACTGGAGGGTCCCCTCAGCCACAGACTTGTAAGGGACTCCCAGAGACACTTCTGAGGCTCCCTCTTTGCACAATTTGCTCCTTTTCAATTTCCCACCCTGTAGACCCCAGCATCTCCAGCTGCCCCAAACTGTGATCTCTGCCACCTCAGCTCAGCAGGAGCAGGGTTCTCTGCTGTGACACCGTCTTTATGCAATGAGCTTGGGAAATTGCCTTGAGATAGAAACCTGGCCGCCTTTGGGACTCACCCCCGCTCAGCCCTCTCAGCAGTCTTATACTGCCTGTTTTTCATTGTCTGAAAACAGCTGTGTCATGTATTTTATAGCTGTTTATAGCCACAGGGCTTGTCTAATACAGTGACTCCACTATGGCTGGAAGTGGAACTTAATTGTATAATCTGTAGCAAGTATCCTTATTAGGAATGGTAATTTTTCTTCTGAATAAACATACTAAATAACAACGGTTAGTAGTTAAGGCGGTTTACTGTAAACAAAGGCATTGCTTTGAATGCCTGACCTCTTAAACTCGTTTAATCCCTACCGCATTTCTAAGCAAAGAAAATGAAACACAGACATATTAAATAAACTGCCGAAATTCATACATTTTCAAAATGATTGAGTCACTCCCCTGGTTTTAGCTCCTGTACCTTAACAACTGTACATTTTGCCTCCTGGTAGAAAGTGGGTCATGACTAAACAGGGGGAAAGGATCATAATGAAAAGCACGTTCAAATTCATGAATAGGGGGTGAGTATTACTAGTTGAGTCATAGCATGTTTGAGCTTAGGGCTTTAGCTAATCCTACCACGTGCCACCACTTTTACCCCATCCTACCATTTTGTTCTGTGTTCACCACTGAGGACCACACACATCCAGAAAAAGTGCATGGAGTAATAGTGAGATTCATTTGTATTCCTGCCCACACTCTCTCTCATTGCTTTTCTTTTTCTTAGTGTAGATGTGGGCTCATAAATGTGCCACCCTAAGAAGCTCGTTTAAAATGTAAACCTTTGGGTGGAAAAATATATGTTAGATTGGTCGTTTGATCTGTCTGTGACAAGTGTTAAAACACACGTGCATTGATTTTTCTTTGAGGAGCGTATTTCTAAGGGTAACTTAATAGTAGTATTGAGCATAGCTTTTACTGGTGGGAAGGAGGAGGGGAGAACAGATGAAGAAAGGGAGCTGCTAATGGCATCTTCCTAATGTAATTGCTTAGGTCAGTGGAAAGCTGTCACAGCTTAATGCGCTTGCCGTTTGAGGATGTTATCATGTACAGGATCAAGCTAGTGCAAAACATGAAAACAGCAGCTTTGTTAGAGTGGGAGCTTGTTAAACACCTTCTATCCAGCAGTTATGACCATTTGAAGAGAGAAGTTATGGTTCGTATTCTTCCACCTTTATTTCTACGTCATGTCTAAGTGCTAGGAAGAAAAAGCATTTAACTAGCAAAAGCAAGTAGGAGATGGCACAGTAAATTCCTTCAGAGACCACTGTCTTCCCTTCCCATCCACCTGTGGAGAGCAGGCCTTATTTCTAGAGGGAGTTGAGGGATTTGGCTCTACTTGTTTCTGGAACCGGGAGAACGTTTAATTTCTGATGTCTTCGATCTGATGTGCTGCTCCAGTATTCAGGACGGGAAGGTACACCCTTTGTTGAAACCGCATCTTCTGGTGTTGAGAATAATCCAATTCTGGGATATATCCTAAATTCATATTTATTTTCTGCCATTGGTTTTTATGATGTTCAGGGTATACGGTTCAGAAAATCGCTCTAATGGGGAGATAAAAATTAAGGTTTTGTAATTGGATCACAAAGATTTTAGAAGTCATTTCTAAGAAATTCTTGAGGATCAGTTCTTCATACATTCCTTGAACAGAGGTGCACAGCCTACAGAAGGCTAGGGAGCACAGATCATATTAAGGAGGTAAGGGGCTGACTCGTGAGACAACAAAAGGACCTAGCAAACGAGACTTTAGATTTCACTTCACATACAATAGGAGGGTGGCGGAGGGGTGGGTGGTGAGGAGGGACGTGCTCTTCTTTACAAACTAAAGATCACTCTGGGTTCTGAGTACAGAATGGACTTTGAGCAAGAGAGGGAGGAAGGAAGAGTTAAGACGTCAGAGAAGGTGGAGATTTGGACTAGTGAAGGTGCACTTAAGTGGACCTATTCCAGATATAAATCTGAGTCAGAAGTGAAAAGATTCTCTGATGGTCACGGGGGAAAGGGAATAATCAAAAATGGCTTCTAGGATTTTGGCTTGAATTTGGTGATTGGTGGTGCTATTCATTGAGATGGTGAAGGCTGGGTTCAGGGCAGCAGGGGTGGTGGTGGTGAGGAGATAGGCTTGGACACAGAGAAATCGAGGGTAGAATTGGGGAAATGTTACTTTTAAAGCGCCTTTGAACAAAGAAGGGGAGTTTCCAAAGTTGGAAATTTGATTCAGAGCAAAATGTAATTGATTTGAGGGCAGGGAGTACTGGGTGGCAAATAAGAACACACAATAAATGTTCCCTGAAATAGTGAGTCCAGAGCTGAGACAAGAGGCTGGGATCTGAATGTGAGTGACATCGGCATGTATTCGAAACACAGGAAAAAGGAAGCTCAAGATAAGAGAAAATTATCTATTTGTCTCTGTTCCTTCCCTTTAAAAAGCAGTTTCAAATTATAATCTCAGAGTTTTCTTAAATGCTCATATTCAATGCAATTTATTTATTTGGATTAGGAAGTTTCCTAGAATTTTAAAAAGGAACAACTTAATTAGTGTTCCTCTGGTTGTACTAGGGATTGGTTATACATCATTCTGGTGTGTAATGAGAGTAAAGAGAACTGGCATTCTCATTCTGGAAGACCTAATGTTCTCTACAAGCATGAATCGTTAGGAGTGTTCTCAGTTCTGGTATAAAAAAAAGATCAAGTGGAAATCTTTGTCAAAAATCCTTCTAAAGCAGGACTATCAGTTAGTTCTTTAAAAAGTTAAACACATTGACAAAACCTTAGCTAGACTGATCAAGAGAAAAAAAGAGAAGACTCAAATTACTAAAATCAGAAATGAAAAAGTGTACACTACTACAGACCTTACAGTAATAAAAAGGAGTATAAGGGAATATAATAAACAATTGTATGTCTACAAATTAGATAACTTAGATTAAGTGGGAAAATTCTTAGAAAGGAACACTCTGCTAAAACTGACTCAAGAAGAGATGGAAAATCTGAGTAAACCTATGACAAGTAAATAAATGTAATTTGTAATGAAAAAAACTATCCACAGAGAAAATCTAAGGCCCAGATGGCTTTATGGTGAATTATACCACCCATTTAAAGAAGAAATAACATCATTTCTTCACAAACTTTTCCAAAAAATGGAAGATCAGGGAATACTATTCAGCTTATTCTGTGGTGCCATTATTTTTCTAATCCAAAATCAGAGCCATCATATGCAAAAAAGTTACAGGACAGTATGTCTTAGAATATAGATTCAAAAATCCTCAACAAAATACAAGCAAACCAAATACAATGATATATAAAAAGGATATACCATGACCAAGAAAGTAAAGTTTGTTTAACATCTGAGAATCAATTAATACAGTCCATCATATTAATGGAATAATGGGCAAAAACTACATGGACATCTTATTGAGACGGAAAAACATTTGACAAAATCCAACACCACTTTTCGATAAAAACACTGAAATAATTAGAATAGAAGGGAACATACTCAATTTGTTAAAAGACATCTACAGAAAACTATAGCTTATATCACACTGAATGATGAAAGGCTGGAGGCTTTTCCTGTAAATCAGAAACAAGACAAGTCTGTCCACTCTCACCTCTTCTACTCAACATTGTACTGTGGGTTCTGGCTAAGGAAGTTCATCGAGAAAAACAAATGAAGACATTCACATTAGAAAGTAATAAGAATGAACTCTATTTGCAAAAAGCATGATCCTTAGAAAATCCTAAGGAACCCACTAAAAACTCTATTATAACTACTATATAGCAGGATAAATCAATATATAAAAACATCAACATACACCATCAATGAACAATTCAAAATGAAATTAAAGAGTTCCATATCTACTAACATCAAAAAATTAAATATTTAGGAAAAAATTTAAAAGTACAAAACTTATACTCTGACAACCTCAAAACATTGTCGAAAGAAATTAAAGAATACCTAAATAAATAGAAAGATATCCAATGTTCCTGTATTTGGAGACTTAACATTGCAAAGAAGGCAGTCTTTTCCAAATTGATCAACCAATGCCAAACAAGTCTTATCAAAATCCCAGCAGACTTTTCTTTGAATTGGATAAGCTCAAGATAAAGTTTATATGGAAATATAAGGGACCCCAACGTAGCCTAAATAATCTTTAAAAGTAACTAAGTTGGAGAAATTACAATTCCCAATTTTGAAACTTACTCCAAAGCTGCGATAATCAAGAAAGTGTAGTACTGACTTAAGGATAGGCAATAGATCAGTAGAATATAATTGAGAGTCCAGAGAGAGAGCATCACATTTACACTCAATTGATCTTTGACGAGGATGCCAAGACAGTTCATTGGGGGAAAGAATCATCTTTACAACAAATGGGGCTGGCACAACTGGATATGCAAATGGAAATAATGCAGTCGAAGCACTTTGCCACGTCACACACAACAATTAAGTAAAAATGGATCGTAAACCTATATATAGTAGCTAAAATGATAAAACTGTTAGAAGAAAATGGGGAATAAATCTTCACCACCCTGGGTAGTGAAAGAGAAATTCACTTTCTCCTCTACTTACCACTGTATTCATACCCGACACTTTCTGGAACACTCCTGACATCACATGTGTGGGTGTTTCCCATACCAACCAATTCCCCCTTACCAGCTGCATATCCTACACTTTAAATTCAATTCTGACACTAAACTGTCTGGAATTAGTACAGACACCACAGGTTAAGGAGTCCACCCCACAAATCTGCCCCCCACTTCAGAGCCAAGTGCGAGTGGTGGGTCACCAGGTTAATCACAACTTCCGTCCAGCTTAGCTACCAGTTGGAGGTTCCCGTGACCCCCTCTGCAGGTTTGATCATTTCTAGAACCGCTCACAGGACTCAGGAAAACAGTTTACTTACTAGATTTACCAGTTTATTACAATGGATATATTAAAGACTACAAAAGGGGAAGTCTGGAAGGGTCCCAAGAACAGGAGCTGCTGAACCCTGTACTTCAGAGATTTTATGGAGGCTTTCTTATATAGGCATGACTGATTAATTCATTAGCCACTGGGTATTAATTCACTTCTAGCCCCTCTCCCCTCCCTCGAGGTAGGCGGTGGGGACTGAAAGTTCTAATCCTCTAATCAATGTGTTGGTTCCCCTGGTGACCAGCCCTCCGTCCAGTGGTTATCTAGGGGCTTTCCAGAAATCACCTCATTGGCATAAACTCAGGTGTGACTGAAAGGGGCTTGCTATGAATAACAAAGGACACTCTCTTTACCTTTATCCTCTGGAGCTATTTCAGGAGCTGGGAACAAAAACTAAGGTATAACAAAAGATGTTCTCCAGCTCTTATCACTTGGGAAATTACAGGGGTTTTAGGAGCTGTGTGCCAGGAGGAGCCATGTACGAAGAAAAAAAATATGTATATTTCTTATTCTATCACAATATCATATAGACAAAACCTTCCTATATATGACACCAAAAGCACAAGTGACAAAAGAAAAAAGTAAGTTGGGTTTTTATTAACTTTATAAACTTTTGTGCTTCAAAGGATACCATCACGAAAGTTCAAAGAAAACCCACAAAAAGGGAGAAAGTATTTGCAAATCATAAGGTACTGGTAATGAACATTTATCTAGAATATATTAAGAAACCCTTACTTCTCAATATCAATCAGACAAATAACCAATTAAAAAAATGGTCAAACAACTTGAGTAGATATTTCTCCAAAGGAGATATACAAATGGCCAATAAGCTCATGAAAAGATCCTTGAGTTAGCTGTTAGGGGAAAACAAATCGAAACCACAATGAGATACCACTTCACACCCACTAGGATGACTATAATCATAAAGACAGGTCATAACAAATGTTGGCGAGGATGTGGAGAAATTGGAACACCCATACGGTGCTGGTGGTAAAGCGGTTTAACCTGTTTTGGAAACCAGTCTGGCAGTTGCTCTAAAGGTTAAGCATAGAGTTACCATATCACGTACCAATTTCACTACTAGGTATATATTTAAGAGCACCAAAAACATATATCCATACAAAAACTTGTACACTAATGTTCATAGCAACACTATTCATAATAGGCAAAAAGTGGGGCAACCTAACTGACCATCAAATGATGAATGGATAAAAAATTTGATTTAGGTATACGATTCAATATTATTTAACCATAAAAGGAAATTGAGTACTGATGCATGCTACAGCATGGATGACCTTGAAACAGCATGATAAGTGAAAGAAACCAGTCACATAAAAAAGCCCACGTCTTTATATTATTTTATTTATTATATATGGAATATATGTAATAGAGAAGGAGAGAGAGAATGAGAGAGGGAGAGAGAGAGGGGGAGATTTTAAGACATTGGCTCACATAATTGTCCAAACTCTGCAGGGTAGGCTGGTGGGCTGGAGACCCAGGGAAGGGTTGCATTTTGAGTCCAAAGGCTGTCTCCTGGCAGAACTGCCTCTTCTGCAGGGGAGGTCAGTCCTTTTCTTAAGGTCTCCAACTGATTGGACAAGGCCCATCCATATTATGGAGGGTAATCTGCTGTATGCAGAATCTACTGATTTAAGTGTTAATCTTTTGCAAAAATTCACTTTATGAAAACATCTAGAATATTGTTTGATGAAATATCTGGTTAATGTGGCCTAGCCAAGTTGACACATAAAATTAACTATCTCATATGTTCTCTGAGAATTTTTATGTTATTATCCATATGACTATAATTAATGAAATTGCATTTAAAAATTTCTTATACCCCCATTTATTTTGGTGTTTTTATTGTACAGGCTTTATTCTTAAGTTTAAGGTTTAATGACAGAAGTGATGGCAATCATAGTTTTCTTGTCCTTACTTTGAAAAAAACCTTGCATTTAATATTTCACCACCATGTAGGACATTTACCGTAGATTCTTGATAGAGATGCTTTTATTGAGGGTGGAGGGTCATTTAAGGATGACTCTTTGTATTTCTAAGTGTGGCTAAAGTGTATTTTTATTTGTAATAAATAATTGGAATTTATTCTTATTGAATTATCTTCCTGTACCACTTGGGGTTTTTATGTTTTTCTTTGATAACTATGTGAATATAGTGAAATAAATAAAAAAAAATTTCCTGCTATTTAATTATCTTTGCGTTCCCCAAATAAAACCTCTTTTATTTATGACTGGTTTTACTTATACATGCATGCACATACATATATATTGCTGAATTTGATGCACTGATTCTCTACTTAGGATTCTTTCATCTTTGTCTGTAAAGATGACCTATATGATTAATTTTTCTGCGTTGGCCTTCACGAGCTCGCGTATCCAGCATACACTAATTCATTCGTTGTCTATCGCTGCGTATGCTACTCAGCAAAACCAAGTGTCTTCGAAGAACATAAACTTTTTTTTTAATCTCTCTAAACTTCTGTAAGTCAGAAATTGGGGAGGGACTTGGCTGGACAGTCTGGCTTGAGGCTTCTCACAAGGTTGCCATCAGGATGTTGGCTGGGGCTGCGGTCATCTGAAGGCTCGAGTGGGCCTGGAGGGCCGCTGTCACTGCTGGCTGTGACAGTGTCAGCCTGTGTTAGCAGGGAGTGTCAGCGCCTCTCTGCAGGAGCCCCTCTTCGGATGGCTCAAGTGTCCTCATGACGGCTTTTGGCTTCCATCAAAAGAACTAATCCAAGGCCGAAGCTCAGTGTGTTTTATGGCCTTCCTGAGAAGTGAACAGTGACACTTCCATGCTGGTCGATTGGCCAGAGACCAGCCATGACTCATGTGGGAGGGGCCTGAGCACCAGGAGATGAGGGACCGCAGGCCATCTTGGAGGCTAGGTTGGTGCCATGGTGACCCACATGCAATGCATGTGCCCCTTTCTCATCACCTGGAAGAGCTGGCATTACATGGGAGTTGTTGATGTTTGAAGAGTCCCTAAAACTCACCAGGCAAATCATCTGGTGCTTTACTGTGAAAAGGATGTGTCTTTTTATTCAGTGTTTTACCACTGATAAGGCTAATCAGGTTTAAAATTTTTCCTTGAGTCAATATTGATCATTTAATATTTACATAAAATTTGCTTATTATATGTTTTGCATCATAGGCATCAAACATGGTATTTTCTCATGATTTGAAAACTCAGTACTGAATTTCTACTATAGACAATCTTTAGTTACTAGTTTGCTTTACCTTCACTTCATCTTTAGTATTGATCAGTCTTGTAAAAGGCATATCCTTTTTATTCTCTTCAAATAAATGGTTTATTTGAAGAGAATAAAAAGGATATGCCTTTTACATCAAAGGATATGCCTTTGATCCTCTAGTTTATTACTTTTTATTATGTAAATAACAATTATATAATATTTCTAGAAATATGCATTATATAGTATAATACATATAATAATATTATATTATATTAACATTATATTAATTTGATAATAATATATCATTACAATAATATATTAACATGATAATATATTATCATAATATGTATAATATTCATATTATGTTATGTGTATAATATACATATAATAATATTATAATATATTAAATATGAGTTAATATAAATATAATATATATTATTATATTAAGTAACATTACATAATATATAAATAAATTCATAATATATTTATTATGTATTTATAATATGAATGACATATAAATAAATCATGTTCTTACCTTAATTTCCTTCCTTCTGCTTTCTTCAAGTTTACTCTACTATTTTTCTCCTAATTTCTTGAATTGAACATTTATCATTAATTTTCTTTCTTCTTTTCTAATGCATACATTTAAGGCTATACCTTTCATTTTACACAGTGTGTGTGTAGTTTTATATGTATAATTTCTATTGTCATTTGGGCCTATGCATTTTATACCTTTTATTATAATTATTTTGACCCATAGATTAGTCAAAGTTCTGTAATATTCAAACATAAGCGTGTGGTTGATTTTCCTCACCAGCTTTTACTTACTGATTAGAAATTTTGTTTCATTTTGTTTACACTATATGGTCTGTATGATAGTGATTCTGTAGTGGTTTTTGAGATTAAGCTTATGCCCTAGGATATGGTCAGTCTTTTTAAATGTGTCAGATGTGTATGAGTAAAGTAAGCAATTTCTACACTTGGGGTGTGGGGTTTAAGATATGTTTGTTTGGTCAAATCTTCACTATATTTTGTCTGCCTGATGCAATGGTTTCTGGGAGAGATGAACTAAAAACTCACACTGCAATTTTGAACTTATTCAATTTCATCCTGCAGTTCTGCTAGGATGTACCTCATAAGGGTGCCTTGAGTTAATGAGTTAGTTACCAGACTAAATGTTATGTCTGACACACAGTCAACACGCAGAAATGTTAGCTGTTTTAGCTGGTTTAGTTATTTTACTTAGATTAACATTTCTGTACCAGATTACCTTTTAAAACTTATCTGTTTCCATGCTCAAAAAAAACCTTTAATATCTCTTTCTCATATACATCTCTTGTAAAAGCTTATTACTGGATGTGTATGTGGGTGTTTATGTGCATGTAAAATCTTTTTCTACTGAGCATATTTAAGATCTTCTACCCAAAATTTAGATAATGTATATTCTCTTCAAGCATATCTAACACATTTTTAAATGCTAACCACATTCTAGACCACAAGGTGTTCTTATATATATGTATTATTAATTATATTAAATAATAATTATTGTGAATATTTGACTGAAATTCTGAAGTTAATTGACGTCCTCCTTCTTTTCCTAAACAATAGTAGGACCACAGAACATTTCAATTCTCATCATCCTTTTTTTTTTTCTTTTGTAATCAATCCTTATTTATAGATACCAGCATGGTTACAGATTTTTTTCTTTGATTACTGCTTCCTACATTCTATCTTGTATGTATTCTATCTACATTCTGGGTTCAATTTCCTTTTTTTTTTAAGTGTAACATTTCGTAATGGTCTAAAAGTAACAAATGTATTTATTTTTCTTTTTTAAGCAGCATTTTTTGTGACGTAATTCACATATATAATTCATCTATTTAAAATTTAAAAACAATTCAATGGTTTTTTTAGCCTACCCACAGTTATGTGTGCAACCTTTACCACAGTCAATTATAGAACATTACCTATCAAAAAAACCCTGTATCCCTCTTTTCTCAGTCCCTCCACCATCACCCCCGCAACCCTGAACAACCGTTAATCTGTACTCTGTCTCTATAGATTTCCCTGCTCTGAATTTTGAATATGGATAGAATCATGTAATATTATTCTGTATGATATATTCTGTGTCATGCAATATATAGTCTTTTGTGACTAGCCTCTTGGAGCATATATCAGTACTTTATTTCGTTTTATAACAGTCCATTGTATGGATTTAAAATTTTGTTTCTCCATTCATCAGTTGATGGACATCAGGGTTGTTTCTACCTTTTCACTATTATGAATAATGCTGCCAAGAACATTCATGCACACATTTTTGTGTGGACATATATTTTCATCTTTCTTGGATTTATACCTAAGAGTGGAGTTTTGGGGTCACATGGTAACTTTATGTTTAACTCTTTAAGGGATTGCCAGAATGCTTTCCAAAGCAGCGGAATCAGTTAACGTTTCCACTAGCAGTGTATACGCGCTTCAGTTCTTTCACACGCTCTCCAACAATTGTTATTATCTTCTGATAACAGCCACCTTTACAATCATAAAGTGGTATATCATTGTGGTTTTGACTTTCATTTCCCCGATGATTAATGATGTTTAGCATCCTTTCTAATGCTATTGGCCCGTGATAGATCTTCTTTGGAGAAATGTCTATTAAAATCCTGTGCCTATGTTTTTAATTGGGTTCCCTTTTGATTATTGAGTTGTAAGTGTTCTTTGTATATTTCAGATGCAAGCTTATTATCATAAATATGATTTGTAGATATTTTCTCTCATTCTGTAGGGTTTCTTTTTTCACTTTCTTGATGGTGTCCTTTGAAGTACAAAAATTTTACATTGGATAAAGTTCAATTTAGCTATTTTTTTCTTTTGTTGTTTGTACTTTTGGTGTCATGCCTAAAAATTAATTTGCCAAATTCAAGGTCATGAAAATATACCCTTATGTTTTCTTCTAAGAGTTTTCTAGTTTTATCTCTTACATTTAGGTTTATGATCCATTTTGAGTTAATTTTTGTATATGATATGAGGTAGGAGTTCAACTTCATTCTTTTACGTGTAGCTATTCAGTTTTCCCAGCACAGTTTGTTGAAAAGACTGTGATCAGTTGACTGTAAGTGTAGGGGTTTATTTCTGTACTCCGAATTCTATTTTATTTATCTATATATCTGTCCTTGTGCCAGTACTATACTCTGTTGGTTATTGCTGCTTTGTAGTTAGTTTTGAAATCGAGGAGTGTGAGCCGTCCTACTTTGTTCTTATTCTTTTTTTTTTTAATATTGCCTGTGTCTCTTGAAATTCCATACGTGAATTTTAGAATAACCTTTAAATTTCACCAGTTTATTCTTTGTCTGGATAATGGGAACTTTGTTCAGGCTTCTCTCATGTATATAGCTCACTGACTGTAAAAATCCTAGGTTGACAATTTTACTTTGTTTTTAAATTATCTTACTATTTTGGCAATATTATTTGATGGTTTTCTGCCCTGTGTTTTTGCTGATAATAAATCTGCTGTTATCAGTCTAACTTTTGTTCTTTAAGATATTTTATATTTTTCTCTCTTGCTACTTTTAAGGTAAGCACCGTGTCTTTGCTGCAATGTAGTTTCATTATGATATATCCATGTTTAGATTTTTTTTCCTACTTCGATTGAGTATCCTTCATGGGTCTAAGGTCTCATGCTTAAATTCTGAAAATTCCTATTGGTAATATGTTTGATATTTTAATTTCATTCATTAATGCCTTTAATATCCAGTATGATTTATTTATATTTACTGTATCTTTATCTCTTCATGATGCAGTCTAGATGAATTTCTCAAGTGCATTTTCCATTTCCTTACTGTTCTCTTCATCTGTATCTAATCTTCTGCTTAACCATGGAGTTTTAATTTTAATGACTCTCCCTTTTTATTTCTGAAATTCCATTGTTGCTAATGGGGATTAAAGGAACACTGTCAGGAGCAAGACAGCCTGCTTTCAAATTCTGACTTCTCTGCTGAAAAGCTGTATGATCTTGAGCAATATCTAATCTCTCTGTGTCCTCGTTTCCTCATCTGAAAAAAAGCAGAATAGTATGTATATCAGAGAATTGCTATAAATGTTAAAATGATTAGATGCTAGATTAGTGCCTAGCATTTAATAAATGCTAAACTATTTTTTTTAACAAAGCTCTCTATATTCTTTTTAAAATAGCCTGCCATTCTTTCTATTTCTTCTTTTGTTGTCTTAATTGTGTTAAACCTAACACCTGTATTGTCTTTCATCTCTGGTTGTGGTATGCCAGTACTCCCTTTTGTTTCTTCCATTGATTCGTGGCAGGGTGGGTTGTTTCATACATGGTTGTAATTTTCCCTGGTATGCTCATTTTGATGCTTCAGTGGGTATTTCCTATTTTCTTGTTTCTCTGTTTCCCATGGGAGTCTCACTCATGCACCCTGGGTTGTGTCTATTCCTAAAAGACATATTTCACATTTGTTTTGTGGGAGCCTCAGGTGTTTCAAAGTTCCTGGACCAGAGTTTATGTGAGATTTTAGCACCATGTGATTTCAGACACTACATCTACATGTGACATGTTTTTAAGGATATGATTTCTCAGTTACTTTTACAGAGTCCAGGGCAGACAGATTCTATTCTTCTCTGGGTTCAGAGGTAGAGTTTTTTAATCCTTTTTATTCCCTATGACATTGATGGATGTTTGAGAGTAGTATCTTCTTACAAGTCTCTGAGTTCCAGCTTCCAGTTTTATATGAACCCTTGGCCACAGCTGTTTCTGTGTAGATCCTTAAACCTTACTGTCCAGCACCAGTGTCAATATCTAGGCTTAATAACCTCCCACAGTATCAGCTCACTGGAGTGCTCTGGTGTTGAGTTCCCTCTTGGTTTGTTTTCCTGGGACTAGGGGATTATTTTCTCCTTTGGAATCAGGAATATATTTAATTATTTTTGTCGTACTATATTGTATCGTATCTGACGTTTCTATGGGTTTGATGAAAGAGGACCCGAGTCTGTATGATCTGAGTTTGCCATGTTGCCGAACCACATATCTTCCATCCTTTCATGTTTATGTTTCAGTTTACTGAAGTTCAACGAACACTGGGTTGTCTGCTCAACTAGCCCTACAGCTTTTTGTAACTCATGAAATTGTTCTCCGAGGTTCAGAAGAATGGGGAAATGAGAACAAAATTCACCTGCCAGGCCCAGTGCTAGATGCTCTACTTATCTTTTTAATAAATAATATTAGGAATATTCCCACCAAGTCGGGAAACAAAGGCCCATAAAGATGAAGCCTGACTTAGACTCTGTGCTCTTCCCATTTTGTCATTCTGTATCACCTTAGTGCAAAATGAACTCACGGTCCAAATAAGATATCTAACAATCCAACTAAACTTAAAAAGTAAAGTCTGTGATGATGTTGAAATACACATTCTTTTCCAAGCTCAGAGCCCATTCTCATTGTCCTTAAATGGTGCAGTTGGCTTTGCATTACCTGTTGGTGTCCAGCAAGGTACAACTTTATATATACTTGTAAAAAAGGATTTATTCAATCTTTCATTTGTTCATTCATCCAATAATTATTGAGCGTGTCTTGGCTGCTAGCAGGGGGCTAGGATTAGAGACAGCATTGCCCTTGCCTGGGCAAGAGGGACACCAGCCCTGAGCCCCCAACTGTGCTCCCTCTAGTTGTACCATTTCCTTGGAAGGGATGAATATATGGATCCAAGGTCACCTGGATCTTGAGGTCTCCCTTTATAAAGTACCCCAAGCACTGAGATCACAGGTTCCCCGCCAAAATTATTTCCTGCCCGTCCCCCAAGGCTGTCCTTCCTAGACAGACACACCAGCCATGTGTGCACCTCCAGGCTCAAGCAGTGATTGGTTGCAGAGCAAACCAATCTGTGGGCAGAGCCTCTAGGTGTGGCCTCAGGGGTCCCCATACATGCACACAGGTCCTTCTCAGATCCAGGCGAGGTAGATTGGGATCCAGTGGAGGGGGGTTAGGAGAGCTCCAGGAACCAGGACAGCTCTCCTGGTGGGTCCACATTCTGGCTAAGAGCCATGAGGAATTGCAAGAGTCTAAATCTGGACCTGGCCTTGGATGCCATTATGAAGGAATATTTTTCAAGGTCTGAATACAGACTATATATTTAATTAACAATTTGATCCCTTGATTTATAACCTTAAAATATTTAGACCTGGCATGTGGACCTCCATGTGAATTCTTGCCCTGGGCTCTGCAGCTGTTAGGAGTACACAGAATTCAGTTCTAGTGTCAGAAACAGACTCTTAATGAAAGCGTTAGAATAAAACATGGTAAGTGCCATGTGGAAGCACACTCCGCGTGTCATGGGGGCGCAGAGGTAGAACGCTAATTCAGCAGCCGCTTCCACATCAGGACGTTTTCCCGGAGGTGGGGTGGGGCGGGGATGAGGACCGCAGATGCAATGGTGCAGACAACAGCCTGTCATTGGAAGCGGCGCAGGGGAAGTGAGGGGATTTCAAGAGGAGTTGCGTGGTTAAGGCTAAATACGTAAGAAGTTCGGAATCAGAAGAGGAGGCTGCAGTGGGAGGTGGTCCCACCTGAGGGGCTTTGGCGGCCTTGGTCCCGTAGCTGGCCATTCCCTGTGGGCGGAGGAAGCCACTGCAGCCCCTGTGTCACCTGATGCTGTCGGGCAGCAGGAGGCAGACTGTGACGGGCAAGACCTGAGGCCAGGAGATTTGTCTAGAAAGTCGTCGTTGCGCAACGGCGGGAGGGGATGGAGGCCTGACCTGGGGATGGAGAGGTGGGAACAGCGCTAAGAAACACAACGAGGTCACCCTGCATCACGAGCGTGCGCTTCCCTCTTCGGGCGGGAAGCTGTTTATGCCCTCAGAGGTGCTCACCTTTCAGGCCGCACCGAAGTTAGGAAAAGAGCATTGACATCAGCCCCAAAGAGCAGTCAACACCCTCAACTCATCAGATCTGCTATGAGCGTGTTGGTGGGTGCTAACCCTGCTTCTTCCGCGAACGAGGTTGAACCATTCACAGATGCCTGAGCCTCGTTCCCTTTAGGTTTCAGGACATGGGGACAGAATCAGAGGCCTCGAGAGGCTCCTGCCTTGTGGCATCTTTTAATATTTGGTGAGGAAGCCATATCACTATTTTCTTGGGCAAGAAAACATGCAAATACAGGACTATGAATTGGGAGTAAAGGGCTGGTTATGCCTCTGGATGGATCCTGACCTGGGGGAAGGCACAGGGGCCGCCTCTATTCCCTCTGACTTGGGGCAACTGCAGTCTCTGTGCCTATGGGGCTGCTTCACCTATTGAGGGTCTCAGGTGAGAGGAGCTGGGTCAGGGCAGGCAGGGCGACAGGAGGCTGACCCCTCGGTCCCCCTCGTGCCGACACTCAGGGCGTCTCGTGGCCCCTGTGCTTGGGATACAGGAGTGATGGAGCCAGGGACGCCCCCAGACTCTGGTCGATAACCCCCCTCCGCAGTCCCATGCAGCTCATCCCTGAGTCCCCCCGCCCTTATCTCCTGGTCGAATTCCCAGTGCCTGCGTCACGCAACTGGCACTGTATCCGCTGGAACCGTGAGTCCTGTCAGGTGCGCTGGGCTCCATCATGCTTATCAGAAATGCATTATCAAGTGGGGATTAGACAGAGGCTGGTGCTACTGTACTGTCCATAGCCCGCGAGAGATGAATGATGGGAATTCAACGGGCCAGAGACAAACACAACTGGCAAGGCAGCTGGAGTCACCCTTCTGCTCAGCTCAGAGGGACGCATCCACGGGGCTCCTGGAAGGCACTCTGCTTCAGTCGCCAGGGCCGCGGTCTGGGGGCCAGGGGCGGAGGTAATCGCCTCCTCTCCTCCCTCTCCTCCCTTCCATCCCGGCCCGCTTTTCTCTCCAACTTCCCCTGCCCAGCAAAGGTGGCATTTAATAGAACCTGTGGAACCATAACAGCAGAAAGAAAAGCGTGGACAAATGCCCAAACCCTTTCTCATGGAAATGGGTTGCTGGCCGGTGGAGGGTCAGCCATCTCCCTCCTCTGGGGAGAGCCGGGGTGGGAACCACTAAAGAAAGGCCTTAATTATACCGAGCTTTAAATTCATCACTTCTTCTTGGACTTGAGTTGGCTTTGAGAGAGGTGGTTAAAGTTCTCAGCATGGTGACGTGTTCACAATAAATAGATCAAAGTTTATTTTAATCGCCCCCCCCCTTTTTTGGGGTGGCGAAGACCAAAGTAGTGGAGTAAGTAGTTTTGGCAAAGAAAACAGCAATAATAGCAAATCACTGTCTCTTGCTCCACAAAAATAATACCCTTCATTCTTATACTGTAAAGGTGGAATAAGCAAAAGTCACAAGGCCTGATTTTAAAGAAAATGCAAAGAGAAAAGCCAAAGGAGATAATGAGGCTTCCCACCATCCAGCTTTTATAACCTAGACTACGGCTCCCGGAGAGGCGGTGCTCTCTCATGGAGAGGCTCGGGATCGAGGCCTGGCTTTCGTTCATGACTCATTTGCTCATTCATCCCTTTATTTAGCAAAAACGGGTGCTATTATGTGATAACGACTGCGCTGTGCACAGGAAGGGGGCACGAGGACACGCATCGCCTCGCCGCCTGCCGGGGAGCTCAGACCCCAACAGGTGAGAGGGCGTCTCAGGAAGACACGTAACGCAGGCAGTGTGTAGAGCAGCAAGTACACGCAGGCGTAGGTGAGCTGCCCAAAGAAAGTGTAGCACAGCTGCAATTGTGTGACCTCCACAAGTGAATCTAGCCCAGCCCTGCTTCTCTTGTCTGCAAAATGTCATTGTCACCAGCTCAGGGTCCATGCGAATCCCAATCCCTCCCCATAGGCTGGAGCTTTCCAACACCTCTCAGCCAATCCCAGGAAATGCTGGGTTTTGAAAACCATAATATTCCAAGTAAACATAAGGAGATGTGAATAATTATTGCTATTGCACTGCCTCTACTATGTAGGTACTAATTACTGTTTTAGGGTTATGGCTGTGGGATTTTCAGGATGTCCTCACAGCAGCTGCAGGAGCTCAGTCTCTTTTCTCCCTGACCCTGGTTTGGTGTCCTTTCTATGGTGGGTGACTCTGTTCTCCTCCAGTAGAACCACAATATTCGAAGGTAGCTGTCCACTCAGCCATCCAAGTTGGTCCTTGACTGAATGGCGTGTAGGGGGCTGTGTGTGGGTGAGCCTTAGATTGAAGAGGTGGGGACAGAGCTCTCCTAGCCTGTGCTGTCCACAGCGGGCCTTTCCCACTGAGGTTTTCCTGCAGATCGATGCCACACGGGGCTTCCCGCGTGGCAGAGATCAGCTCTCACAGGTGCCACCGCGCTGCTCCATCAAGGCCGGGATGCCAGAATCTCTTAAGGAACCAGTGAGGCCCCAGCAAACGTGAACACACCCCTGGTTGTTCCATGGCGTTTAGGTTGACTGCTTTCCTGTTCTTCATATTTAGGAAGGCCTTTGAACCCTGTGGTCTTGATTGCTTGCAAGCCCACTGAGGTGTTTTACAAGGTATCAGAGGTAACCGCTGGGGAAATGGCTGCTGTGGGCCAACGCAGCTACTGAAGAAGGCAGTGCTCAGACGGGTGCTTTGTGGACAATATGCCTGCGGCCGCTGCAACCCTCACCAGACCAGGAGGGCTGACGCCCCTGCTGGCTGAGTACACACTGGCTGCAGCTGCCAACCATGCTTCGAACAGCACAGAAGAGGCGTTTCAGGTTCCTTGTGTGTGTGTCATTTCAGACTCCCTCCTTCCCTACAGTTTTCATTCTTTCCCTCCCCACGGGAAATATTGTTCTTTCTGTTTGGTTATCAAAGTACTGTCTCTAGGGTTGGGCCTAGACGCCTCTGTGGGACCATCTGTCCCTCCTGGGCCATTGGTCCAGAAATAGCTTCTGTTGCTCCCTTTCCCTAGGCCCCCAGCTGAGGTCAGTATCAAATTCTGTCCTCATCATATTTCATCTAAACCAACTAGACGGATTCTGCTGTCAGGTCAGTCTGTTCTCATTTCCAACTTTCTCTGGGCCTCCATTGCCTTTCATATCTCCTTACTTCCCAGTATATTGGCAGCCTGTTTTTCTGTTTTCATGGTCGTTGTTTCTGCTAGGACACTGGTTCTCATATTGCGCTGGGTTTGTTAGACGCTGTCTAGACCGTGGTGGATGAGGCAGTCTTGGCCATGTACCCCTGAAGCCAGACATGCAATAAACCGTTGCACGCATAACTGCTCAGCCAGCGTATTGAGTGCTATTGAAGAAGGGACGGGATGTGATAAACAGAACGAGGAAAGCCTAATCTAGATTCATAGGGTCAGAGAAAGCTTCTCCGAAGCAATGAGATCCAGCTAAGGGAACGGCGTGTTCAAGACCCTGGAGAACACCTGATGCGCACAGGTGTGCACACAGATGAATAAAGCCGGCCGTGGCCGGCTCAGCCTGTGGAGGACAGGATGTGTGAAGCTGAAGCTACTGAAGAGTGCCAAGGCCAGGCTGGATAAAGCCCCAGAGTTCCTGCTTAAGTCCACAGGCTTGATCCCAAAGGTAATGGGAAGCCATCCAGAGTTCAATCCAGGGAGTGACCTGAGAGGAAGTATCATACAACCTGGATTCAGTCAACTATCTGGGTTTGAATCACAGCTCTGCACTTCCAAGCTGTGCGACCTTGGACAAGTTACTCAACCTCTCTGTGCTTTTCATTCCTTCAACTCTGAAAAGCATGATGACGATACTTCAGAGGTTGTAGCTCTGTAGGTTAATAGATATAATGTTCTTTGTGTGTGTCCTGGAGAAATTGTTGTGTAAACGTTGGATGACAGTGATGATGGTGATGACGATGATATTTCAAGGAGATCCGATCCGAGTCTCTGCTGTGCGGAGGAGGTGAGATTGTAAGGGCAGGTTTGTGGGGAAGAGGGGAAGTCAGGAGACCAATTAGGGGAAGTCTGCAGACAGACGGGGTGGTCCTACATCAGGGTGGCAGTAACAGGGATGGAGAGAGAAGTTCATAGATTAAAAATACATTTGAGAGGCAGACTCAGTGGACTTGATGGATTGGATGTGACAGTGACGGTGAGGGAGCTGTTGAGGGTGATTCCCAAGCTCCTGGTGAGATTACCTGGATGGATGGAAGCCCTGTTTCCTGGAGAGAGAGTAGATTTCAGAGAAAAGAGCAAGCGGTCAGTCTGGGACATATTCAGTTAGAGATGCCTTTGAAATCTCTAAGTGGAAGTGTGAAGGACCTTGTTAGATAGACAGGTCAGGCACACAAGGAGAGTCCTGGGCTGGGGAAGCACACTTGGGTTTTTAGCAAGGACACTGGATTGCCTAAGTTCACCTATGATAAGAGTATAATCAGAGGAGCAGAGCTATAAACCAGGACGAAGCTCTAAAGAACTTGCGCACTTGGGGGCTGACTACAAGAGTCTGCAAGGGTAGGGATGTCTTTGGTCAGCTGTAAAGAGGCGCATAACACAGCATCACCAGGGACCCTAGGAAGCTTGGTCGTGCTGGCAGTGTTCAGATGACTCTTAGCACAGCTGACTCATCCTCATAATGACCCTGTGGTGAGCCCAGTCTCTCCTCATTTTACTGAATTTGGCTGTGTGATTTGCCCTCAGTAAAGACGTTAAATTGTTTGTAAAAAGTATTCATGAAGTGTTTTTTGTTTGCATCCGAAAGGATTCTCATCCTTTGTTTATTATTCATAAAATAAACAAATTCTGTGGTTATGTACATTTATTAACTAGGTGTATGTTTTTGTTTCGGTTAAAGACATGTTAGCTCAGAGAAGTTGCTCACAATCAAACAGCCAGTGAAACAGCATTTTTATGGCTGACACTCGTGTTGAATTTGAAGCAATCTGTAGATAGCATAATGTAAGCTAGAGTAAATATCCCTAGTTACCAGGGAATGCTGGAGCTTTATTTTAATCTAGATCCCTGGTTCTCAAAGTCCGGTCCTCAGACCAGCAGCATCAGTATTACCTGGGCACCTCTCAGAATTGCAAATCCCCAGGCCCCGCCCCAGACCTGATGAGTCAGAAACTCTGGAGTGAGGCCCAGCGACGTGTGTTTAGCAAGCCTTCCAGGTGGTCCTGATGCTCGCTGACATGGGAGGCTAGACTTAGTCTGGACCAGAGGAACTTCCACTCTGCAGGCTCCATCCACCCTCTCCCTCCATAGACTCACCACACCCCATGGGACAAGCCCAGATACGCTCTGAGGAGCTTGGGATTCAAAGGCTTTAAAGCTTGTCCGTGTAATTCTACGTGGTGGGGAGCCACTTTTGAAGAATGATAGACAAACTGTTCATATGTAAGAAGTGAAGTATGTTCAGTCTAGCAGACACTCTTGAATACCTACTGTATGCACGTCTAGTGACTAAATACAGAAACACCTATGTGTTACAACTTAAGTCCACAAGTGATAGCACTGAAATCTGCCTCATGATAGTGTGAACATGTCTGCTTCTTAATACAGCTTTCTCATAGTGATCTGAAAGCCCTTCTGAAATATTAATATTCCTGAGAGGCACAAAGGTAAACGCTATTATCTTTACCTTCCAGGTGGGTAAGAAAAGGTAAAGGGATCACACTGGGAAATGGCCAGGTGTCAGAGTCAAAGCTGTTCATTTTCTCTGGAAGTGACAATGAAATCACTTATTGTATTTGAGTTATCCAAACGATATCTCCGGCTTTAATATCATTTCCCCATTTCTTTGCATTTTAGTTATTACCCTAGATTTGTACTATTATGTGCAATTTCAAATTAATTATTACACTCTAATGCCTAACTTTGGTTAGCACTTTAATTATGAGGTTATTTTAGTTTTTAGATGAGTTACAGCTGAAGTGAATGAACAGTATTTACCTCCATTAATGACAATTTTCATTACTGTTCCCTTCCATGGCCACCACATAGTGAAAGCTTTCAGAGCTAGAGGAAAAATCCAATAAAGGAAAGATTCTACATGTCCTGCCGGTCTGAGGAGAGCAGACGGAGATGGAATGGGACAAATCCCATTTCAGGGATTTGAGGATGGGAGGTTTAATTGTGTTTAATATCATTTCCGGTGTTTACATCCTCTTCCATCATCCATGTGAGCAGTGATCGCCACCCTAAACCCAGGATTCTATCAGACATGGACACTTGAGCTGGGAACCCTGTGTTTGTACAACTCCGAACTCCCCGGCTGAAGTAGTTTTTATAATTTCTATCAACCCACTCTATGCTTTCTTTATATGGTCAGGAACATCGGGCTATTTGGAACATTTAGATCTGAGCCCCCCCCGCCCCATCCCTAGGTGCACGTCAGAATCATCTATGGAACTTTTCCTCAGGTTGTACCCACCTGACACATACTCCATGGGAGAAGCTAAACCCTGGAGGTCAAGGCACAGGCAGGCGTGCTTTGTGCTTACAGAGCAGCGGTGTGGTTCTGCGGCCAGATTTGGTCGTACTAGAATACTGCCATGACCTTTCTTTTTACCGTTTAAAAAAAATCCTGTATTCTGTAGATGTTTCGTTGCTTATTATATATTTAATGGGGAATATTATATTGTGTCTGGTTTTTGTTTTTTAATAGGAAAAAGAGGTATTTGCTCCCAATTTATGGAAACGTTTCTGCAAAGTTTCTCTTTCTCTGGGCTTCTCGTAATTGAAGCCAGGACAAGCCTCCTGGATTTGCTGCTAGAAGCCTGGGTGTGTCCTGGTGAGACTGAGCACCACACGGGCCCCGCCTGTGTTAAATGGAGCCAATAGGAGCTCCTGTTCTGGGCTGCCCTGGGGAAGTAAATGAATGAATATGTGTGAAGTGCTCCGATTGGTCCTTGGCACGCGTGGGTCAAGATGGCTTTTGTGTTGCTGGGTGGCCGTCACCATTATGACATCAGCATCACCATAGTTATTTATGAAAATAAAATAACAAATCGTTTCTTTGGGCACACTATAAGAAGAAATGCTTTTCTAAGCAAAGAAATTATGTGTACACGATATTAAGGATACGGTGTAACCCACTTAAAAGAAAACAAACTTTTGAAAAGAAATTATCATTGTGGAAATAAAGACAGCCAAATGAGAGCAAACAAAGGCTGTTTATTCAGAGCCTGGTGTAGCGGGGCGAGTCCCCTTCTATCACTTGAAGTTGACGGAGACTGAAAGCAAGCAGAGGCGTGGGAAAGCTTTGCGGTGGAAAAAAGGGAAGGCTTCAAACGGGGGCCGATTGGAGGCTGCTGGTGGGGGGAGGCTGCTGGTGGGCGAGCCAGAAGTGGGGCATTTATGCCATTGGTTAGGGGTACATGTTTGGTTTTCTCTGGTTGGTCCAAAGTTGGATGCAGGAGTGAGAATTCGGGGAGCTGTCAATTATGAATCTAGCTCTGGCCACATGGGGCCGATTGCGGCAGGGGTTCCTGCGTTGTTGGCGGGGAGAGTAGTTTGACTTCTTACGAGTCTGACTTACAGCGCTCTGATCCCCGGGCTGTCACTGGACATGACAGGCTGGTTCCCCAGGCAGGTGGCTGCAGGTTGTGGGTTCTACTTTCATACACAGTCCGGATATTATCTCCCACCATATTCAGTTAGTATGCAAATGATTTTTGCTTCACAGGCTTAACTGACCCTTAAATCAGAGTGGCTAAAACGTCTAGTTAGAAGTTCTGTAAGATTTAAAAAAAAAAAGTAATAAAGTTGTATTGATTTTTAAAAAAATATTCCCATAGCAGTTGCTAAATGAATAAGTATTGCAGATTGATTTCAGAGCTTATTTTAATGCGTGGTGGTCGATCCCCCACTGGGTTTAAAGTTTTACTTAGACTCACTTGGATTTTTAATAAATTCAGGCAATATGTCTATACTCTTAAAGTGGGGGAATGGTGGTAAAAATAGATCATATGAAAGGATATATTTTTAGGAAATAATTTCTAATGCTTTTGGGGAATCTTGTATCTTTATTTGTTTTTCACCTAGATTTTCTGTTCAGGTTGCATTTACAGGATAATTTTATGGTTGAATTGTATTCCTGGAGAACTTGGGTAGAAAGAGAATTTCAAAATGTATTAATTGATAAGGGCTTCCCTGATGGCGCCATGTTAAGAATCTGCCTGCCAATGCAGGGGACACGGGTTGGAGCCCCGGTCCCGGAAGATCCCACATGACGCGGAGCAACTAAGCCTCTGCGCCACGACTACTGAGCCTGTGCTCTAGAGTCTGCAAGCCACAACTACTGAGCCCACGTGCTGCAACTACTGAAGCCCATGCACCCTAGAGCCCGTGCCCCTCAACAAGAGAAACCACCGCAATAAGGCCACGCACCACAACGAAGAGTAGCCCCCGTTCGCCACAACTAGAGAAAGCCCGCGTGCAGCAATGAAGACCCAACGCAGCCAAAAATAAGTAAATAAAATAAATAAATTTATTTTAAAAATGTATTAATTGATAGAGATTAACTTGTTTAGGAGTAAAATTTGGCAAGATGCAAGCCACCTAGGAAAATCAAGAGTTAGTTGTTTTGATACTGTGATCCATCAGGGAATTGTTATGATATGATATTTCAATGTGGCTTCTAGTGTTACAAAGTGTTGCCTTTGGGGTATGAATCCGTTATGCATATGGCCTAACTCCAATAAGGCAGAAGGCTTGATATGCTGAAGGCATGAAGAAGTAGGTCACGTGGAAAGTTTATGGCTCTGGCCATCATGAGGGCAAACAGGGCTGGGCTTAGTGACCTGTTGTCGTAGGGTATTAAGCTCTGCATTCCCCTCTCTGGCTCTGTCCCTCTAACTTTCATTATATAAGAAGCGACTTCGAGACATTTGGAAAGGAAAGAGATTGCAAGGACAAATTCTTCCAAAATGCTGAAGTTGAAGATACATGAACTTCATGTAGTAAATAGGTGTACACACACACGTACACACATGCATGCACACACACACCAATGAAATTATTCCCTTGACCCTTTGTTTCAGCCTACCTATTATTATACAGAAAAGAAAAGGAGCATTTTTCCCCATCCTTAAGGGAAGAATCTTCAGGAGAAAGTGATTTTTCCTTCTGAGGAGAAGCTAGGGGGGAATTTGACACGGCATTTGCTCTTTATATCTCTTGAGTCTCACCACTAACTGCCCCGGCCCCTCAAAAGACAAAGAGTGAAGAAGCCAGAACCGTGATCTCATGTATAAGTGATGTCACATCTTAGTCTAATTAAATGCCTTTCCAGAATTAGCACTTCTCTGGGCAACTCATTGCTGAGCACTCACGTTACTAAGAAACATCCATCCTGGAGCAGGGAGAGGAAAGATTGAACCTGTGAGAACTGCCGAAAAGTCAGCCCTCATTGGCATAATCCATCTCCACTGGTGAGTATGGAGATGCCAGAAGAGGGGCTGCTGGACTGGCCTGGGTACCAGTGTGCAGAGCCGTCTCCATGGAAACTCAGCTGGCAACGGGGAACCAGGACTTCACAAGGAGACACACCTGCAGCTCTTAAGTCTCAGTGCATTGATTTCCTCCCCCTTACTTCACTCACATCTTTTTATTAAACGAGTCGATTTGTCACCACCAACTCTCTCAGACAGCAGCCCAAGGTTCTGATCTAAGGGAAAAATAAAACTTCCAGTTCAAACTAGAGATGTGGCTGCCCTCTCTGAATTGAATGACTTGATAATTCCGGCTGTTCCTTCCCTGGAAAAAATATAGCAGAAGCAGCAAGCCAACTTGACTATTTCTGTCATCTAAGTCACTGATAGAAGAAACCCTTGGACACTTCAGTTGTGTGTTTGTGGTCTCTGGGGTGTGTTAAATCTGTACTGAGGGCCGGCTTTAAAATTTATTTAACCTAAAGATTATTTTCCTGCTGGTTTCAAACAAATTTCCCAGATGCCTCATTTTCTGTAAAACCTTCGTATATTATGTTCTGAAGAAATAGCTGCTGCTCGAGCCCAGACCCCACTGGGGGTGAAGACCCCATGGTTACTTTCCCTATTCTTCTTGGGCACCTTTTAGTTTTAACTTCTAAAATAATCCCAACTAGTAGATGGTAGCTGATAAACTGCCTCAAATCCTTTATGTGAAGGGACAGAGCATAAATAAATAAATGGAAAAAAAATATATTTTTTATATGTTTATATATATATATAATATGTACAGCTTGTGTATATAATTTGCCCAATGAGTCTTTGTCTACAAGCCCCATAGTCAGGAGCACCTAGAATAGGTAGCTCTTTCCTTGTTTCCCAGCTAAGAGAATGTCATTTGCAATTAACCAGTTCTTAAGAGTTTCCAAAATGAAATAAGTAAAAGGATCCAGCCCCTTCCACACTTGCCAGCATGCAGTAAAAACCAAAATGGGGCTAAACACATACGTACACACATCTTCTACATGGAGTTGGACAGCTTGTAGATTTTCATCAAAATCCTTACCTGCTTACAATCTGATATGGCTCAGGCCCATCCTGAGTCCACTGAAATCTGGGACGAATGAATTTGTGGTGGACACTAATGATTTTTAATCCATATTTTTCCTGTCATTTGCTTTAAAAATCCCACAGCGTCAAGCCCTGGTTCTAACACTTTTCCAGATATCAAGCTTAGAAAGGGGTATGAAAGGGGCATTTAGCAAAAAACAATCTGAAAGGAAGGAAAACAACCCACTATTTAGAATGAAAAGCCCCGAATGTCCTATCAAAAAGCTTCTGTACTTGGTCTTCCTCCTCCTGGCACCTGCTGATCCTACTTAAACCCCCTCATTCATCAGAGCAAATGCTGCCCAGTGTCTCGCAGACAGTGTGGGGCAGAGATCTTACCACTCATTAACGTGGCGATCAAGGAGCTCACGGCCACGGTGCCGGCGGCCTGGAGAAGTGCACGCCCCTCTGTCGTTCACAGAGCTTCACGGTGTTTGCTTAAGGCCTGACAATGCTTTTTGAAGAGTGTTGGGTAACAGGTTTGGGTTTTAGAAGCATTTGGACTTCTCTTGGGAAACGCACACACACACACACACACACACACACACACACATTCTATTTTTTTCATACACCACGTGATCTACTCCAGAATCAGAGTAGCAGTTACTGAATATTAAATTAAACTCCAAAAAAAAGAAGAAAAAAAGAAGGAAGAGGAAGAAGAAAGGAAAGCCGGTATGCATGAAAACAAGCTGAAAAGGTTAGGAGCAAAAGGAGAATCCTTGAACAGTTTTGGTCTGTTTGGAATGAATTAATCAGACCATTAAACAGATCTTTTAATCTAAAACATCCCTTTCATTTCTGTACCCTGTAAAACAAAGTGATGGAAAGTTGACAGCGGGATCTGCCGTTGCTCCTTATTTGTATTACACAGATGGGTGTTCTGGCCTCATTAACATTCTGCTGCGGTCAGAGACCACACATTCAGGCTGAACACTGGAGTGGGAGAGTCTGGGGGCCCTGAGATCTCTCCCAGCTTGATATAAACCACCAGGAGGAGTCTTCCCCTTTATCTATCAGTTGCCACCCATAACTTGGAGAATGTGATACAACCTCTGAAGAGCTTCTTACCCACCCCCCACAAAAAAAAAGTACCATTCAGATTTTGAGCACAGTTTCAGGGTGTGCAGGGAACCCCAGAATCCCATCCGTGGACTCTGAGGTTAAGGGTAAGGGAAAGTCAGTGTCATCTCAATAGCCATACTAATGTTGTAGGAAATTCCTATCTTCAGATCCTTTCAGTGGGATTTGGTAAATTTCAATTTAAAGAAAGATACAATTTAAGTGCAATTCACAGTGTGACTAATTGTATAACAGAGTTAGATGAAAAAAGATACAATTAACATTCATTTCTATTTTTTACCAAAATATACACTGATGACAAAAGCCTTAAGTCGGGGACTTGGGGAGCCTAAATCTAATCCCATTCTTCTAATAACTGAGACTTTGACGCTGGACACATGTGGTTCCTCTGGGCCTTGGTTTTACGTATCTGTGAGATTACTTGGTGGGGCTGGAGGACCGCAAAGATCCATTTCACTTTTCCTTCCCACCTTCTTATTTGCTGGGGGCTCCACAGAGAGAATTACAGTGATGGTAAAAATGGATAGAGAAATAAAAGGCACAACAAAAATATAATTACCACAGTGAGACTGTAAAATTCCACAGAAGCACGGGGATGCAGAATGCATCTGAAGTCCTCTTGCTGTGTGGATAGTTTTGTTATCTGTGTAAGAGGTGCTGCTCTTCATGATTTATCTTTGCACTAAATTTTAGTCCTTTGAGGTTATGATTTGCATTGGATTCTTTTTTTTTTTTTTTTAATTTCCTGTGTCTCTTAGTATGGTTCCTACCGCCAAGGAGATGCTCAAGAAGTATTCCTTGGATGACTTATGGATGCCTAGAAGGAAAGGTGAGAGAGGGTTGAGTGAGCTCCCATGCAGTGTAGGTATCCTGGGGCCAACAGTGGCTCCTGGAAGGCCAATTCAGTAGAGTTCTTGGAAACTGTAAGGTTTTAGTGTTTGTGATGAACACAGACAGGGATCATCTGGCAAGCAGAATGGAAAAGGACACTTCATGTAAAGTTGTAATGGTATGACATGATTCTCTCCTTGGTTTATCTAGTCACAGCTGCATTTCAGTGCCACTGTTGTCCTGCTGAATCTCGCCATCAATTACCGGTCAGCCTTCCAGGAGCACACAGATGTCTGTCCTTTCAGGAAGCAGAGAGGATGGTTGGCTTAGGTCTCCCCCTGGAAGTTACTGCTCGGTCCACCCAGAGAAGAGGGATGCCACATGGAGAGACAAGAGCTTTCTGTCCCTTGAGTAAAAACAAAAAAAGAGAAAAGGTTTATCTCATTACTTGGGAATTAAAGAACTCAGCTGGCTTCAAAGTGGTGTGCCTTTAAACACCCATATGAAACCGTCAAGCGTGAGGCCAGATTCAGATCAGGAAGCCCCTCTTCCCAATGAGCTTGCCCTTCTCCTCTCCCACCCTTACCTCCCCTCTTCTGAATCTAGGAAGATTATGTGGCCGATTTATCTCCTCAGTGCTGAATTGTAAAGGGAACAGCTCACCGTGTGATCATATTATTAATATTTATACCGTATCACTGAATGTTGACAGATTAATTATGCAACGTAGTATAAAAATCAGCAGGCAGCGTGGGTGAGCGGTGGCAAAGTTCATATATTAATAACTCAGCGGGGTGGCTGGCACGTGCCCCAGGATGACCGCACGCTCCTTGAGCTGCAGGTCCCAGTCTCTCTCAGGGCGATGACCTGCTGGTTTTATTCCGCTCTTCCTTACAGGTCAGCGTACCATCTTTTTGGACATCAAAAACTGGTGTTCATTAAGCCTTCCTTGTATGCATTCTGGCTCCATCTCTGGGAGGTGACCACCTGAGCCAGAAAACCCGGAAACAGGGTTTTCTGAAACATAAATGGGACCCGTGATGGAGCAGAGCCAGCTGAGGTCTGAAGGGGACCCTTTCTGGACTGGGCTCTCTCAATGAATGGGTCTCCTTTTCTTAGAGTGTAAATAACCCACGGTTGATTGGTGAGTGTTTTTGCACATTGATGCTCTGCTAGGTACTTAGAGCATGTACAGCACAGCAAAGTGGGTTCCAGTCCTTAGGGAGCTTCTAATTCAGTTGGGAAAGCAAGGCTTCAGCTCAGCAAAGGAACATGGTTGAGGGTAACGTGAGAAGTCTTCCCAGCTTCCCAGCTAATCGTTGTTGCTTTGCCTGCCTGGACCGCAGGTCCCCTTGATGATGATGTTGAATCTGCAGGACCCAATGAAGTGCAGTAGGAGGCACTTTGCTGTCCCAGACCCGGGATCCAGTGCTGTCAAATAGCCGTTTGGTCTTGGGTAGTTCATGTAACATTTCTCAGCCATAGTCTCTGGGGAATAGAACAATAACCCGCCGGGGTTTATTATATAGGAGGTATGCATATGCATAAAGGACTCGAGTGTGCTGTTTACAGGTATATCATAAAATGCTAAATAACACTATAAGAGCTGTTCCTGAAAGACACAGGATGAGGTCACCTTCAGCCTCTACTGTCTTCTGTTTTTCTGTTTTGTACTTGTTTCTCCCTGAAGAAATCTGTGTACTTAAAAGAGTAGCATACTGTGGTGAGCGATTCTGCCACGTGGTACATCCAGTGTGCCATATTCCGTCTCTTTGTGGAACCACGTACTGGTAACTTTTGACAAAAGCCAAGCAGCTTTACTGTACTCCTTGGGCCTCTGCAAGATACACAAGCCCCCGCTCTGCGGCATTTCAGTGAATGCTGACAAGCAGCCACCTTAGCAGTGATGGGGATCTTGGTGGCGGGATTCTCCACACACACCACGGGAGATTCTGCAGTGGCGCTTGGCTGGTGGCCTGCTCCTGAGGGTGGCGATGCCGTCTCATCTCAGAGAGCTAGGGATGCCTGGGGGACAGATGTTGCTTGTGTACACTTTGTCACTGTTCCTCTGGGTCAGTCTGAATGTGTGCTTTTGGTGGTTGTTGAAGGAAGATGAGTAGATAATTCTGCAGAGTTCACTTGAGCCCATCGGTTATCAGGTCACATAACAAAAAGCTGGTGCAATCACAACACATCTAATCAAGTCTGGGAGTGATACACCTTATAATCACACAATGCAAATATTCAAACCCAACAAGCAAGCAAAGCTTCACTGTCATCAAGCAAAACTCCAACTTACAAGTAGCTCTGATGGCCTTAAATCAGCTCTTAAACTCTTGTGCTCAGCGACAGGAGCCTTGGGTGTGCTCTCCACACTGAGGTGGGTCAGTCAGCATCTGCAAAGATGCCAGTTAACTACTGTCTTTACTTAGCAAGTCAGTTGATTACATTAGCCATTTAGTAATATTCCAAGATCATCTGTGAATGAGAAGAAAAACCACCAATTGTACGTGTAAATGAAATGCTGTCATATCCATTCTGACGATAATTCTTCACATGTGCCAGAAACCACATTAGTGGCGTTAGATTGGAGGAAACACGAGAACTATAGGATATGTCTCTGCATATGCTAAAGTGAATGGGAGGATAAATGCCATGCCAAAAGCAAACGGAAATGCGGTGCGGTCAACGTGATGCCGTGTATACATTAATCAGTAGGCATTTGTTAATTACCTACTGCGTGTCCAGCCCTTACAATGCACGCAGTCAAGGAGGCAGAACAGAAAACAACCACCCCTGTCCCAAAGGAACCCGAGCCTGCTGGAGAAGTAGGACAGTGGAGAGCAAGGTGGTGAGGCTGCGAGGAAGGGAACACAGGTGAAGTCTAGGAAAGGGGGGACCAGTTAATTGTGAATCCCGGAAATCCATCTCTGAAAAGCTGGAATTGTGTGCACCGTGCTTGTTCAACCTATTTCCGTCGGTAATCTCCCTGCCCCTTGGAGTTGTCCCTGGTGAAACTGAACTCCCTTTAGCCAGCAGACTTAGAATCCAGGGGAAAAGAGGAGCTGCAAAGGCAGCTAGGCTTTGGAATTTCCAGCACAAAGGTCCCTCCGCATCATCTATCTGTTACATTCTCCATTCCTATTGGCCAGAGCCTGTAGGATGAAACGCCAGCCCCCATCCAGGAGGTTGACATAAGGTATTTGGAGAGGTAGTTTAGTGCTTTTAAGCCGTTGGAATCTCGCTTAGTGCATTTGTAATAGATTAGTAAAGTTAAGCAGAGTGGGGGATTATTTCAGCATGTGGACCATAACAGCGGGGAATAGTAGAGGAGACTCCATATTCGGGACCCGTGAGCACTGCATTTGCATGTGTCAAGTGACCTTCTGGAAGGTGCGACCCAAGATTCATCCAGACTGTTTGTGCGGTAGGACACGATTTGGGACCAGAAATCTTTGAAAGTCAAATCCTTACTATTCTAGTATGACTCCAGACTAGTGGCTGCTAAGAACAGAGCTTTTGCTCTCTACAAAACTCAATTAAAATGTGCATGTGCAATCCTCTCGCCCGTTCAGAGCTCCCGTGGTGCTTGATAGAGTTATCTCGAAGCACGTTTAGGGGCAGTGGAAGCGCTTAACTCACTGTGGGACAGCGCGGGTGAGAAAGGAGAGGCGATAAAAAGTAAAAAGCCAGAGGAGGCAGGTGACTTCCCGAAGACAAGGGGTGCAGAGAAATATCCTGCACGTGGCCTGCAAGAATGGGAGAGGATGCAAGTGGGTCCTTGGAACCCTGCATGGCGCCCGTTTTCCAAAGTAAAGAAACCCTGCGCAGGGGGTGAGGAATAGTTTTTGATGCAAAGCTCGTGGCGTGTTTACCAACGTGAAGGTTAATTGTGAGGCAAGAAAATGCCACCAGGAGGCCGGGGCTTTTCAATCGCCGCTTTTTGTCGGGTCTCTAGGATCCTGCAAGTACAGAAAAGGTCCTCTGATAGCCGAGCTGGCGGCCCACCTCCCTCGCCGGGACCCGGCAGGTTAATACAGCACTGCCAGCCCTCCAGACTGAGACAATCAGAAGCGCTGCTTGATAGAAATAAAATGAAATGTTCCGGGGAGGAGGGGCAGGGCCTGAGGTGGGCATTTCAGCTGCTGGCAGAGCCCTCTGCAGATCAGACCGTCACGGAAGGTGGGTATTAGCGGCGAGGCTGAGGGGCACCTGCAATGCTGAGATTAATCCCCTTTTTGTTTTCTTTCGGGTCTATCCAGGCACTGCTGAGTGGAAGAATTTATGTTGGCCTCCTTCCTAGAAGGGAGCAGCGGGCTGAGAAAAAAGGACGTGTCATCGTATGTCCCTTCTCTCTGCGTCTCCGCCACTGTCTGTCTGTCGCTCTGCGCTCCCTGCCCGTCAGGGCTGCCTGCCATCCTGCTCCACGATGGGCTTTTGTGCCCTGAATCCCTAACCCCCATCAGAGCGAGACAGCCACAGTCTCTGATGACAGAGCCCTTCTCGGATGCCAGTCAGGTCCGACTCCAAGACCGGCATTCAGTGACTAAGGGGGGACTAAGCTGAGCTTTGATCACGCCCCGGCTTTGAGCCCAGGCTCTGCCCAGGTGTTGCAGATGTCTTTCTCAAATTAGCTCATGCTGCGGGGGAATAGCCCTCGGGGATCAGTTTGAAATGTAGGACAACCGGATCTCTCACCGTGGACCTCCATGATTTTATTTAAGGAGCAGAGTCATTTTTTGGAAAAGAAAATGTCATGGATAATGTCGAGACATAAAACAGAGGTGGAGCTGCTGGGGTTGTGATGGGGGTGGCAGGGAGGCGAGGTCCACGGTGAGAGATCCGGTTGTCCTATGTCTTATGCTTGTGCATGTGGTGTGTCAGGTGCCCTGGGGTCCCTGAAACTCATGTTGGTTCCACTAGGACTGTTGCAGCCCCATGTTCTAAAGGTAGGGTCGTACTAAGTGCTCATGGACTGGGAGTGTGGGATCAGCAGAGGAAAAGCATTACATACGGGATGGATAAACAACAAGGTCCTGCTGTACAGTACAGGGAACTATATTCAGTATCGTGTGATGAACCATACGGAAAAGAGCATGAAGAAGGAAGTGTGTGTGTGTGTATATATACACATATGTATATGTAACTGAGTCACTTTGCTGTACAGCAGAAATTAACACAACACTGTAAAGCAACTATACTCCAATAAAAAAATAAATTAAAAAAACATTCAAACAAACAAACAAGAAGAGAGCCACTCACTCTCCTAGTAAACATTTATTAGTCACCAGGATGGGCCAGGCACTGCTCTGTTGTGTATATTTTACATGAACTTTCCAGGCAGGCCGTAACTAGGACCCAGTTTTAGATCTCAGAGCTTTCGTACCTGGGTTCATACTATTCTAGATAAGGATTTTGGCAAACAAAGTAGTTGCTAGTGAGCAGTATCCTCTTGTTGCTACGTCAGATGGCAGAAAAGGTGAGTTGATCCCAGTATCCTCAGCGGTATTTCATCTCCCAGCAGTGGGAAGAGTGCGAGCATTTTTGCCCTAAGGATCCCTGTTCAGGAAAATGGCGTGTGCCCTCCCATAGCCGAGCCCTGGGTAGAATCCTGGGCTTCTGGCTGCTTAGCTTACGTCCAGAGGACGGGGCGGGTTGCGGGTGAGGGCTGTTCGCGCGCAGGCTCCAGCCGCTCCGACATCCTGCCCAGCTGAGCATAGCGATACCTCCTTCACAGGAAGAGGCCGTGCGGTCTCCTCTCTCCTGGGGCGTTAAATAGACACGAGGTGTAACCCTGTCTCCTAACATCACCAGGCTCCTTCCCCAGGAGGGTCACCTTGAGGAGGCGTGGTCTCTAGTAGAATCACTGGCTGCCTGGTTAAGTCAGAGAACCGTGAGACCGAACCCTTGAGTTTCCATTCCGTGCATTGGCACTGGCTTGACCTTCTCCGTGGCTTTTTGGAGAACTGCATTTCCTTGGTGTTACTGTTAATTGACGAAGTCTCACAGAGGCACTGTGTGCGTGAAAGATGCCAGACACGCATCAGTAGCTACCAACATGTCCCTTGGGGACGTCAGTCAGGAACCCAGGGAGCCTCGGCATAAAGAAGAAATACTGACGATGGGGTTCATTTCCCACCTTCCACATCTCACCTGTTGCCTTTGGAGTCCATAGTAAGAACCACCAGTCTCTTTAACTGTATTTCTCTTCTGATGAACCGTCGGCTAATTGATTTATTGCGGGTGTGGCCTTTGTGCCCTCTGTTCTGTCCTGCGTCCTTACATGCAGTGATGTTTGTCACCTTCTCGGCCCTATTTATTGCATCCGCATCACGCAAGTAACTGGAAACTTGGCACCAAGCAGGTGGGGAAAAAATGCATTCTATAGATATCAAAGCTTAGTGGTTAAATGTTGGTCCATTCTCAGGCATGGCTCCCGAGCCCCTCATGCTTTCTGAAATGTGCTCTAAATAACCTATTTTCCATGTGAACACAGGGCTCGGTGGACGAAGGTTATTTTCAAGTAGCCCTCAAGGTTAAAGCTGGTTGCTCTTCCAGATGGTTTCTATCTGATGCCTTGGATTATGATATTGAACCAACTTGTGATCAGAACTCCTAGAGTCAAGAATAACAAGAAGTGGAAGCCAGCCGCAGCGAGGGCTGCTGCTCGGAGGGTGTGCTGAGATGTAAGGGTCAAGGCCAGACCATATGGTCTATCAAGGCCCTGCTGCCATAACCCCAGGAAATACAGATCAACCCGCAGCCCCGCGCGTCACCTCCCTTTCCTGTTGCGTCCGTCACTGTACCTCAGAGCCCCCCCTTCCCCACTCCTTCTTCCACAAACGTTTACCAGAGGCCTTCTTTCTGCAGTCACTGGTTTGATTCTAACAGCCGCGGTTTCTAGCAAGCTCCTCGGGAACGTGGCTGAGAATGGCCACATGGGCAGAGAGGGCTCCCAGGTTACAGATTCAAGGGTGAAGCGTTAGCCTAACATGAAAGCAGGTGATGTGCACAGTGGGGCCTCAGCCACCCTGGCAGGAAAGTCTGGTGTGCAGTAGTTCACCAATGAAAACCTTACCGTTTCCGGGTGCTTGGCAAGCTCGTCAAACCTCTTCCACAATACGGGGAACTTGAGCGCAGAGCCCCTGAGCGGGTAGAGACTTATTTCAGTATCTATTATTCTTGTCTTTTTTCTTTCTTCCTTTTTAAAATTTCGTATCCTGAAGGCAGTTATTCTAGCACAAAGCTAACTGACTTCAAATACTTGGGGTTTTTTGGTTTGTTTTTTTTTTTCCGCAAAGCTATAATGAGGTTCTATGCACTCAGCTAAAACGTAGGTTCTGGGAAGGCAGGAATGTGTATGTGTGTTGTACTGCAGTACATCCAGTATCTAAGATAGTGCCTGGAACATAATATGTGTTCAGTAAATGTCTCTGGGTGTCTGAATGACTGCATATGGTTTGATAACAAAAGCTCAGATTCCGAATGTTTTCCTTTCTCTAATGCTCTTCCAAAAATCGAGTCTGAAGGATCTTGCTTCAAAATCATGTAAAACTGCTGTAATTTCCTCACCTTAACTCTCAATACCACACCTGCCCGGCATGAGACATGTATTCAAGGTTTATTCTAATCTTCTCCCTGCCCTCCCTTTGCAAACTTCTTCAGAAACACATCAGCCAGGTGCTGTGGTCACATGGGCAGCGTTTCCACAGGCTGGAATCTTGTAAATGTCCACAAACCCAATTCCACTTACTTTCTTTCTCCGTAGATGATGGGGAAATGGGATGAAAGTAGTGTCCGTCCCTGGCATAGGGACAAGATAAGAGGGGATCCAACACTCTGACCTTTCACTGTCAGTTTTGGGGTACGCTTGTTCAATTTGCACGTGCTCACATGCACACTGTCGTTGGGTTTCCCCCCATTGAGATGTTGAGGACTTCCGTTGCTTGGTCAGACTACGTGACTTTAACAACCAGAGGCAATGTCTGCTTTGGGGGTAGGGGCAGATGCTGCAACGAGAACTCCATCTAGGTGACGGGTAGCAGGTTTGCTATGAGAGATACCACAGCCTGACGCCAGGAGGGTATTCTCTCATGTCGAGACAGTGTGGTTCTAGCCTTAGCTGACCACTTGCACCGCTCTACTCACAGACTCTAGTTTGTACCGATGCCTGGATGTTTTCCTTTATGAAAACCACCAGGCTTATTTATCGCTTCTTTCACTGCAGACCCCAATCACAAGACGCACAGACCCAGCACCCCTGCATCCCCTTCCTGTCCTCAGCAGCACAGCAGCTGCCACAGACCCACTCGTCAGAACAGTCTGGCTCCCCAAGGGAGCACTTATGGGGCTGACCTTAAAGAGCAATTTCAGGCAGGAATGGAGAGGCTCACTTGTTCATCAGCCTGACATTTATTACTCGGAGATTCTTTCTTCACAGTACAAGCTGCTCTTTACAATTTTATCAAATAAAGTGCTTCTTTCATCAGCGCCCCACTTTCTCCTCCGGGCTTCCTCACACTGCCTGCTGCTCCCATCTACCTGTGGCTTTGCATGGGGCAGAGCACAAAACGCAGGGGCCATCACCCGGAAAGCCCGTGATCCCCTTGGTGAGGGCCAGGCTGGGGTCCAGAGCGGAGGGTGTGCCCTCCTTTCTTCTCCCTTTACTTGGGCAGCAGTGATGGATAATGAAGCTTCCTCCACCTTGAGATGCATCAACTTTACCTGGCATTTTCTAGGTCACCAGCTCAGGCCAACACTTCAAGTAAATCTAGTACAAGTCTTCAGAGCCCCCAAATTGTTAACAAACGATAGCAACACACGTAAGTTGTTTCCCAGGCTGGAGAATGAGAGGACCTACTGTAAATCTGTCTAGTTATATGATTTTAATTAACAGAGACCCAAATTGTAGAGATCTCAGTGCTTCCCAGCTTGATCTAATGGAACTCATAGTTTGGGACAGGGATGGTTCAGTGGTCTGGAAGCAGGAGAGGAGGAGAATGGGTCACATCGAGTCCTACTACGTATTAGTCAATAGCATCATATGTGATAGACTTGGGACCTGGCCTTTCCCAATTCTGAACCATAGGTGGTCTCTTATGTAATCTAGACCCATGAGAGTGGACCTGTGGGGAATGGGAATTGTCCAGCCCTGTTGATCTCAGGTAGGAAGAGCAGGTGGTTTGTAATCAGGAAAAGCTGTGCACAGTGTGATTCATAAATGAAGACATAGAAATATTGCAAATACACCGAAACATGTCAATGTCCCTTCATGTGAGTTTTGACGGAGCTCATCCTTTTCTTTGAGAGTGAGTTGGCTGATGGGAAACTGGTGTCTTCTTCCCAAGACGATATTCATGCGTCATCATTGCTCCTGATTCCTACTCTGGGTTTATTTAAGAGCAGGCGTGAGGGCGGAGGTTCTTGTGAAACATCTGAATACAAAACACTTTCAGTCTTCTATAATTTTTCCCCTAATCAATTACAGTTTGTTCCCACATTTAATGCAGTTTTTTAAAATCTACTTGCAGCTATTGAATCTTTCTACAATATTCTACTTACTTTTCATAGAAACAGCAGTTCTCTTTTCCCACTCACATTGTATCAGTTTATGAAGAATTTAGGGAAATTATGTAATTATACGAAAAAGTACATCTGCTAAGAACAGATTTGGGAAGAGATGCAGCTGACTCTTGGTAAGCATGTGTCTTAGCTCGTGAGCTGGTGGGAGCCTGGGTAATTCAGAGGGGAGGGCGGGGATTCAGCTGGACATCAGAAGGCATGACCTGCATAGAATGGACAGGGCCCGTTAACTCAGCGTGCCAGCTAAGGGACATTAAGCAGAAATTAGTTACGAGCACTTTCATTGTGTGCTTAACTTGGACTCCAGATTTCTGAATTCATGTGCTAATATTAGTTCTTGACCTCAGACAAATCACATAACCTCTCTGACCTCAGCTTATTCATGTGTAAAATGAGGATATTGTTAACTTGTTTGAGTGTGTACACACACACACACACACACACACACACACACACACACACTCCACCAAGGGCTCCTTTGAGATCACATTAATATGTATGATTGCTCTGGTAACTGTACCTACTCTACAAATATAAACTTTTTTCACTTTTTTACTTTGAAATAATTTCACACTTACTGAAAAATTACAAGAAAAAACAAAAACTCTAACTTAGCAAACGATTTGCCTACTGTTAACATTTTGACACATTCATTTTACCATCTTCTATGTGGGTGTATAGATAGATAGATAGGTGATAGATAGATGATAGATAGATAGAGACAGAGATGATAGATAGATAGATTGATAGATGATAGATACATAGACAGACAGATGATAGATAGATAGGTGACAGAGATAGATAGATAGTAGAGACAGATGATAGATAGATAGATAGATAAATGATAGATGGAAAGGTGATAGAGACAGAGATGATAGACAGATGATAGAGACAGAGATAGATAGGTGATAGATAGATAGATAATAGAGAGATAGATAGAAAGGTGATAGATAGAGACAAAGATGATAGCTAGCTAGCTAGCTAGCTAGCTAGGGTACATATATGTGAATTAACATTTTTCTGACCATTTTAGAGTAAGCTACAGACATCATGCTCTGTTACCCCAACACTTCAGTGCATATTTCCAAAGAACACAATGTTCTCATATGATTATAAAAATTAGGATATTTAACCTTGATACTATATTATTATTTGACACACTTTTATTTTCCAATTTTTCCAATAATGTCCTTTATAACATTTTTTTCCCCATCCAGGAACCAGTACAGGATCACACAATGCATTTAGTTGTCATATTTCTTTATTTTGTTTAGTTTATCTTTCTGTTTCAAGGCGTTGACATTTTTGTAGAATGTCCCTCAATTAGAGGGTGTGATGTGTCCTTATGCCCAGATTCAGGTGATGCAATTTTTGGCAAGAACGTCACATATATGATGTGTTTTTCTCGTGTTGGGAAGCACGTGATGTTGGTGCTTCTCTTTATTAGTGTAATCATCTGGTTAAGGCTGTATCTGCCAGGATTTTCCGCCGTAATGTTGTTATTTTTCAAAATTGTTTTTAAAATTAGTAAGTAATTTCTGGCGAGATATTTTGAGACTGTGTCAGTAATTTGCCCTCATCAAATGTTTACCCACTGGTTTTCACGTCCATTGATGATTCCCACCTAAGTTAATTGTTACGAGTGTGGGTGCAAAGTGGTGATTTTTTAAAAATTCCGTCCATTTTTATGTTTATTAGTTGGTGTTCTAGTACAAGGAAGAGATTTCCCTTCCCCATTTCTTTAGTTGTTTGCTTGTTAATTATTAGTATAGTCATGGTGTTTTATTCAATGGATTATAAGGTTTTTTTTTTTTTTTTTTTCGGTACACGGGCCCCTCACTGTTGTGGCCTCTCCCGTTGCGGAGCACAGGCTCCGGACGCGCAGGCTCAGCGGCCATGGCTCACGGGCCCAGCCGCTCCGCGGCATGTGGGATCTTCCGGGACTGGGGCACGAACCCGCGTCCCCTGCATCGGCAGGCGGACTCTAAACCACTGCACCACCAGGGAAGGCCCAAGGATTATAAGGTTTATTGTTTGTTTTGATGTTCAGATCATCCTAGATTTGGCCAGTTTGTGTCCATCAAGCCGTCCCTGTGTCCTTTGACATGTCCTTTTCATTCTTCGTACACATCCTTTCCTTCAGGAACAGGGCATTTTGGGCTCATCTTCTGTTTTCCCTGCCCCAGTCCTGAAGTCAGACATGTCTCTAAGGAACCCTGCTTCTGTTGAGTGGGGTGTGGTGTTTAGAAACCCAAATCAGGGTAATAGTTGTGCTTGATGCCAGTGGGGCCTCACTGTTTCTAGAAAGTGAAAAGCGGGAAATACAAGGAATCCTTTAAAATCTCTCTCTGGCATATTTTTCTTCTTTTATAAGCCCAATTTTACACTCATATTCCTCATTTATAAGAAAGCTTGTTGTAAATTTGGACTCTGCTCCAATCTAAGCCTAGAAAGAAAACTCCACTGTTCAGACTCTTCTGAGAGGTCAGAAGCAAAGACTGACCCAAGGACACAGGAGCAATCAGGGTAAGAGGGTGCTCACGCCAAGAGCAATGTGGAGGAGCGAAGCAGGGAGCCTCGACAGAAAGTGTTTATAACCATCCTCAGTTCCTGTGAGCTGTGGTCCATCTGATTTCCCAAGTTTAGAGATCCCACATTGATGTTCAAAAGTTCCTGGAGGACTCCTTAGGAAACATTTTGGTTAATAAAAACATTATTGTTATATATTGATATTAATAATTACATGGAAGGCCGCACTCACCCATTGCTTTCTATTCCACTTATTGCTCCTTTCAGCCCTCCTCTGTGACAGCTGAGAACAGATGCAAGACTGGGTATGCATCAACGTACAGTCACAGCTGCGTGACACTGGAACCCCGGGCTCCTGGCAAACTCTTGGAAGTACATCTTAGGCCCTGTGCCACCTCCATTGTATTTAGATCCTAGATCCTTTGGCCCTCCTTGGGGAGAAGCTGGGCCAGTTAAGCCATGATTAGGTACCCTCACTCCTGCCTCTGAATATAGGGTTGTGTCCTGTTTCACAGGCCATCAAGTGCAAAGGAGAGAGTGGGCACAAAGGCAAAGGAGGCTCCCCAACCAGCGTTAGAAGGCGGGTGTTGGGCCCTGCCCTGCAGTGTTGGCCAAGCAGAAGCCCTGGTGGAATGTGGAGTTGGCAGAGCGAGGGGGAAGCACCAGGCCACATTGGAGCTTTATTGCCTTTAAATGTAGCCCGAGGAATGCCAGGCTCTTACCAGGCAGTGAGGTCACTCCTCCTTCATTAGAGAGGACTGAGTGAGGGACTGGGCAGAGGTACCATATGTGTGATCGAATCCGCTTTCTCCTGCTAAGTGGAACAGAAGTCCTGTGTGGAAAGAAGGGGTAGAATTAGAGAAAAAGTATTTCTCCTAAATACTTACTATGCCCTCAATTCTATGATAAGAGCTTTATATACATTACTTGGTATACTTTTCATGATAATTTTATAAAGTATAATCTCATGAATGACTATCCCCACTTTACAGATGGGGAACCTGACCCCTGGAGGTTAAAGCACATCCTATGGTTCACACATTGAAAATAATGTCTAAACCCAGGTGTGTCTGCAAAGTCCTGTATTAGTCCTGGTGTCTATGTTAGGGAAGATTACTTGCCTAGTAGGTAGGATGAGGTGACCCAGTGAGGAGAGGGTCACAGGCAGTGCTGGTAGGACACCACAGTCACTTAGTTGATCCATGCAATTGATTCTCGAGCCATAAGCCCTCCCCACCGTGGTCATGGGGAATAGGTCACGACCTGCATTTGGACCCCAGCATCTGACTGAAACTAATGCCCCAAGCAGGGCTTCTAACAGACCATTTATAGGACCCCGAAGGCAGAGAGTTGGTTTCTCAACTGAGTGGTTGGACTGGGGGCAAGGCATCCCCTGCATTTGCCTGGCAGCTGGGCAGACTTCCAGGCCACCCGTTTCCAGTTGAAACGTGGTGGGTTCCTCATCAGGAGCACCTATGCTCCAGAGATGTATGAATGACTGTCTTTTGGCAGTACCTTATATCTGTACTGTTGTTTTGTTGGTGGTGGTTGTGGTTTTATTTTAATTGTGCCAAAGACCTATGAAGTATTGACGCGTTACTGACCAACTTGTGTGACCTAGGACACTTCAAGTAACCTTCCATATCTCAGTTCATCTAACTGAAAATAAGGGTAGGTTTAGACTATGTGCAATTCTTATTTCATGAATGAATCCATTAATCATACGAATTATTTGGTCATTTAGAATACACCAAGATCCTTATTATATAAATAAAATGTAGTGGCCCAAAAGGATTCACCTGAAACTACTGTTTTTAAAACCCTATTTACTCAAGAAATATAATAATCAGATACATTCTGGTTGTTGAGAAGATCCAAGTTTGAATAAATCGAGTGTATACTATGTTTGAGGCACCTGGAGAAATTTGAATATGGACTGAGTATTAGGTGATGTGGACATTGGTTGATTTATACTAGGCATGATAACTGTATCGTGTTTCTGTAGATACATATCCATATTTTAGGGTTGCACACTAAATATTTATGGGAGAGGTGCCATATGGCTGGAATGTAAACATGTTTCTGGGAAAAATGATGAAACAAATATGGTACAATATTAGTAACCGCTAGACCGATGTGATGGATATAGGCGTATTCATTGTGTTTCGGCTGAACCATATGAAATTGCCTGTATTAGATCATTTTTGACCCCAAAACAACAATTTCATATGGTTTCGAGTTTTACTCGTCTCTAATTTTATGTGCATTTAAATTTTTTGTTAATAACAAAAAGTTTCCGTGTGTCTATAGGAAAAACTCCAGGTACCTCAGTATCATACAGAAGACCGTCATCGCCCTGGTCTCCACCCTAATTGTCCCACACACCTCTTTTCCTGCCACCCGCTCCCCCCTCCAGCACAGTCCGATGAAACTTTGGTAGAACCGCCTGATTCCGGACGGCTTCGTTTTCCTAAGCACACCAAGTCTGCTCCTGTGTCTTTCCTTAAAGTGTTCCCTTTGCCCAGAACAACACACTTCCACTTACCCCTCTGCCAGCTCCTCACGTTCCAGACTCAGCTCACAGGTCACGTTAACTGTGAAGCCTCTTCTGAGTCTGCCACTGCTCTTCTGTCCTTCCTCTCCTCACCCGGTCACCCCTCAGCCTCTCCCGCAGTCAGTCCCCCAGGTCTCGAGAGGCAGCCTTTCAGGAATGTCTTCAAGACTAAGTCCCCCAGAGGCAAGTGCAGCCCTCATCAGTATCCGTGTCTTAGGGAAAGGCCACTTGCTGTCCACGGTCAGGAGGGTGAAGGGCTGAGTTTCCACCTGCTGGGAGCTGGCCGGCTGCGCTCCGTGGAGCTGGCATGCCCAGCACGAGGCACAGGATTGGACCCTAACGGGGGCCTGCTTGTCGGATGAGTATGGAGAGGCCGGGCTCTGACTCCAGCGAGGTCTCCTTTCCACTTGCTTCTTAAGAAGTCTCTTTTATTTCTGCTAGGAAGTAAAATTAAAACCAGCAGTCACCATGGGGACAAAGGCCAGGAGGACAGAGAGGTAAACGTGTAATCAAAGGTCCCTGGGGATTGAAGACCTCTCCTTCCCCGTTGTGTCTGAGATGTGTCAGCACTCAGTGGGCCTAACCCTGGGGGGTTGAGAGTCGAGCAATAGAGTTCTTGAGTCCTTCTTCAACTTCCCCTTCCTCGATCGGAGGGTTAGGAGTTTTCACTAATCACACCACCCGGAACGACTTGACCTTCTGAGATACAGAGCTGTGCGTGCCAAGGACACACAGCACATTCAACTTACAAATGTGCTGGGCACTGGTGTCTACACTCTTCGTTACCTACTGGACTGCATGCTCCCTGAGGGCAGGGCTTACAATTTGCTACATTTTATTTCTCGTGGTGCTTGGTGCATTGTTTGTCTCAAGTAGTGATCATTGTAAAGATAACAAGAGCAGCCAATACTTACCTGGCACTTCTATGTACCAGGTACCCTTGTTCATATCTTACGATGGTGATGGTGATGGTGGTGGTGGTGATGATGGTGATGTGATGATGGTCATGGTCATGTTCACCTAATCTTCATATTCCTTATGGGTCAGTCACTATTATTAGCTACAGTTTACAGATGAGAATATTAAGGAGGTAAAAAAAAAAAAAAAAGATTAACAACTTGCCCCAAATTGTGATTCAGTTAGAAAGGGGTAGAGGCGGAGTTAAAAACCAGACAGGTTTATTAGACGTGTATATATTTCACTCAACAGTATTTGTGTACAATGGACGCTAAATTTATATGGGCCAGAAAAGGAGATGAATGAAGAGGATACATTATATTTGCAACAGCACTCTTCTAGTATATTGTACGGCGTCTCTCATAATATTCAGGAATACATTATGAAAATGAGTGGGAATGAGGGAAATAGACTTTAAATTAAATGAATTAAAATAATTATTTAATTGCTCACTGTGATAAGTGCTCTGAAATAGAAGTACGGAGAGCTGGGAGGGTATACCAGCAGGGTCCCGGAGGCAGACTGGAAGCCTGAGAAGGGGAAGAGGGTGACCTCTAAGCGGAGTGTGAGAAGGGCCAAGAGTGAGGTGGGGGATGAGGAAGGGCAGGTGGGACACAGGAAGGAGAGACTGGTAAGGAGGGTGACATGCCATTTATTATACAAGCTAGTCTCACATCATATAAATGGGATTTGGGTGCTATAAGTTATGACACCGGAACACAAGTCAAGAGTAGATGCAGGGAGCAGGTGAGGCAGCTTGTACAGTGGTCCCTGAGGGAGATGATGAGTGGCCATGATTGCAGAGGCAATGATGGGACCAGGGAGAAGCAGACACATGTGATACATGTCAGAAGGTCACATCAACAAGGCACAGTCAAGAGACCCGAACAAAATTCCCAGGTACTTCTCAGGAAGGTGGGTATCTGTCCATCCATCTACCGGTCTAATCTCTGTCTTCCTGTAAAAGCTGTGATTATGACACAAATTATTTCATATATACCAGGAAAAAGACAAAATCCCATCCAAACTTTACAGTGAAGCTGATTTTTTTAATGCATTCGGTAGGTTGGGAGCTAAATTCTTTGTAAGGAATTAGAGAGAATGCTAATGAATCTCTTACCCAAGGTTCTAGAGGATCAGGTTTTACAGATCCTCTATTTTCTCTGGATTTTAGTGGGGGACTTTTCTTCCTATTCAGTTCCATGGCAGTGAATCGCGTGTCTCTCTAAGGCTCCTCAACGAACAATTTACAGTGTAAATATATTTGTTGGCATGCAAATCACTCTGCATTATGAGCCTTGATTAATATTGTAATGCGTTGATGAAAGACTGTAAGTGGTTCTGGAACGAAGGTTTCAGACAAAGATGTGCTGTTTGGGTGCAGAATGTTTGTTGAATGTTAGATTAGGTTTTTTGTTTTGCTTCTCTCTCTTTTATTTTAAGGAGCTGCTTGGTGTGAAGTGGTAACAAACTTCAAAATGCAGAATTAATTAACACAGCCAATCTATCACCCAAACTGCACAGAAACACGCCTCCCCCAAGCACAAGGAATCCTTGATCACACAGAGACTGCTTGGAGGCTGCGGCCCTTCGGTTCAGCTGTTCAGCCCCTCGCTCGTTGCCAGTATCCTGTCTCTAGAGGGGTACTGTTCTGCAGCCTCGTGGGCCTTTTCAGTCCTGTGCACGCGTGCAGGTTGTTTAGACCGTGTGCCCAATTCCCACTCTGCCCACTGCAATGCAGAGATGGTATCACCAGGCTTTGCTTCTATGACAGTTGGCTTCTCCTCTTAACAGTTGTCAGTACAGATGCTGAGAAACAGGATTGGGGGACCCTCCACCTCCAGCAATTCAGGTATTGACCAGAGCCCCTGTTTCACACACCAGCTTGAATCAACAACATTCAGCGAGAGGCGCACAGACTCAGAAGGTGAGCTGTGACTGAGAGCTCACCCTTCTGTAGGGCTTCCAATGCGGACCAAACTTGGTCTAATTCCAGCTCTGCCACTTCACAGCTGCGTGACATTGGCCGAGTTATACCACCTCTCCAAGTTTCAGCGTCCCCATTTGGAAAATGGGGTTAATAATTGCTGTTTCTCGAGTTTGGAGTGAAAAATTAAATGAGATCATGGATTTGAAGTGCTTTCCTGGCAAAAGGAAAAGGACAAAAAAGTGCTCAATAAAGAGGTTCATGCTATAAGCAGATCCTCAGCCCACGGTCCACAGATAACAAGACAATGAATCTCATATCTGACTGATCTCTCCCTGACTTTTGCGGATTGTATTATATCTTACCATCTCTAAGTGCTCACCACCGAGAATGTGGACTCTCATCTGTACTGTGCCCCCTTTTCCAGATGCATAGCTGTGGTTTTGTGTCAGAGAGCCTTAGGGAACATGCCAAGCATCTCAGGAACCACTCCGTGAGTGGTACCCAGACATGCAGAAAGGGAACTGCAAACACAGCCAGAAAAGGGGGCCCCAGAAGGAGATGAGGTAGAGGAGCTGTGCTTGGTAAAGGAAGGCACGTGCGGGTTGGATTTTGGCCCCAACTGGACAAACAGCCTCTGGTTCTGTTCTTGCCTTGTGACCCCCAGCAAAGAGATGGCACTTGAGAACGTGTGCTCTATCTTCTAAGCAACTGGTGGCTTGCTAAAGCCGCTTGGTCTATTACGGTGCCCTCAGAAGGAATGTGAACTATCCCTTCAGAAGCTTAGGATATACTGTGTTAACACTCCTAGGGCCAGCCTGGGAGGATGGGAGGGAGAATGGGCTCAAACTTTTCCTTGCAAAGAACGTTCTGTATTGCCAAGGTGGGTATCCGTCAGCGAGGCAGAATTATTGTTTCAGCAGGTTAACATCTCTTATTTTCCTTTTTTTCATTAAAACATTGTACCTGGATTTGTACAGAATATTCAAATCCATTGCTAGACAAATAGGCATGTATGCATAAGTGGAATTCAACAAAACGATGCTCAGATCACCAATAATCCCTTTCCCTCCTCATTCTTGGCTTGTTGCCGTTTCCCTGAGAATATGACTGCCGTAACAAAAGAGTGTGCGCACACCCTTGCCACCAAATCTTCCAGCCCAGTCCTTTGCCTGCCTTTCTTGTGAATCGATGATCCCCAGAAGGCTTTGGTTTTAATCATTGGCTGAGCCTTCACCTGTGCTCTGGATCCTGTCTCCTGCCCCTCCTACATCATCAGTATCCCTTCTGTACTGGATTATTCCCTTCAGCAGACCCATGTGCTAATATCTTCCATCTTGCAACACCTTTCCTGATCTCATAACTATCTTCCAGCTACCGCTCCACATCTCAGCTCCACGTTATAGAAAAACTCCTAAAGGGAATTTTCTGTCTTTGCTATTTACAATTCTTTCTTCCAGTTTTCTCTAAAACATACTCAGATCCAGGCTTCCATAATATAGTAGTCAGTTCAGGCTTCCATGACAAAATACCAGTGACCGGGCAGCTCAAACACAGAAATTTGTTTTCTCAAGGTTCTGGAGGCTGGAAGTCCCAGATGAAGGTGCTGGCTGATTTTGTTCCTGGTGAGACCTCTCTTCCTGGCTTGTGGACGGCCACCTTCTTGCTGTGTCCTCACATGCACCCCACCATCTCTTCAAAGAGCACTAATCCCATCATGAGGACCCCACCCTTGTGACCTCACCTAATTCTAATTACCTCCCAAAAGCCCCATCTGCTAACACCTCCTAATACCATCACGGGGTGGGGGATTAGGGTTTCAGCATATGAATTTCTGGGGCACACAAGCATCAGCCCATAACACATTTCTGTCATTTTCCCAAAGTTGCACTTGACAATGACACTAATGACTCCCACTTTACCAAACCCCATGGTCCCATTTTACATGATTTCCCTATTCAGTTTTTTTAAACTTTCATGACTTGGTCTCTGGAACATCAACCACAAGCCCCTGCTCTTCCTCCTTCTGGCTTTTCTTTCCTGAATTCTCACCTCCCAGAGTACTCAGACACGGGGTTCTCAGAGCTCAGTTCTGATTCTCTTCACTTGTCTTCTCTGCAAGCCCCCAGGGGGCTTCATCCAGTGTCGTGAGTTTAAATGCCATTGGTATGCTGAGGATATCCACATTTATAGATTTAGCCCTGAAGTTACCTCCCGAAATCCAAATTTGTATATTCAACTGCCTCCATCACTTTCTATGTGAATGTCTAACAGGTTTTCCCAGCTTGTCAAAAGCTAACCTCTTGGGTGTCTAGATTTTCATACCTCTACCACCCAGTCAAATACCCTGTCAGCCTGCTTCTCCTTCCGTCTCCCTGCCTCCTTCAACAGAAGCTCTATTCATCTTATTTCTCAGGTCTGAAGGGCTTGTTCTATCTCTGACCCCTCTTTTATATCATATATCCAAATATCTAATCCATCAAGTCCTTCCAGTTCTACTTCCAAAATTCATCCAGCATCTTTACACGTCTCGGCTCTCTCACCTCAGCTACCCTGGTCCAAGGTCCCATAGTCTCACCCCTGGAGTGTGTGGTCATCTCCTATCTGGCCTCCCTGCTTCCACTCATAACCCACTTCAGCATAGATCCTCCCAACAGAGCAGGGGAGAAATCCTGGTAGAACACAGAGCTGCTCGTTATTTCTCCTTTGTTCAAAACTCTCCAATGGTTTTCCATTTCCCTCAAAGTAAAAGCCAGAGTTATAGCACTGGGCTGCCAGGCCCTACAGCCCTTCTTTCCTTACTCTTTGATGCACCTGCACCTCCTCTCTCTCTCAGCAATGTTCTCTCTCCTTCGGCCACCTGGTCTCTGCTTTGACCCAAGCACCGTCCGAACTCAGCCCCTTGGCATCACTCTGTTCTGTTCCCCTGCTTTATTTGTCTCCAGAGCACGACAAACACATTTTCATTTTATTGTTTTTAACCTCATTCCCCCGGAAGAAGGAAGTTTTCCATGAAGCTGGGGACTTTGTTGTAGTCATTGCCATATCTCTAACCCCTAGAATAGTACCCTGTGGATATCAGGCATTTGAAAATATTTGAGATGATTGAGGGTATAGAAAGAGAAGGAGATGCAATAAGCCAAACAGAATTCCATAAAGCCAGCCAGGAGCTGGATCTACGGGGTTCATTGAAATAAACAGAATTCCAAAACCTTGTGTTGGTGTTTTAACAATTCCCTAAGTATTAATCCCATCCTAACACCATTCTGTACTGATAACACTTTTGGAAGAAACAGTGTTGAATAACCTCAGGTTCGCTTTTTCTTTCAGTCCCTTCTTTAAAAAAAACAAAACCCAAAAAAACAGGCAGTTGGAGGGGGGAAAATACTAATAGGATGGCTACAATAGAACCTCTTGGAATAAGGTAAGGGCTTGGTGCAGAAAGGCACACACTCTTGAAGCACTTGCTTACTAATCTTATTGAAATATCACTAAGTCATCAAGACAGCATGTTGTAGCCTCAATTAGTCTGACCAAAATCTACTTCTGAGAAGGAATTCTTCTTGACAAAATACCTCTTTATTATCTAGGTTGATCTAGTTACCTTTTTATCTCTTTATAACACCCCTCCCTCCCAGACTCCTGTCTTCTGAGGTCCTGTTGGTCTTTCGCTGTGTCACTGAGTAAAAGATGTCATCACACGTAGAAGTTTGAGGACCGAAGATGCATCAGGTTGACTGCACACGCCTGCATCGGCTCCCGTTGGGCGCTCATGGTCCCAACATTTTCTGTAACTGGGAGTGCTGACTTCCTCGGATTACTAGAGTCACCAAGGGTCCTCCCTATTGGGATCCAATTGACAAAGAAGCTACAGTGACTAATCTTGTCTATGGGAACAAGTGCCACCTGTAAGACCTCCCCAAACCAGCCCGTCTTCCCGGTACAGCGTGTTTTCCTTCCACTGTCCCACGGGGCCACTCTCCTTTGACCAAACTGGCATCTCTAAACCTACTTATTCTTAGCTTCACCCTTTTGCTCATGAATTCCATGGTCACCTGGAATACCTTTCTTTTCTACCTCTAAACATCCCAGGTCAAACTCAATGCCTTTATGAATTTGTCCTGAACACCAGCCCACATTCATCTCTCTTTCGCTGCTGGTTTTGTAAAATAAGCCTCTTACTGTAGAACTTCATCATATTATGTCTTGCCTTTTTAATTATTACCACCACAATTACAATATAAGCTAATAATAGTGGTTACTTTATTATCTGACATTCATTGTGCTTATCTTGTCTCACTTAATCGTCATAGTAACTTGAGGAAGGATTTACTGTTACTTTCATTTCATACGTGTGGCAACTAAAGCTCAGAGAAGCGGTCCAAGGTCACAAGTGCCCTACTTAAGAGCAGATACGCATTCCCAGGCCTGAGACTTCCAGGGAGAGTCCACAGGGCTTGATCTACACCTGCCCTGAAGGGCAACACTTTATCTCATGTTCCTTTTTTTATTTCTTAGGGTGCCAAGCATTCGGAAGACCTTAATACATAGTCGTGAATCAAACATTTTAAAAACCTACTTCTGTGATGCTACATAATTGAAATAAAATCAGTCAGAAGGAGGTTCTGTGGGATCCCCTTTCTTAGGTCAGTACTACTGAGATGGGTGGGTTTCAGAAGACTTACTAATCCAGATCTGACTTACATGAGAGACCTCATCCCAATCCCTGGCCGTCTCTGCCGTGTCAGCTCTTTGATGGGGATGCCAGGGACTTAGACAGACCTGGGATTGGAACCAGCTCCAGGAAGCTGATGGACCCGGCCGAACAACTTACCTCTGAGAGTCGGGTGTGTGTGGGTGGAGTAAATGCAAGTACAGATAGGAAGGATACCTACTCACAGAGTTGTCTGTGGATCAAATGCTATGGCTTTGATGCCTTTTGACACAACTCCTGACACACTGTTGCTGCCTCTTATCTGCCTGTCCTTCCGTAGAAAAGGGTCTTTGGTGATCAGTTCAAGAATGGCAAACGCTGGGACTTCCCTGGCGGTCCAGTGGTTAAGACTTCGCCTTCCAATGCAGGGGGTGCGGGTTCGATCCCTGGTCGGGGAGCTAAGATCCCACATGCCTCGGGGCCAAAACACGAAACAGAAGCAGTATTGTAACAAATTCAATAAAGACTTTAAAAATGGTCCACATCAAAAAAAAAAAAAAATTCTTAAAAAAAAAAAAAAAAAGAACGGCAAATGCTCTGACCTTTGTTAGCTGCGCTTTGTTCCGAGTGTGGCAGGGGTTCCTGTAAAACATCACTTTTCTCCTGTATGCTTCCTGGAGCTGAGAAACATGGCTTTGGTGAGACGATGACATTTTCTGTTAGTAAAAAACTTCACGGAAGGTGCGGGGGAGGCAGGACAAACGTGAAGGTGCTGGGCTCCATGGCCCCTCAGAACAGCTATGCGTGCTTGGTTTACGCGGACGTCCCCGGGGCCAGAGCCTCTTCATCCTCTATCTCCAGGAGCTGGCTCCCTTATCCCGGCAGCTGGCCGCCAGCATCACTGCCTTTACCCAGGTTTCTTCCTGAGATGAGCGGTTTGAAGGCAGTCTGGGAGCCTTACTGAAAGCATCTGTGGCTGTACGTCTGCTTTAAGTACTGTTGGCACCGCAGCCACAGGGCCTTTGAGCTGACCCTGACCTATCGTCTCAAAGAAGCGGCTTCTAGCAGGCCGGCTGGCACCCACCTCCTTTATTACCCCACAGCTGCGCATCTGAGGGGAGCCGGCTCTGGAGCCTGCAAAGCCTCCGAGAGCCAGGAAAGTGGTTGGGAAGATGGAGGAAAACCCTGAAGAAAGAGAGAAAGCTGCAGACCATTGTCCTTTTCTTTTCAAGACAGCAGTGCCTTTTGCAGACTTCTAAATGGTTGCCAGGGAAACAGAGCGCAGGAGATGAGAAAGGTTATATGGGCACCGGATAAAGCTAATGCACTTTTTAAAAACATCAGCTGACAAGCGCTTAAGACTCTGGAGGGTCTGGGAAGATCTCATGTTCAAAGTTCCCCTTCAGAGCCTCAAGTACCTTGATATCATCATTAACCATATTTTAATCATTTGTCAACTATTATTCATCTCCATCAAAGACTTGTGCTGATGGGTTTCATGGAGCGTGGCCCGTGAGTCAGCTCTTATGGCTTCCTGGGAATGAAGTGTCTGCTACGCTGGGCCCGGGGTCCAGAGGCCTTGGCTTAAAAGGAGTTTGAGTCCAAATCTCTAGCTTCTTTCTCCTGTAAGCAAGTGTGCAGTCCCTCAAATACAGCAACACTCCACGAAGTCTGGGTTTACTGGTCAACCTCAGAAGGTGTGCATGGCCTTGTGAGTGTGAGTGTGTGAAGACAGTTGGTGGAAAGGAACGCTCTGTGTGTACACCTGCCGGTCATCCCAAGAACACTTATCCGGGGAGGTTGTGATTCCTCTGGGAATCACCGTTCCGTTTGCCCTGAATATTTATGAGGGCTCCTTCACTTCAGTGAGCTCGCTTGTGACTTCTCCTTCCAGCTTAGTTTCTCCACTGTGGCCTCTAGTGAGTGTTTATAACTCCCACTCTCCGGAGGATTGCCCCACTTTATATTTTCTGTGTCCCCACATTTATTTGTTAAAGTTGTACTGTGTTAACTTGTACGTGCTTGTGTATTGTCTTGGGCCCTTAAACCTCCGTATATTTCCCAGAGCGAGTCATGTGTGGCTCTCCCCAGCAGCGTCTCACGCAGCTCAGCTTCCAGCAATGAGCAGCAGTGCTTGTTCTGTGCCATCCACCGACCGTGTGTGCTTGCTGCTGCCTCAGTAATAGCAAAAAGAAAGTCAACCTAACTGACTGGCATTGCAACCTCCCACACAGTCATGCTGCCCCTGTACTCATGGCCTGGCTGCCGTCAGGCCTGGCTTAGAAGGGAGACACAGGAGAAGGCTGAGTCCAAGTACCAGGCTGGACAAGTTTAAGAAGCCGCAGGTGGACAGAGGGTTGATGTTCTCGAAGTTCAAAGCAGGGAGGCCAAAGCCTCTAAACAAACGTAACAAGGGGCAACTTTAGTGACTGCTGGAAAACTCCAGCTGTAATTCTTGGATTGACAAAGTTTTAAGAGATGGGCCAGGAGCACATTGGACGGGCAGAGAGAGGAGACCCATCACAGGTACACGTTTTCCATCATTAAATTATCTGTTTATATGCTCTACGACCTCTGCAGACCCACACTGTTTTAAAAAGTAGTGAATATTAACAATGGACAGAATAGACAAATGAAGTTTCAGTCCCCAGACCAGAGTAGATACTGAGTTACAAAGGTCACTTAGTGTGAGGTGATCACAGTGGGATAACATAACACAAAAACAGTATCTGCATTGTACGCTATGTTGCAAAGACCTTCTGCCTAAAGGAGAGTCTTTTCTTGTCTCCTGGAATATGAGCTGACCTTGTGGCAAGATAGAAGTGACACACAAACATCTTGTGTCCCTATATGTCATGTAGATGCTCCTGTGGGCCAGTGGGGCATTTTTAAGGCTGCTTTTAATATGAACATGGAGGAATACCTCCGTGGGCAGCAATTATGATTTAACTTCAGGAAGACACCCCCATTCTGAGGAATGTGGAGTAAGATGTTAGACCAACATGTGTGATCAATGCATGTCATATTTTGTTTTCTAGTACAGAAATTTGAGTTTTCCTTCTGATTCCAGGAAGAAAAGTATTTATGTCCTTCTAACCAGAGCAAGGAGATGGGAAGGATAATCTACTTTTGAAAAACATTTTCAGGAAGAAAAGTATTTATGTCCTTCTAACCAGAGCAAGGAGATGGGAAGGATAATCTACTTTTGAAAAACATTTTCAGGAAAGAAAATTCTGTGACACCACTAATAATTTTTGTGCAATTTCTGAAAATATTTTCAGGTGGAAAGATCTGGCTGTGATCTTGAATTGCAAATCGAGTGATAACCTTTCTGTTCCATCATTAGTACAATAAATGTTCTGTTCCTAGGATCTGGCTCCTTGTCTGAGGCCCAGTTTTGCTATTCGAAAGGTCAGAACAACCCATAAGATGCACAGTGCTGTCGTAAGTAAAAGTAGGGTAAGACGGGACGAACCCAGAAATGCCCAATTTTACCCTTCCTATAATCGCTCCTTGGAGAGAGATGTCAGAGGATTGATAGTAGGGCATGAAGTGGGAAGTATCACTTTATTATTGGCTGTTGCAATTCCCAGCGAATCCCAAGCAGAATCGGGTAGAGTTAAGCTGGGGTGTGCACGTCCTTAATGGGGCCTCCTTCCTCCTTTTGAACGTAAATCTTGAGTATTTGCTATTTGCCATATGGTTCAGCAACTGGAAGTAATAACCAGCATTATCAAGCAGGGAGAGACAGAGCCTGAAAAAAAAAAAAAAAAGCACAAGGCTCAGCTTACCAAGTCCTGAACACAACAGAGTGGAAGAAATCCCATTCACGCGCATGACATCTGAAGGTACCAGAACCCTGCCCATTAGAAACATGACCCATCAGTGTTTTGCAATCTGATTAGTCACACTGGTGACTCCATTTGGATTAACGATGAAAATACGTGTCTTACTGCATAATATTCTTGCAATATCGCATTTTACTTCAATTTTGTCAAAGAATTATGTTTACATATATATGCATATATAGGTATATATACATATGTCTATAAAACATATGACTGACAGTCATGACAGCCTCTGCACAACCAGTAAGAGCACTGTCTTGTCTCTGCAATGATCTGTTAGGATCTCCACCTGCAGGTAGCACTCTGGTAGTATCACTGGCCAGGCGTTCACAGCCCAGAGAATCACACCATTATCTTGCACCATTCACTAAAGCAAGTCGTTTTCTAATTATTATCATGGCCTGATTTTTCAGCGGATGATCATCTTTAAAAGTACGGAGAACAGTGCCATTGTTTGCATACTTTTAGTGAGTAAAGTCAAAATCATAATATTATCATAATGGCTTACATTATTATATGAATGGAGGAAAGAACATTTATTGAATAACTTCACTGTCTTTGGCACTATTTTAAGAGCCTCCTATGTGTTCTCATTTAATTCTCATAACACTTCAAAGAGGTTAGCACTATCCTTTTATGGGAGGAGAAATCTAGCCACATTACTCAGTGTACACCAGTAGCAGAGCTGGGATTTGAATTCACATCTTTATGACTTCAAGGGTTATGCTTTTTCTGATATCCTAAAGCATCAAAAATATTTCCAGATTTTTGACCTAGGTGTGCTTGGGAGAAATAAAAGTATTCAGGTGAAGAACTTGGTTCACTGATGGGGATGCTCAGTTGGGCTTTTAAGTACCTGATTCTGAGGTATGCAAAGAGTCAGAAGCTTCAGGTACCTAACCAAAGGTTGACTGGTCTGGTCACCTGAATTTCAGAGTCTTTGCTACAGAACAGAATCCATGGGTCAGGGCAAGTTCTTTAAGGCTCAGGAGATACAGGGTTGCTTATATCAGAGTCTTCCTTAGGTTTTGCTCATTATGAGGAATACAGCCATCAGGAAAAGGTAAGAAATATAGGATAACACACTCTATATAACTTACGTTGACATCCAGGAAATGCTGGATTGGAATATTTGGATTTGATACCCTATTGTATCCCCATCACACTGCCCGTTAAACAAGCTCCTTTAAGTAGGGCGAGGACTAGGGCTGTACATCGTTATAGCTTAGGAACCTGGTATAATGGCTGACGCAAAGTAAGTATTTAATAAATATTTGTTGGAAAGATGAACAAATAAATGAATTGGTAATTACCTTGGAATGAACATAGGTCTCTGGTTGCCAACTTTCCAGGTAATATTGTATTTTTGAATTATATTCTTGGTATTATAAGGCTTTCCCTTCATGGGCCATGTTTATTTTTAAAAATTAAGTGGTATGAAACTTAATTTTATTTAGAGACTATTTTAAGACATTATGGCCCCAGAGAGATACTCCCGGATATTATGAAACAAACTTTAGGAAATTGCTGACCTAGATACAGTACCAAGGTGATAGGTACAACATAAATATAATAAATGATACTGAGAGGGTCCCTAGGCCTTTCTTTCCTACTAGTGCAGATGGTACAGAAATAGTCTGAAGAAACATTGAAGAAAATCTCAGGGCAGACAAAATTTAACGCCTTGGGCTGCTTTTTCGACCCATATTCAAGTTATTTTATTTAATACAAAATTTATTTATTCAACAAAAATATGCTGATGGAATGTGTATATGTATGATGTGCCAGACACAAGGTAAGGCTTGGGGGAAGTAACAGTGAACCAAGCTTATCTGGTCCTCCCCACCGTGGAGCCCATAGTGAAGGGGCAGGGGCATAACAGACACTAATTGGGCAGACGCCTACCTAACTATATAAGACATGTGTTATTACTCTTTTTACTTCTTCAGTTAAAATGCAGGTAGTGCAGTGTCTGTCCTACTTATAGCCTCTTTCCCTTTGACACATCTTTCATCTCTTTCTACGTCTGACTCTTCTAAACACGATTAAAACGTAGGAGTGAAACCTTATATCCAAACACTTATCCTTTTTTTTTTTTTTTTTTGCGGGGGAACAAATAAAAATCAAATAAAAATACCTGCCTTCTTCAGGATTGTACCCCTATAGTGAAAGCTGACTCACTATTTGTTGAGATCAGTTGAAGAAGCAGAGAAGAGCCACAATGACTGGGTTGCATCATCACTCAATAGCAAAGCTGATGGCACACACAGGACCTCTGATTTTTTTTTTTTTTTTGCATCTTTATTGGAGTATAATTGCTTTACAGTGGTGTGTTAGTTTCTGCTTTATAACAAAGTGAATCAGCTATATGTATACATATATCCCCATATCCCCTCCCTCTTGCGTCTCCCTCCCACCCTCCCTATCCCAGCCCTCTGGGTGGTCACAAAGCACCGAGCTGATCTCCCTGTGCTATGCGGCTGCTTCCCACTAGCTATCTACCTTATGTTTGGTAGTGTATATATGTCCATGCCTCTCTCTTGCTTTCTCACAGCTTACCCTTCCCCCTCCCCGTATCCTCAAGTCCATTCTCTAGTAGGTCTGTGTCTTTATCCCTGTCTTACCCCTAGGTTCTTCCTGACATTTTTTTTCTCTTAAATTCCATATATAGGGGTTAGCATATGGTATTTGTCTGTCTCTTTCTGACTTACTTCACTCTGTATGACAGACGCTAAGTCCATCCACCTCATTACAAATAGCTCAATTTCATTCCTTTTTATGGCTGAGTAATATTCCATTGTATATATGTGCCACATCTTCTTTATCCATTCATCCGATGATGGACACTTAGGTTGTTTCCATCTCCAGGCTATTGTAAATAGAGCTGCAATGAACATCTTGGTACATGACTCTTTTTGAATAATGGTTTTCTCAGGGTATATGCCCAGTAGTGGGATTGCTGGGTCATATGGTAGTTCTATTTGTAGTTTTTAAAGGAACCTCCATACTGTTCTCCACAGTGGCTGTATCAATTTACATTCCCACCAACAGTGCAAGAGTGTTCCCTTTTCTCCACACCCTCTCCAGCATTTATTGTTTCTAGATTTTTTGATGATGGCCATTCTGACTGGTGTGAGATGATATCTCATTGTAGTTTTGATTTGCATTTCTCTAATGATTAATGATGTTGAGCATTCTTTCATGTGTTTGTTGGCAGTCGGTATGTCTGCTTTGGAGAAATGTCTATTTGCATGGAATATCTTTTTCCATCCCCTTACTTTCAGTCTGTATGTGTCTCGTGTAGACAGCAAATATATGGGTCTTGTTTTTGTATCCATTCAGCTAGTTTATGCCTTTTGGCTGGAGCATTTAGTCCATTTACATTTAAGGTAATTATCGATATGTATGTTCCTGTTCCCATTTTCTTAATTGTTTTGGGTTCGTTATTGTAGGTCTTTTCCTTCTCTTGTGTTTCTTGCCTAGAGACGTTCCTTTAGCAGTTGTTGTAAAGCTGGTTTGGTGGTGCTGAACTCTCTCAGCTTTTGCTTGTCTGTAAAGGTTTTAATTTCTCCATCAAATCTGAATGAGATCCTTGCTGGGTAGAGTAATCTTGGTTGTAGGTTTTTCTCCTTCATCACTTTAAACATGTCCTGCCAGTCCCTTCTAGCTTGCAGAGTTTCTGCTGAAAGATCAGCTGTTAACCTTATGGGGATTCCCTTGTGTGTTATTTGTTGTTTTTCCCTTGCTGCTTTTAATATGTTTTCCTTGTATTTAATTTTTGACAGTTTGATTAATATGTGTCTTGGCATATTTCTCCTTGGATTTCTCCTGTATGGGACTCTCTGTGCTTCCTGGACTGGATTAACTATTTCCTTTCCCATATTAGGGAAGTTTTCAACTATAATCTCTTCAAATATTTTCTCAGCTCCTTTCTTTTTCTCTTCTTCTTTTGGAACCCCTATAATTCAAATGTTGGTGTGTTTAATGTTGTCCCAGAGGTCTCTCAGACTGTCCTCAGTTCTTTTCATTCTTTTTTCTTTATTCTGCTCTGCAGTAGTTATTTCCACTATTTTATCTTCCAGGTCACTTATCCGTTTTTCTGCCTCAGTTATTCTGCTATTGATCCCATCTAGAGTATTTTTTCAATTTCATTTATTGTGTTGTTCATCGTTGTTTGTTTCATCTTTAGTTCTTCTAGGTCCTTGTTAAATGTTTCTTGCATTTTCTCTATTCTATTTCCAAGATTTTGGATCATCTTTACTATCATTATTCTGAATTCTTTTTCAGGTAGACTGCCTATTTCCTCTTCATTTGTTAGGTCTGGTGGGTTTTTACCTTGCTCCTTCACCTGCTGTGTGTTTTTCTGTCTTCTCATTTTGCTTATCTTACTGTGTTTGGAGTCTCCTTTTTGTAGGCTGCAGGTTTGTACTTCCCATTGTTTTTGGTGTCTGTCCCCGGTGGCTAAAGTTGGTTCAGTGGGTTGTGTAGGCTTCCTGGTGGAGGGGACTAGTGCCTGTGTTCTGGTGGAAGAGGCTGGATCTTGTCTTTCTGGTGGGCAGGTCCACGTCTGGTGGTGTGTTTTGGGGTGTCTGTGGGCTTTTTATGATTTTAGGCAACCTCTCTGCTAATGGGTGGGGTTGTGTCCCTGTCTTGCTAGTTGTTTGGTATAGGATGTCCAGCACTGTAGCTTGCTGGTCGTTGAGTGAAGCTGGGTGCTGGTGTTGAGATGGAGATCTCTGGGAGATTTTTGCCGTTTGATATTATGTGGAGCTGGGAGTTCTCTTGTGGACCAGTGTCCTGAAGTTGGCTCTCCCACCTCAGAGGCACAGCACTGACTCCTGGCTGCAGCACCAAGAGCCTTTCATCCACACGGTTCAGAATAAAAGGGAGATAAAGTAGAAAGAAAGAATTAGTAGAAGTAGAAAGAAAGGAGGGAGGGTGGGAGGAAGGAAGGAAGGAAAAAAAGAAAGAAAGAAGATAAAGTAAGATAAAATATAATAAATTTATCAAAATAAAAAGATAATTATTAAGAGAAAAAAATTAGAAAAAACAATAACAACAAAAACCGCACGGATAGAACTCTAGGACAAATGGTGGAAGCAAAGCTATAGAGACAAAATCTCACACAGAAGCATACACATACACACTCACAAAAAGAAAAGGGGAAGAAATCATAAATCTTGCTCTCAAAGTCCACCCCCTCAATTTGGGATGATCCGTTGTCCATTCAGGTATTCCACAGGTGCAGGTACATCAAGTTGATTGTGGAGCTTTAATCCGCTGCTCCTGAGGCTGCTGGGAGAGATTTCCCTTTCTCTTCTTTGTTCGCACAGCTGCCGGGGTTGAGCTTTGGATTGGGCCCCGCCTCTGCGTGTAGGTCGCCGGAGGGCGTCTGTTCTTCGATCAGACGGGACGGGGTTAAAGGAGCAGCTGATTCGCGGTTTCCGGCTCACTCAGGCCGGGGGCGGGGGGAGGGGCACGGAGTGCGGGGCGGGCCTGTGGCGTCAGAGGCTGCGTGACGTTGCGTCAGAGGCGGCGTGACGTTGCACGAGCCTGAGGCGCGCCGTGCGTTCTCCCGCGGTTGTTGTCCCTGGATCCCGGGACCCTGGCAGTGGCCGGCTGCACAGGCTCCCCGGAAGGGGCGTGTGGAGAGTGACCTGTGCTCGCACACAGGCTTCTTGGTGGCGGCAGCAGCAGCCTTAGCGTCTCATGCCCGTCTCTGGGGTCCACGCTTTTAGCCGCGGCTCGCGCCCGTCTCTGGAGCTCCTTTAAGCAGCGCTCTGAATCCCCTCTCCTCGTGCACCAGGAAACAAAGAGGTAAGAAAAAGTCTCTTGCCTCTTCGGTAGCTCCTGACTTTTCCCCGGACTCCCTCCCGGCCAGCCGTGGTGCACTAACCCCCTGCAGGCTGTGCTCACGCCGCCAACCCCAGTCCTCTCCCTGCGCTCCGACAGAAGCCCGAGCCTCAGCTCCCAGCCCCGCCTGCCCCGGCGGGTGAGCAGACAAGCCTCGGCCTGGTGAGTGCCGGTCCGCCCTGATACTCTGTGCGGGAGTCTCTCCGCTTTGCTCTCCGCACCCCTGTTGCTGTGCTCTCCTCCGCGGCTCCGAAGCTCCCCCCCTCCGCCACCCGCAGCTCCACCCGCGAAGGGGCTGCCTAGTGTGTGCAAACCTTTTATCCTTCATGGCTCCCTCCCACTGGTGCGGGTCCCGTCCCTATTCTTTTGTCTCTGTTGTTTCTTTTTTCTTTTGCCCTACCCAGGTACGTGGGGGTGGGGTTTCTTGCCTTTTGGGATGTCTGAGGTCTTCTGCCAGCGTTCAGTGGATGTTCTGTAGGAGGTGTTCCACGTGTAGATGTATTTCTGATGTGTCTGTGGGGAGGAAGGTGATCTCCGCGTCTTACTCTTCCGCCATCCAGGACCTCTGATTTTGATGGTACCACACAGCTTACAGAGACTCAGTAGATATTCTTGGTTTTGATGATAATCCAGCTTCGGGCTCTGGTACACTTGAGAGGGAGCATCCTTCAGTCTCCTTACCACACGACCATTTCCCCTTGCCCTACCGCTGGTACACATGCACATGCCCCACGTCTGTGTCCTCTGGCTACAAGTTCCTGGGATTTTCCAGGAGATGCTGTTAGGTTTGTATTATTTCCAACCATAGCATTTTCTGCATCCACGGCAGCATTTTTCTTGGCAGTAGCTGGTGCGTCCGTGCCTGTGGGAAGTTCGCTTCCAGACCATCACAGCTGTTTGTGATCATTCCAGGATAGCAGTAACCCTTCTCAGCATTTTCACCTTTCTGAGAGTTTACAGCACAAGACTGAGGCGCCACGTGCCATGGTAGTGTGTGTGTGTGTGTGTGTGTGTGTGTTTGTGTTTTAATTAATGTAAAATAGCTGATCCAACTGAAAAATAATTAAGGGGCTTAAAACTGGACCACTTTCAATAAAGGACACATCTGTTATTTTCAAAACACTGGAAGCAGTAAACAACTACAGTAGAACAAATGAGCTCATAATCTGTGGGAAGCACACTGGAGGGGTAGCACAGCCCAAGAGGGGGCTTCACCAGGCTGGCGGAGGGCAGGCTGCGTGCTTCTCTCTGTGGGTCACACGCCCTTCACATGTGACATAGGTCACACGCCAAGCTGCGAACCCCTTCATGGATTGGGGAGCATCCTCTATGGAATCTGAATAGTCATTCAAAGTACTCTTTGGGCACCTCTAGTCTGAAGGACAAAATGAGAAGAAGACTTCTTCTTATTTAGTGGAGAGGGTTGGGGCAAAGGGCGTTTAATCTTCTGAGACCAAAGGCTAAGATCTATACGTCAGCAAACCAGCTTGTAACCTCTGACACTTAGGAATTTTCTGGTCCTAAGCATGAGATAAGAGGTGCTAACGTATACTTAAAATCATACTCGCTAGAAAGATGGGAAAATTGACCCAACGTTAAATAATCGACACTGGAAACAGACTTGACATGAAACATTTATTTTTCTTTTTAATTTGGGAAGGAGTCAGTAAGGGATGTGGATTAGTTTTGATTATAAGGCATTAAGCCCCGCTAACTTGATGGGCGCTGAAAGAACAGACATGAATTTTGAGGTCTGCATCTGACTTCACTAGTTCTTTAATATGCAAAATAGGCTACCTGCTACACTCCTCAGCTCATGTCCTCTTCTTTACAGGCAGGATGATGCCTGTGTGATGCTAAGTGCAAGCTCTCTTCCTCTAAATTGTGTCCAGTACAGGTATCCTGGTATCCTGTAGATTGTGGCTTAAGTTCTGATTAATACTAACCAATCAGATGATGGGAGGGGCAGTGGAAGGGTGGAGACAGTTTATAGCAATGAAATATAAGAAGGCTCCCCAACTACATCCTGAGCATAGAGACACTAATGGCTTTGGTCCAACAAAGGTCACATGGTTTCTACCTTTGATCTGTGGGATAGCAGTTTAGCAGGTAGTCATTTTCTGATGCCCAGCTCTCTTTTTCTTCTTTCCCATTTTAGTTAATCCCCATAGCATCTCATAGTTCATTCTTAGTCTAGACTGAGAGGAATAAACTTGCTTTGTTACTGTTTAAAATGGCCAAGGGCCTCTGACCCAGTAATTTCACCCAAGAAAAATTTTCATGAAGAATTAACTCAAAATTAAGAGGGTGCTCTCTACACGGCATGATTTTTAATTGGGTAAAAAGTCACAGTCAAAGTCAGCGATGTGAGGAGAGCTAAGCGAATTATTCTACATTCATTCAAGGAATTACTTTAAATAAAAATTAGGAAGAACATATTATGTAAATGATTACAGCAGAGTAATCAGTTCGAGCAAGAAAATATAAGTGTTGCTGATGCTGTAACTAGGTGATTATTCCATTCACGTATCCACAAATACTAAACTATGTCAGATCTAAAAGAGTACACGATGTGTTAAAAAGTTGAGCTTGTGTGACTTTTTATCCTTATTGTCTTTATGATTGCTGTTATATTTGTGAAGGAACAAAACTTGAAGTGAATAAGTAGGAGGCACAAAATTTCATTACTGGAATTAACCTTTTGCCTTTGTAAAATAAAAGGGGGGGGTCAATATTGTTTGAAGTTTATTTCACTGTGCTTTTTATCCCCATTTTTACTAACCTTGACCTCCTAGCGGCCAGCTAGCCAGACTGACTGAAGAATTTGTGAACTTAGCAAGTGTAATCTCCTATTCCAGGTCATACCGCCATCCAAGAGACCTCAGCGTCCACGTGGAAACCGTGCCACACTCTTGACTTTGCCATATTGTCTTCAATTCCAAGGAACAAAATCCATTTCACTTTTATCATTCATTATCTATCGCTGAACAATAATTACTATGAAAGTTATCATCTTAAAGTGACAGTAAACATTGATCATTTCAGTCAGTTTCTGTGAGAGAGGCACTTAGAAGTGGCTTAGCTGGGTGGCTCTGGCTCAGAGTCTCTCGAGAGGTTGTAGTCATGATATTGGTTATTACCAGGAGGTAATAATATTACCATGATATCACCAGGAGGCAAGAATGGTTGGGGACATTTCAGAGGTTTGCTACACAGTTCACCCTCCAGCCCTTAATGATGCACATCCCTCCAAGATGTAAAATATGCTCACCACAAAGCACTGAACAGTGTCACCCAATTACAGCATCAGCTGGAAATCCAGAATCTCATCATCCACATCCCACAGATACATGTGGGGATGATGATCCTCTGGTGTGTTTCTTTGTGTTTAACTCCTTGAGTAAGCTTCTCTCAACCTGAAGACCTGTGAGCTAAAGAGAGAGTTACCTGCTCCCCGCCAACCATACGCACACACACGCTCACGTACGTTCCACAGATTGGCTTAGGCATAGCATAATTGTCATAGCTTGCCCTTTTCGATCAGGATATGCATAGGAGTTACTGGTTCACAGCAATTCTGAAATTTAGCAAAGTGCATGTTGACAGATCCTTGATTTGGACTCATGGCCTAGGAATCATGCTCTGTGATTCTTGGCTGTGCCCTTGAGGCTCTGGGTTTTGCCTTCTGAGTTATCCTTCCTTTTTCCATAAAGGTAGCTTATGTTGGCAGCTGAGTATTGTTTTGCTGCCTACTTCTTGCCTGTAGACGTTTAGGCATCCAAAGACCTCTTTCATTTTGTACCGTCTCTGTCCTTTACAATCCAACCTGGCAGGAGTCCTGTCAATACAATTCTTTTGAAAGCGTGTGGGTCCCTGTGAATGTTGTTGGGCTCATTCTATGGGACAAAAGTAATGCTCAAAAATCTCTTTTAGACAAGGCTCTGTCAACCTTGGGCTTTTGATGGAGAGCTGCACCTTCAAGCTTCATGGAAGCCCTGTGGTTCCACTGAATGGTTCTCTAAGGCACCAACGTGGATGTTTCTGCGATCTTAACAAAGGTTTTCACAGCTACACCCTCTGTTTCATCTTTACCATCAAATTTTCCTATTTCTTATGTTTCATTTCCTTTTTTAATTTTTTATTTTATATTGGAGTATAGTTGATTTACAGTGTTGTGTTAGTTTCAGGTGTACAGCAAGGTGATGCAGTGATACTTATACATATATCCATTCTTTTTCAGATTCTTTTCCCTTATAGGCTATTACAGAATATTGACTAGAGCTCCCTGTGCTGTACAGTAGGTCCTTGTTGATTATCTATTTTATATATAGTAGTGTATATATATAAATCCCAAACTCCTAATTTATCCCTCCCCACCTTCCCCTTTGCTTTTTAAAAAAACTTTTTGTAATTTCGTTAAATTAATTAATTAATTAATTTGGTTGTGCCAGGTCTTAGTTGTGGCAGGTAGGCTCCTTAGTTGCGACTCGCAGGTTCCTTAGTTGTGGCATTTGAACTCTTAGTTGCAGCATGCATGTGGGATCTGGTTCCCTGCCCAGGGATTGAACCCGGGCCCCCATCATTGGGAGCATGGAGTCTTAACCACTGTGCCACCAGGGAAGTCCCCCCTTTCCCTTTTGGTAACCATAAGTTTCTTACGTTTAATTTTCAGTCTGTCAGCCTCTCCTGGGCTCATTTCTTTTTCCTGCTTAGCCTGATCCACTGGTTGATCACCTCACCTATTTCTCAACATCCCTCTCTCCCTTTGTAACCTTCTCCTCTTGCTTCATTAACCACAGTGGTTCAATATGACAGTCAAATTATCTGACCTACATGCAGATCACTGATCGCAGCTGAAGAAAATCCCCTAGCACTCTGGATTCGTGCCACTACAAATGTGTGGCCTTCACAATTCTTTCTTATCCTGGGCCAGATCTCCTTCCCACTCTTCAGTTTACCATCACAAACCTTCACTTTACTCCTAGGACCTCCAATCTCAGCAAGTGGAATCTTCTAATTCCTTTCACCTGCATACCCATGCCAAGAAATTTATCTCCATCCACCTTCTCTCCTCCAGTCTCTGAAAATGATGTATATCTCACCATGCAGGACCAGTGCTTCCACTTGTTCTTTTCATCTTCTTCCTGCTCGTCCACAATGGGCCACTGCGCTGTCAGTCACCTGCCCTGCTTTTCTCTGTCCCTCTTGTCACCTTCTTACTCTCTGTTATCCCTGAGGCTCGTGTCCTGTGCCTCTTGAAGTCGCTCTTTCAAAGAAGTTCTACCAGAGGCTTCTATTTTCTTTCTGAGTCATCTGTCCATCTCACGTGTGTGCTCCCAGAACCATTTTGTCTTTGTGGTGATTCTTAACCTTATTTATGCTTATATTTATTTGTGTTTTTAATTATAAAGTAAAACGTGTTATTGAGATACTGTGGGAAAAAGTGAAAAGCTTATACTGAATGAAAGCCTTCTACTCACTCCTTCCTATGGCCCCATCTCATTTTCCAGAGAAACTACCTTCTATAACGTAGTGTGTCTCCCTGCAGCCATGCTCCAGTCAGTACTTTAACTTTTTCTACTTCCCTTGCCTCCTAAGCCCTTTGCTATTATAACATGAAGACATATAACCCTATCATGGCCTCATACGCTGCCTGGTACATGGCAGATGTATCAAATAAACATGCTGATTTTAGTGAATGAGTTCACATTTATAAAGGTAGCTCAACTTTCAATCTTAGACTGGCTTGTCTTTTGTAGTATATGGGTCATACACTGTGTTTCATCCTTTGTCTTGGGTGTTTCTAAGAAAACCAAGATTCTTAGACTGAGGATGACTTGGATTGGTATCACTGCTGGATTTTATTAGGAGTATTAGACTCTTCTAGAATTGTTTGTGCCTATTTGTTTTTGGTCCATGTTTATCTCTAAACCCCTAGTTGTCCTGAATTTCTTGGATACTGTGCTGGTTCTTGAGCCTCTACGTGTGCGAATACAGTGGCTTTGAGACATGGGTGACTCTAAATTTAAATTAATTAAAATTATGAATTCAGTTCTTTGGACACACTGTCCCTATTTCAGGTACCCAACATCCACATGGCCCAATGCAGACTACAGAGCATCTCATCATCACGGACTGCACAGCTCGAAATGTGAACAACGACAAAGCAAACACAACAAACCAAAAATCACACCTGTGTCTTCCACCAAAGGCTCCTTCCCTAGGTTTCAACTGTCCTGAGTTAATCCTTCCAAACTCTTCCTTGACCTGTTGGGTTTTCCAGACTCATACTCACCAACTGATCCTCTCTTTTGGCCAATTTGGGCTTCTTGGGATGCTCTCAGCCAGCTTTAGTGCTCCATCTTCCTGGTGGACCTTGGTGTCTGGGTCCTGAGTCTCTCATGTGTTGGTCCAGCAGATTTTCAGCCACCTTCTGTCTGTGCCTGACTCGCAGTTTGGACCAAGGGACGCTCATATTTCTAGCTTAATTTAGCAGCAAAGATAACATCAGCTCTCGATCCCAGAAAACATCCCTCCTTCCCTGGTCCCGTTTCCCAGATAGGCTCTTCTCTGCAGATTCTCTGTGACAGTTCATCACGCAGGTGCTTCTGAGGGAGTGATCTTCCTGGGCACCATTACCACATTTTCATACTATCAGAATTACATTTCACAGAGGAGAAAGTAATTGACATAATATCTATCCAGGGAGGATCAAAGCCATTTTCCCATAGCTGCTCTACTGTGTTTGCTTTTAGAGCATGTTGGTCAATGTATGCCTTTGTATTAACAAGAGATTATTTGTTTTGGTTTTATTTAGTTGTTTCCACCCTTGTCGAGTTAATTAACATTAGAGCATAGTTGTAAATTGTGTTTATTATGTGGGTATTATTAACATGTATTTAAGATTTGTCGAATGTCAACACATGAAAAATTTGAAAAGAGATACCTAGGTGGGCATGAGGTGTGGTTGCTTTTACCTGAGCTGGGTGAAAACACTGTTACTTAAAATTCACTATGTGCAATGTGTAGTGACAGACAGGTCGAGTGGGTCAGCACAAAGCTCACCCATCTTTACTTGTGTTTTCTCTGAGACCGTTCTTGTCTCTTTCACCAGAGACATTTGAGAAGAATGGCCTCCTTTAATTCCCTAATCAGCTGCTCCTTTCACGTTGACCTTGGTCCCTTTCCTTCTGCTTGTCTTTTATCTCCTCGCCATCCTCCACCATCACCTCTGCCTTGTTAGTCTTTTTCTTTGTTTCACTGGGGCACAGCACTGGCCTGGTGGAAAGAGCGCAGGCTGGGTGGCTGACAGAAGTGAATTGGGATCCCTACTCTGCTACGTAGTCCTGTGTGTTTTGGATTTGGGGGGAATTTACCTAACTTTCTAAGCAAGTTTCCTCATCTCTCAATGGCATTAGTAATGTCTGCCTTTCAGGGTTATTATGAGGATTAAATGAATTAAAGTGAGCTAAATGTATGGTGCTAAATGAAATTAATATTTCATTTAATTAACTCAGGAAATAGTTATTAGCACCTACCCTATGCCTGGTACTCTTCTAGGCACTGGGGTTACAGTGGGACACGTCTCACCCCTGTCACCATGGATGTTGTGCTCCGGTGGGGAGAGAAAAAATCATGTTGTCAGGTTGATGAAAAGTGCAAGTTAGAAAAGTAATCGGTGGTTGTTTTCAGTTATCTTCGTGCTGGTCCCTCTCTCACTTTCCTGGTTCATCCTTCTGTTTCTTCTTGTAGCACTGCGTGCCCACACCTGGTCTTCACACTGATTCCAGGGAACCGGGTCCCCCAGTGAGTTGACGTCACTCCACTTGAAAGTGAGATCAAGTACCTGGAAGGAATGATTTATGAGGCTCTATCACCCGAGCAGGACACCCTCAGCATGTTCCTGAATGATTCTCGCTCCCTTTTCTGCCCAGGGCTCAAGGAGCCTAGCTGGGGGCCGGGAATGCAGGGCGCAACAGGGGGGCTGCTACAGCCCTGGGGTCTCTGAAGGACCCTGGTGGCGGGGGGGGGGGGGGCGTCTGCTAGGTCACATGCTTTAGTCTTTCACCAGTTTTCCCTGAAAATCAAACTTTGGTCCTGTCCCTAAAGATCCCGGGCAAGCCATGTGGTGAACTTGTTTCTTCCTCCTCCTGAGTCCTGGCAGGAAGGCTCTGAAGAGCGAACTCTGTCCCGCTTCAGCTCAGAGGTCCTGTGTCCCCATCAGAAACGAGGGACCAGGCTGCGTGCGCAGGGGGGCTGGTTCTGGACCCTCCCTTGGTCCGCAGACCCCTGCTCTCAGCCTCGGCACTCCTTATTTCAGCACAGCATCTGTCTTTCTTCTTAAGGGGTGAGATCTTTCAAAAAAGGGAACCTCCTCAGGAAATAATTTTATGTGAGTGTCAAAGAATATTTCATTTTATGGAGTATTTTCCAGATTGGATTTCTAGAGGAGAGGCTTTAAAGCCCAGTGCCTGAGACACACCCCGCCAATGAAGTCATAGCTCTTGGGTGTGGACTTACTGTCAGCATTCGTTAAAGATGCCCAGGTGATTCCTGGGTCGAGGTCAAGGTTGAGGACAAGTGTCGTGGGCTTTAAGGCCTGGGGTCAGCCTGTGGCATCATAAGGATGACAAGGGAGGTCTTTCCTCTGAGGACAGTGTTTGGCACCTATTAGAACTTGATAATTCCTGTGTGTTGAGTGAATGGACAGATCAACAAAGGAGCTCACAAGTCCCTGGGAGACACAGGATGGGGAAAGTCTAGGAGAACAGAGCCCTAAGTGCAGGTGGGAGGTTGATGCACCTGGAGGTAAACAGCGGGCTCTGGACTTGGGCTGCCTGGGCTTGCAGTCCACTGACGTAGCTGTGTGACCTCAGGGGACTGACTCCACCGCTCTATGCCTATTGCCTAACCTGCCAAAGGAGCTCTCATAGCAGCTCCCTCAGGAGGATGAGTGTATCAGTTGACTGATGTACGTATAAAGCGCTCAGGACAGTGTCCGGCATAAGGTGAGTCCCAGGAAATGTGAGCCGTCAGTGTCGTGATGAGTCCTGATAAATGAGCAGCATGTCTGAGGGGCTTCAGGAGCCCTGGGGAGAATGGGACAAATTCTACCAGTGTTCTCGGTGAATTTAAGCGTCTTTCTTCGTCGCGAAAAAATTCAGAGACGAAGTAATAGGTAAGAATCAGATTTATTGAGCGAGAAACACACTGCACAGACAGAGTGCCTGCCATCTCGGAAGGCGAGAGGCAAGAGGCTTCGGAATATGGCGTGGTTAGTTTTTATGGGCTGGTGGTTTCATAGGCTCATGAGTGGGCGGGTTATACCAATTACTTTGGGGAAGGGGCAGGGATTTCCAGGAATTGGGCCACCGCCCACTTTTTGGCCTTTTACGGTTAGCCTCAGAACTGTCATGGCACTGGTGGGTGTATCATTTAGCTGATATATTACCATGAGCGTATAATGAGGCTCAAGGGCCACTGGAAGTCAAATCTTCCATCATCGTGGACCTAGTTGGTTCTCACTAGTTTTTTTTTTTTTTTAACATCTTTATTGGAGTGTAAGTGCTTTACAATGGTGTGTTAGTTTCTGCTTTATAACAAAGTGAATCAGCTATACATATACATATATCCCCATATCTCCTCCCTCTTGCATCTCCCTCCCACCCTCCCTATCCGACCCCTCTAGGGGGTCACAAAGCACAGAGCTGATCTCCCTGTGCTATGCGGCTGCTTCCCACTAGCTATCTGTTTTACATTTGGTAGTGTATATATGTCCATGCCACTCTCTCACTTCGTCCCAGCTTACCCTTCCCCCTCCCCATGTCCTCAAGTCCATTCTCTGTCTGTGTCTTTGTTCCTGTCCTGCCCCTAGGTTCTTCAGAACCTTTTTTCTTAGATTCCATATATATGTGTTAGCATACGGTATTTGTTTTTCTCTTTCTGACTTACTTCACTCTGTATGACAGACTCTAGTCCATCCACCTCACTACAAATAACTCAATTTCGTTTCTTTTTATGGCTGAGTAATATTCCATTGTACACATGTGCCGCATCTTCTTTATCCATTCATCTGTCGATGGACACTTAGGTGGCTTCCATGTCCTGGCTATTGTAAATAGAGCTGCAGTGAACATTGTGGTACATGACTCTTTTTGAATTATGGTTTTCTCAGGGTATATGCCCAGTAGTGGGATTGCTGGGTCATATGGTAGTTCTACTTTTAGTTTTTTAAGGAACCTCCATACTGTTCTCCATAGTGGCTGTATTCTCACTAGTTTTTGTCATGTACTATGGCCATGTCATTCTTTTAAAGGTTGTGCCCTGCCCCCTCCCCTCCTGTTTCACCAGTAGTCAGGAAGGTTCCTGGATAAGGAGCATGAAGACTAAGAGAGTGTAGGATTCTTTTATACTGAAGACCTAGGGGAGGAAAGGGGTGGGGAGGGAACTAAGGCATCCAGGCCCTGGAAGTTGGCTTAAAGAGGCAGGAGTGGCCACTTCTCACACGTGACTCTGCTTCTGGGTCCCACGGTTGATTCTTCCAGCCGGCCGGCCAGCCCACACTCACACTCAACCCAGCCAGGAATCGACTCAATATTTCTTTTGTCACTGGAAAGAATCTCGCAGGCCACAACTTGGGCTAAGCCTGCAAACATGTCACTTTGTTATTATTACTTTTTTAGTAACTGGACATAATGTCTCCACTTTGTCTGGAGCACGAACACAGTCCATTCAGAGTCGACTCTGTCCCCTCAGGATTCTCACACTTCCAGGGTGACCTGGAAGTTCTGAGGCATTTCCTGGGCGTTGGGGAGGGTGGGCTTGGGAGGAGACGTCTGTTCCTGGACGTCCGCTGCCCTGGAAGGACGCCCTGAAATGTCCTTGTGCTGGCGTGGCCTTCACTTGTGGACCCGTCATGTCCCGGAGTCTGGCTGCAGGCCAGGATGAAGGGGCAGGTCTAGGCAGCTCTGTGTGACTGTCTCGCCCCATCTGCCTAAATCCACACACAGCCGAGTCCCCGAGCCTCCCACATCCCACGGCCTGGGGAGCCATGGCTCTGTTCTCTGCTGCTTCCCCACTGGCCGCTCTCCAGCCAACGGAATTTTCACTTCCCCTGGAACTGGAGGAAAGGGCTGGGAGCATCCCCTGTGCCGCAGGTGGTCTTACAAATATTTTATGTAGTCCACTTCAGAAACTCTAAAGCATGAATTAGCTTACGGTATTTCTCTTGGCGTTTCTGCTGGTAGCAAGCATCCCCTGAGGGCAGGGAACCTGGAAGGCCTTTGCTGCCTCAGGAAGAGCCTGGTGAGGAAGAAAGGGGAAGGAGAAGGGGAGGTAAAGTTGCCTGGTTTTAATATGGAAGAAAGAGAGGTAAATATCCTAAAGCGCTATGGTGCTGTAACTTTCATAACAAAAACAGCACCAAAATTATTGAATGTGAGCGACAAAGCCAGTCTGTGCTAAATGTTTTTTATAATTTCTATTTTTTATAAACATCATAAGAGGCAGGTACATTATGGAGAGGTTTAGAAGAAGATTGCTTTGTCCTAGGTTATATAGTAGTAAGTGACAGAGCCTGCACCCCATCCCAGATCTCTTTGGCTAGAAGCCCATGTTCTTGACTGCTCTGCTATAAACATGTGATGTGTTCAAGGAGAAAGCAGATGAAAGTTCTCAAAGTATTGTCGAGCAGTTTGGCATTAATACATATTCCTGGTAAATAAATGCATATTTTAAGTGCGCTGTGGTCATTCTTTACATGAAAGTGTCCTGTGATGGGTTCCTTTGAAGGCCAAAGAACCATTTCCTAATTACCTGGCTGCTTGATCTGTTGTTGGTTCGGTGGACTTTGTGTATGAGATTTTCTTTAGAAGAGGTGCATTTCCAGGCTCTCTCTTTGGTCTAGAACGTTCTGATTTCCGTACTGTAGTGGCAGCGGCTCCAGAACATCATCCCTGGGGGCAGGTTGATGTGATCCAATCAGCCTCTGTCCCTCCTGGTCCTCTTGATGCATTTTCATGTAATTTCAGGATATTGAGAGCAAGCTGTGAAATCTGCAAGAAGAGACAGGTAGTAAATAAAAGGATAGAACATTTTAGTGACACCGAAAGAGTGGTGTTAAAACTCTCCACCTTGGATGCGAGGGGAAGGCTTGGGGTCTGCACTGGGGACTTGCCTCCCATTTCTGCTCTTGCTGCAGTCTCCGCCAGGCTCACGGCCAACTCACCGGTCTCCCTCTTGGCTAATGATGACTCCTGAGAAGTAGGCAGTGGCGTGCTGGATAGCTGCCATAAAAGGCAAGTGCATCAATTAGCTATGATGCTACAATAAACCAGTGGGCTCTGCACCAGGAACTCTGTTTCTTCTTGAGTCTGGACCTCCCCAGGGCTGGCCCGTTGTTGTCCTCCACCAGCTCCGCTGTCATTGTGTGGCTCTCCCTACGTTTCAGACACAGGAGCCTACTAGGCGAATGGAATCGTTTCTTGAAATGCTTGTGTTTTTATCTTTTGAGATTTTTTTTTTAAACAAGAGAAGAAAAACCCAACCGTTGTAGATTAGCATGCCTTTTTAAAATGTAGGAAGTTTCTTCACCGGTGTGTACCCCCTCTGAAAAACAGCTTTATAAAATGGATGTGATATGCCTTTAGATACTTGTTAGAAAGATGAAAGGGAAGATGCATTCTCTTTGCTTCCGTACATAAATGTCTCCCATCTTAAAAATAAATAAATAAATCCCCAAATTGCTTCAAACAGGTACCCTTTTTCGGTCACTGGTCTCTCTCTCCTTCCCTTTACCTCTTGAGAGCCTAGGCTGTTTTTGTTGCCTCCACTTTCTTATTTCCTATTCAGTCTTCATTTACTGCAACCCGGACTCCACCCCGTCCCTGCCCCAGCCAAGGAACAGGCTGGCTAAGGGCTCCTCGTTCCATTGCAAAGGGGGGTTTCCCTGTTCCAATCCCCACATTTCTCCTGTGTGGCCACCCTCCTTCCTACCTCCAGAGGAATCCTTCCAAAATGCAAACTGGATCATGCTACTTCTCTGCTGAAAATTCCGCGTGGGGTGCCTGGCACCCAGGATGCGTTTGCTGCCCTTGACTTGGCATCTGAGGTGCCTGCCCCTCTCTGCAAGCATCCCCATCCTGCTCGCTCTACCATCACCTGCCAGTGCCTGAGCTGCAGTAACTCCCTTCGGAAGGTGATCTCCTGTGCCCCCTCCAGGCCTCGCCCTGCTTTCTGACTCCGCATGCTGTTCACTTGCTCCACTCTGTTGCTGGTGAGCTTAAGCCACCTGAACCATCACCTTTTCTGTGAAGTTTCCCAACCTCACCCACCACCCATTGACATACGGACCTTGAACATGTATCCACTATACAATCTCATTGCACTAAGTGTCCCGCCAGACACACACTCCAGTTGGCTGTGGCCTCCATGAGAGTCTAGACAGTGTTCATTTTTACTTTTGTGTCTCCAGGGCTGAACCAAGTCTCTGGCATATAATGTTCAACAAAGGAGTGGATGCGTAAATGGATGAGCAGTCAAACCACATTTTATTTGTTCATTTATTTTTGGCTGCATTGGGTGTTTGTTGCTGTGCGCAGGCTTTTCTCTAGTTGCGGCGAGTGGGGGCTCTTCTTTGTTGTGGAGCACGGGCTCTAGGCACGCGGGCTTCAGTAGTTGTGGCATGTGTCCTCAATAGTTGTGGCACACGGGCTCAGTTGTTCCACATGGCATGTGGGATCTTCCCGGACCAGGGCTTGAACCCGTGTCCCCTGCATTGGCAGGAGGACTCTTAACCACTGCGCCACCAGAGAAGTGCCCAAACCACATTTTAGATCCTAAGGTGTTAATCTGTGTGGGATAATGTCAAAGAAATAGGGATTTTATGGGAGAGATTTGGAATTTTTAAAATGATTGCTGATTAAATTATCCACGAAGATAACTTTGATTAATTTATCCAGAATTATGTTATGTTGCCTTATGTTTAAAAACTGTACATAATGCTGTTAAGAAAAAACAGACATATGTTGAATTGTAGTTATAAAATAGGTCACATACACAAGGTAATAATATCATTGTGTGACATTTTATGAAGAATTTTATAAGTAATTCACCTCTGACTATGCTGTATCTCCAGCTAATTTTCTTACCAGTTATTTCAATAATTGGATCCTAGGTCAGTCTTCAGCCATAAGAACAGTTGCAATAAAATGGACATTTAGAAAACTGTATCTCCATAATTCCATCCAGAATAAATTCCCAGGTAAATTGTGAGCCAATTAGAGAGGGATATGTGTGCTGACGAGCTTTGAAAGCCTCAGCGGTGAACTAGTGGAGACTTTTAAATGCCTGGATCCATCAGTAACTTTGAATTGACAGCTCTTTTTGGCAAATCCAACTTTTAACTGTAGATAGCTTCTTCCAGAGATTTTAAGAAGAATTTTTAGAGAAATCAGTTCAGAGTTTACAATGGATGATCATTTATCTTTTTCTGGCACTAAGTAAAAATAACAAACAGAGGCAGGCTGGAGGAAGGCTTGTTAGAGCTTCCAGGAAGACAGTCCACAGCCCACTTTGGAGAAGGGGTCATAGGCAGAGTTGGCTAACAGGCTAGCTTCCGGGATATGGGACCGGATCATGCATTTTGACCATGGACTTGGTTCAGGCTTTGATCTTTAGCCTTTTGGGGCCAAAACCTGATTTTAACAATACGACTCAAGAGCTAATCAGTGTCTCTCACATGGTCTGAACTCACAAAGGGCTAATTCATTTATTTATCTTGGGATATCTTTCCCGCAGTCACGTTTAGCATAGAATGTTTTGTCCACCCCTGCCCCCCATGATGTCTTCTCTCTGTATTATGCCTCGTCCTTGGTGATGTCCACATAATTCCAGCCAGTTCCATCCAGTTGACCACAGAAGACGTCTGTACCCCAAGTCTTTCTAGAGCTGCATGTGAAAGAGAGTACCGTTCCAGTCCAAAGCCTGCTCTGGGGAATGGGACTCGTCTTATAGCAGCTGGTAGAACCCTGTTCCTGTCTATTCTGTCCCATCTGGCAAAGTTTGATGAGATTTTTTTTCTTTAATTTTTGTTGAAGTATAGTTGATTTACAATGTTGCGTTAGTTTCAGGTGTACAGCAAAGTGAATCAGTTATACACATACATATATCCACTCTTTTTTTTTTTTAAAAAGATTCTTTTCCATATAGGCCATTACAGAGGACTGAGTAGAGTCCCCTGTGCTCTACAGCAGGTTCTTATTAGTTATCTCTTTTATATATAGTAGTGTGTCGATGAGCTTTTATTAGGAGAAGACACCCATTTTCTGGCTTTTTATGTCAATGGAAAAGGATTTCTGAGAGAACCTCACTGCACGCCTTGCTCCCTATGCCGTTCTTACTTCTCCCCATGGAAAAAGGTGCTATTCTGTTCACAGGTAAACTGGTGAGAGGGAATCTTTTGTGTGAAAATGTAACACTTCCTGGTTCTGGTGTGCAGCAGCCTGATCTCGGCTACACCACGAGAGGCCTGCCTGTAGCTGCGTATGGTGTACATGACACAGATACTATTTCAAGTCTGGGGTAAGGTAAGAGAAGGCCCCTTGTAGCTACAGCCAAACGACCTGCTCTTACATCGGGAATACTGTTGACACAGTCATCTCTGGCCTCTCTGTCAATCTCTCAGTTAATTCTAAACTCGGGAGAGGAAGCTGTTACTCATACATCCCCACCTACCCAGGCACACACATACACACTGACCAAAAACATTTATGCCCAGGATATACCCTGACAACACATAGAGTGTGGCCTGTTCCTCTGTCTCGTTAAAAAGGTAGAGAAGAATTCTGCTCCCAGACCTACTAGAGAATGGACTTGAGGACACGGGGAGGGGGAAGGGTAAGCTGGGATGAAGTGAGAGAGTGGCCTGGACATATATACACTACCAGATGTAAAGTAGATAGCTAGTGGGAAGCAGCCGCATAGCACAGGGAGATCAGCTCGGTGCTTTGTGTCCACCTAGAGGGGTGGGATAGGGAGGGTGGGAGGGAGGGAGACGCAAGAGGGAGGGGATATGGGAACATATGTATATGTATAGCTGATTCACTTTGTTATACAGCAGAAACTAACACACTACTGTAAAGCAGTTATACTCCAATAAAGATGTTAAAAAATAAAAAAAAAGAATTCTCCCTCTGAGGACCCGAGAGTATGCAGATGGAGGGTCTGGCAGAGCCCCCAGGACAGCGAGCCCACGAGTCACCCAGGACCCTCTGCCCTACACTCTGGGGTCTCTGCCTGCAGGGCTGCTCGTTCCCGTGACCTCAGGGTTGAGAAGACCCTCAGGGCCCCCCAGGGCATCACCTCCCCGTGCTTCCGCAGAGCCCCTCTCTCCCCTCCTGCTTCCTGCCCATCAGGAGTGGACCAGGATAGGGGAAGCTGAGTGAGGAAAACGGAGCTTAGCTTAATAAGCAGGCACTTCCGTGGTCCCCATGCCCTTCTGCCCACGGCAAGGTCACCACTGTCCTGTGAAGGGATGACCCCGAGGAGTGTCCTCCCCCATCCTGCTGGAGGAAGGGGTAGGAGAAACAGGCCAGTCTGTGGAAAATTCACCCAGTCTTCATGAGCATAAATTTACGAGTGGAGGAACCCGCTTCCACAGACACTTAGTCAAAATGAAATTTCTTTCCTGTTGGGAATTTACGTGGTAATGCAGCATATAAAAATATAAACACACCTTACAATGCTTTAACATTTTTGACATATGGCGGTTTATTTTTTTATTCTCAATACCAATTTCGTACTTCATTTAGGACTCATAATTTTCCATCCTGTTTCCTTTTTTTAATTTTTATTTTATATTGGAGTAATATAGTTGATTTGCAATGTTGTGTTAGTTTCAGGTGTACAGTAAAGTGGTTCAGTTATATATATATGTGTATATATATATACACATATATATATTCCTTTTTACATTCTCTTCCCTTATAGGTTATTAGAGAATATTGAGTAGAGTTCCCTGTGCTATATAGGAGGTCCTTATTAGTTATCTGTTTTATATGTAGAGTGTATATCTGTTAATCAAAAACTAATTTATCCCTCCCCTCCCCACCTTTCCCCTTTGGTAACCATAAGTTTGTTTTTTACGTCTGTGAGTCTGTTTCTGTTTTGTAAATAAGTTCATTTGTATCATGTTTTTAGATTCCACATATAAGTGATATCATATGATATTTACCTTTCTCAGACTTACTTCTCTTAGTGTGATAATCCCTAGGTCCGTTCATTTTGCTGCAAAAGGCATTATTTCATTCTTTTTATGGCAAGGAGTATTCCATTGTATATATGTACCACATCTTCTTTATCTAGTCCTCTGTTGATGGACATTTAAGTTGCCTCCATGTCTTGGCTATTGTAAGTAGTGCTGTTATGAACATTGGGGTGCATGTATCTTTTTGAATTATGGATTTCTCTGGATATATGCCCAGGAGTGGGATTGCTGGGTCGTATGGTAGTTCTATTTTTAGTTTTTTAAGGAACCTCCACACTGTCCTCCGTAGTGGCTGCACCAGTTTACATTCCCACCAGCAGTGAAGGAGGGTTCCCTTTTCTCCACACCCTCTCCAGCATTTGTTGTTCGTAGACTTTTTGATTCTCTTTTCTTGAAAGAACTCCCCCCAAATTTCAAACATGTCAGACATCATAAAACTTGATCCCACCTTTGGCATTAGGGATTATAGTTGACAAACTCTGGCCTGTTCCTTTCCTGTAGGTAAAGGACTCTGTTTCTGAGTTAACAGAGACTCAGCACTAAGCCACGTCCAGGGACCCAGGGAGGAGCGGATAAAGTGTGTCACCAAATTAGAGTGAAACCACAAAGCCCTCAGAAATGGTGGACTTGGAAACATCCCTGAGCCTGAAGTGATCTTTGTGTCTCATTTCTCTGTCTCTCCAGTTAGGCTAAGAGATGAGACCTGCTGTCACTCTCCCTTCTCGGGGGCACAGAGAGGTGAATTTTCTCCCTGCAGTTCAGAAGGCAGGGGGACCTTGGGATGTGGCATCTTTGGGGACTGCATCCACCTGTTCTTTGTAAACTTGATCCATTAAAGATGCTCAGCCAGCACCCTCCTCGCTCTTCACACACCACAGCTCATAGACTTTGGTCTTTATCATCCTTTGAAAGTTCCAGACTTCCACACTTCGAACTTTGTTTCCGTCACACAGAGGCAGGCAAACATTTGTTGAGGAAATAATCCATTTTGTGGAGCTATCTCTTTCAAAGTGTTATATTTTCTAAGACCTCTCCCTTTCTATTTATTTTCTGAGTTTGTTATTTGTTTTGGATGAGGGAGGATTTATAAGATTTTAACGTGATTTTGAAATTATATTGTGATGCATATTACTTTTGCAGAATTTGGAAAACATTCAAAATGTAAAGAAGAAAAAATTTTCCAATAATTCCACCTCCCAGAAACCAACCACTATTAAAATTTTTATATATATCCTGCCAGTCTTGTTTTATGCACGTTTATTTCTTTTGCAAGGTGTCATGGATATTTCTATACCGTTTTATATCCTGCTTTTTTCACTCTTAATTCTGTGAACATTTCTCAGGTCATAAGATATTCTTAGAACCCTAACTTGTAATGGCTGTGTGATATTCTGTAACAGTGCCGTGATTTCTTTAGTGTCTATTGTTGAATAGTGGCTTGTTTCCTTTTCTTTCACGATTAGAAAGTATACTCCAATATCATCCTTGAATATAAATCTATATCTTCTTCTCTGATTATTTCCTTATAATAGGTTTCAAAACGTAAGACCATTGTATCAAAAGCATCCAATAGGCTTATACTAGTCCTGACTGTTTATATATCTGCCAGCCATGCAGGCTGGTGCCAATTTCATAGAACCCTTCTGAATATGGTGCAGGATTATGATTTGTGTGTGTGTGTGTGATTTGTACATTATTAGTTATTATTATAACATGATAGATACCCAAAGTATCTTAATGTTTTCATTTCATTTACTCACATGTGATGTTTTTAGGTATATTTACTAGTTGTAAATCCTTTTTGTGAAGTTTTTTCATGCCATAAATTTATCCATTTTGTATTGAGGTAGCTTAAAAACTATTTATAAGAGATAACTCTTTGTATATATTGGGGACATTTTAAATGTTGTTTAGGCAAGGGACTCACCTTGTAATTACCAATGCCAAGCCTGTACTAGGTACTTGATAAATGAGCACTTGATTTTATATCTACCTGAAAATTTTATTTTAAATCATAGAATTAAACTTCAGAATGCTGGAGTTTTGTTTTGTTTTGTTTAATAGAAATTACATCTACCTCTGTGTTTTAAAAAACTAGGTATTAAATGTCAATTAAGAAGAGTGAGCATTTTGTAGGGAAACTCTATTAAATTGGATTTTCTAGAGAAGTGATTTAAATTAAAATTTCCTGATAAAATTTTTATCCATCTACAGCTCTTTGTAGGGCTTACTTTTCCAGGGGCTTTCAGAATTGGTATTAAAGCCATTACAGACAGGTAGATGATTGATAGATAGATGATAGATAGATAACGGGTAGGTGATAGGTGATAGATGATAGACATGTGATAGATCATAGATGACAGATAGATGATTGATAGATGATAGATAGATAATGGGTAGGTGACAGGTGATAGATGATAGAGATATGATATAGGTGACAGATATCATAGATGATAGATGGATAGATAGATGATAGGTAGTATATAGGTGACAGGTGATAGAGATTATGAAAGATGGACAGCTAGATAGATGACAGATACCGTAGATAGATAAATGTATGGATAGATAGAGGTAGATGATAGATAATAGATAGATGATAGGTAGGTAGGTAGATAGATAGATAGATAGTTTTCATCTCCCCACCCTTCCACTGAAACACAGGGTCATGTAAGTCTGCAGCCCACTCCCAGGACGGACAGGACTCGTGAGCCTTTGGGACTAGCAGGTTAGGGACACTAGGGCCAGGGTGCAGTTAGAGAGAGGTTTCTGCCGTGGCCCCTGCACAGGGGAGGGGGGCTGCAGAGGCCTGGCACGCCCCTCCCCTCGCTCGTTATGTCCATCCCTAGATACATTTGGTGTGATAAACTACATCAGGGCCAAACCTCCTAGAAGAAAGATATCTGGAAATTAATTGGCACCGACTTTTCTTCTAAGAAACATAAATGTCTTTGAGGAGTCAGAAGGGTCTGTCCTTTTGAAAAAATGCTTTCTGTGGAGAACCAGCCATGTCTCATCCGCCTTACATACACTGACCTCTGTTGCTCCCACTAGTATGTAAAGCGGGTTTCATTATCCCAGTGTTGTAGATGGGAAAATGCAGGGTTAACTGTTCAAACTCCCCAGGCTAAGTGGCAGAGCCAGGAATAAAGTGTAAATCTCCCCAGTGTCAAAGTCTGTGTTGTGTCACCCCAGCAGACTGCCACTTGGTGAACAGCTCGCAGGTAGGGATTGTGTATAATTCCCCCACTTTCCTGTAGCATTTAACATGGTGCTGGGTGCATAATAGATGCACAGTAAGTATGTGTTGACTGGATCAGTGGGTGTGAGTAAATTCAACTAGTTGTTGAGCCAGACTCTGTCATACTGTTCTGTGATCAAGAGGACTGCGGTGGAGGGGGGAATAAGAGAGGGGTTGGTGGGAGTAAAGGGCCAGGTGTCTGCTGGCTGCCCGCCCCTCCCTCCCCAGGGGCAGGGAGACTGGACCCCATTCAGCAGCGTCACTAGGGTGGGAGCAGCCTCCCTCCCCCACTTCCTAGCCCAGGAACAGCACCTTCCTTTGCTCTGAGAGCTGTTTTCTGCTCCATTTTCCTCTCCAAGCCCTCAGATCACCCCCAGAGCGCTTTGCTATCCTCCACATCATCCTAGCTGAAATAAAATATAACTGTGTCTGAAAAGTACAGAAATCAAAGCTCCCCTTGGGGATTTTTTTCTGTATCACCTGTCGAATTGAAAGCCAGTGTGTCCTTGAAAAGATATGTATTTCGGGCCGCAGGGGTGCTAATTTGCAAAGGCCCATTACTCAAATAAAACATTAAAACAGTCTTTGATAAGCCAGTACTCTGGGCCTGTTACCATTCCAGCACCAGCATCACCAACATTTCCTGTCAAGCTTCAGAGCCCAAAGTCAAGATTTATCAATTGATATTTGGACTTAACTAACACAGTTTGATTGGGTGGCTGCATTGTGGGCCCAGCTGCAGTGTTCCACTGTTCGCAGGCGTCTTATTCCTGTGCTTGGAGCTAACGTAGAGGAAGATGGGGTTTTGAAGCATCTTCCCGGGTCTTCAGTGTGAAAACTGCTATGTGGCTAGAACACTATTCACATAGACCCATTTATAGGCGGATAGCCTTTCAGTGCTGAAAGGCTATCCGCTATAAATGGGTCTATGTGACACTTCAGTGCTTCTAGCCACATTAGCAGTATTCTCAATTGATATGTTTTAATGTCTTCAACAAAGGACAGAAAAAGCATAGAAAAAAAGATGTCACTGTTAGCCATACCAGCTAGAGAGAGAGAGAAAACATTCCGCTGGATATTCTTTCAGTCAAAATTTGGACTTTTATAGGCTTCGAATTTATGCTGTAACTTAAATATTTACATATAATCTGTAGCTTTGGTAAACATTTCCAAATAACTTACATAATTTTGTGTCCTGAGGATATAACGTGAGTTAACTAACCAGTCTCCTGTTACCATTTACATAGATTGTTTCCATTGCAATGAGTAATGCTTTAACGATGATTTTTCTGTAAGACCTTTGCAGGGGGGTAGGAGAGAGGACCACTTCCATAGGCGATCTCCCCGGCCGTGGAATCACTGGCTCAACAGTCATGTTTTGATCGCTGTTGTGAAACAGCTTTTCAAAGCTGGAGCACATACACAAAAAGGCACCTGGATGACTCTTTTTCCTGCCTGATGTTCATACTGGTAACTTATGGACTCAGTTGTTGACCCTAAAAGAGATGGGATAGCCACCAGTTCTCCAGTCAACTCCAGATTTCTGGCTAAGGCTATCTAGGGTCTGAGGTCTGAGGTTTGAATATCAAAGAATACCACTTCACTTTAGGACAGGAGATTTGGAGCACTTGTTTCCCCCCTATGTTTTAAGTTTTCTGTAATGGTGTAAGATAATTTAAAATATTTTTAAAGGAAATGCTGCACATTAGGTCTTCGCAAAACAATGAGAAAGCATATTTATTTTGTTAATTCTTAGAGTTTCTATGGCATACTGGTTAAAAGAGTATAAGAACATCCACCTTACCGATAACCGGGATGATTCCTTACCATACCCTTCCGGGAAACCGGGAAAGGTAATTATAATTTCGAGTAATTACCACATACTGTTGCACCTGTAGAATTAGAGGCCATTATCCCGGAATCTTGGATGGGTTCATTAATGAATCGGCAAATAAAGCACATGATGAATTACGAAGCACAGTGTCATGATCATTTTATGATAAAGCATCTTGTTCTGGGCGACGTTACATTTTCAGAATGAAATAGTGACTGACCTTCTCCAAGCCTTAAAGGAACTCCCAGTCTCTTTCAGATGGAAGAGAGAACAAAGGGGGTAGGAGTGCGGGAGGGACAGAGGAGAAGCACAGGCCTCTTTAAGGGAGAACACGCTGGGGTGTGGGAAGCACATGAGGACCTAGTCCGGCCCAGGACAACCCTGGGCGGATGCAGAGATGAGCTGTTCAAAGCCTGCACCTTGAGAGACTAGCTTCCCCTACACCAGTGGTGGAGAGAGGTGTGCTTTGAGCTGATTTGGGCCAGTAGGATCTACAGTTTTGTTTTATATCTTTTATTTATTTATTTTTGTAAATTGCATGACATTTCTCATCTCATTCCCTGACTGCCAGGCTGCCCAGTGCCAGGGCTCCCCATCACATCTGGAAACCCTGCGAGAACAGGAGCTGAAATTGCTCTTTGCGGGGGCCCAATTTCATGCTGCATGGGAAGCGGCAGCTCGGAGATGAGCTGGAAGGCCACGCTTGTGAGGAATGAAATGTGATGGACCTCAGACTTTTATTGACATGTGGCGCAGAGCTGGCAAGAGCAGCTGGTGTGGCATCTTCTTAATCTCATGTCCTCGGGGTGGGAGTCTGACCCAGTACTTTCCATTAGAAGTGATACATATTTATTAGATGATGCAGCTTAAAAGAGAGAGAAGAGTGTGCCCAGCATCAGACACTATCACAACCGAACCTTTCTTTTTATTAAAATGAATACAGATCATTTCAGTATGACAGCTCATCCTCCAAAAGGGAGCTTTATTAAGTGGTGACCTTCATTTTCTCCATGGAAACAGGCAGGCTCATGCCTGACCACTCGTTGGGGAGGAGAGGTGCGGGCACCTGTGGAACATGTTACGGGTTTTGAGAGAACCACCCTGAAGTCCTGCGTTGTCTGCAGGTCCACTAATTAGATTCATCCTCCCATTCTCCTCCACAAAATCAATTACAAACAACATCCAGTCTCATTTTCCGCGGTACGTTTCTGTGAGATGGAGCTGCCCTCCCAACCCTTTCCTCCGCTCCACCACCTTATGGGCCGAGGGCTTTAAGAGTGAGGGAGTACTCAGGGTAGTTACATTATAAGCAATGTAATTCTCCCAGATTTTTTCCAGTAGGCTCTGCCCCTTGTGAGAGTCAGAGGGATCTTGTGTATTTAAGGCAGACTGTTGTTGCTATTTTGGTTGAATATTTGTTCTTTAAGCTACTCCTTATGTAAACCACTGTTGTATATGTATTCTGTTACTTTAGGGGAGAAGTGGTGACAAAGAAGGGAAGATCTCTTTGCTTGTGGACACGTGTATACAATGTGGTCTACATACACATTCACATATATACCTATACATCATCTCTCTCTCTCTCTCTCTCTCTCTCTCTCTGTGTGTGTGTGTGTGTGTGTCACACACACACACACACACAGAGTGATGCTACGTGGTTCATTGATTCCCACTGGATATGACTTCAAAAGACCTGATTCTACCAATTGTTTGTTCTGTTTTTCTGGAGTCACTGATATTCTCTGAGCCTAAATTTCCTAAAAGGTAAAACAAACATAATATCTAGTTCAAGGGACTTATGTGAGAATCAAAATCCAGTGAATCATTTTAAACTGATTTATAAATTTATGTCAAGTTCTAGAACCCTTTCTAATGCTCATATGCAAGGACCAATCCCCATTATGTGTTTGGGGCACTTTTATCAATCCTTGAACTGAGCTTGCTTGTATTTGTCCTATTTGAATGTCATTCTTTTGGGTTCTTGCCATTTTTTTCCATGTGCCGAGATCATTTTGTGTCGTCACGTAAGTTCATCATCAATATTAACTGCATGTCCTCATCTGCAGAGAAACATTTTAGGGTTTGTTGAGAGATGAGAACAGTAAAAGATGGATTGGCTTTCCTAAAACACCCCTGGTCAGCAAGCTGTCCCTTTGATGCTTTCCTGTTTTACCCACATCAAGTTAGATTTTGTTGTCTGGCTTTCTGTGTCCTCCCAGGCATCTGCCCACGCCTCTGTCCCTGGTGCTGACCACATCTTGACCCTTTAACCCAGGCTCTTTCCTCCTCTTCAACCTCTGTCTACTCCCCACCCTCTACCACACTTAGGGTCCATCTTCAATGGTGTGTCCTTCATGAAGCCTCCTCTTGTCTCTCCCTCTTGGTTCTTCAGTTACTTTTAAAATTGGCCGTTTGACAACTATAAAACAATTAATGAGCTAACTGTTTTACCAACCAGACTGTGAGCACCTCTGGGCAGAGCCAAGTCTTAACTAGCTCCGTATCTCCTTTGTAACGTCCGCCACTGCACTAAGCATAGTACAGGTGTTTTACTTATTATTTGAGTGATAGACAACTCCTACCTTCAGGAAGTTTGTGTGCAAATAAATATCATAAACCCTATACTATAAACACTGTACTGCTTTATATTCTGTCACTGATTAATTTTTAACTGATAAAAAGTGGGCTCTTTCTAATAGAAAACTGCTTTTCACTCTTGGTCTACATCAGATACTAATCCACTTAAGTATGTTCTACATGGAGTACATGTTCCGTAAAAATATGTGTAGTGCAGGTCTTCACGTTTTTAATAAGCTCCATATGTGACACCAGTGGACACGCCAGAGTTAGAGAACCATGACAGTCTGTTCATTATGTCCTAGGTTTTAAGTAGGGATGTTTGAGAGATTACTGGTTCTATTACAGATATTTAGTAAACACTAAGCATTTGTTTCTTCACTGACATAACATTATATGATAAGTTATTTTAAAAGTGCCTTTGTATCACATTAAAGTAAGCTTGTGTTAAAAATAATTCCTGCTTGAGCCAAGATCCACTGATGAAAGCTCAAATCAAGACTTTAAGAGCAAAACTTTAAGGGGAAACAGGATATTTGCATAGGCTCAATGCATCCTTCCCCAGTGTATATTAACCACTGTGTTAGTTTTAACAAATCACAAATTCTATGCTATTCCTCTCTCCAAGAAGTGGAGCTTAATACCCCTCCCTTTGAGTGTGGTCTGGTCATGGGGACTACCTTATAAAGGGAAACATTGTAACTTTACAGTTACAGTAAAGTAACTGGAGAAACCTGACAGATACCACCTTAACGAGTAACCAAAGTTGACATCACAAGTAATGTCGTGTGGATTTCATGTTCCCCCGATACAGTGCAGTATCGGGGGAACATCAGCTCTGTGGTGTCCTTACTCAGTCTAATCATGAGGAAATATCAGACAAACCCAAATGCAGGGACATATTCTACAAAATATCTGGCCACTATAGTCCCAAGTCATGAAAGACAAGGAAAGACCAAAGTACCCTCACAGATTAGAGGAGACTTAGGAGACAGGACAGCTAAATGCAGGGGGGCAGGGAGGGGATGGTGTCCTGGACATCAGTGGGAAAGCCGGGGAAATAGGAACACAGTCTATAGGTCAGTTAGTGACATTGTACCAACGCTATGTCTTAGTTTTGATTATGGCACCATGATTATAAAGGATGGTAAAGTGAAAGGTTTATAGGAGCACTCTGTACTATCCTTGCCACTCTTAGTTTCATTCCATCTTCCAATAATGAACTTTCAATGTTACCTGTGGAGCAAAAACATATTCATCTTCTCTAACCCTTTTCTATGGATAAAATCTGAGTAAATCACTTGTACCCCAATGACACTAACAGAATCTAAGAGATTAGATTAGTTAGATTAAACTAAGAGAGATCCAGGTGAGTTTTAGCTCTGTCACCTACTGTGTCCAATTTTCAGTTCTCTGGCTAATTGTTAATTTTGCCTTTTGGGCATAGCTGAGCATAAGGAAGTCGTGATGATTGTTTTAGCATTCCAAATTACGTCCTAAATAGAGAAGTCTGCACATACGGAAGTGAAGTTGATTCCAAGAAGCGTTTTTTCCCCTATTTTTCATGGTACTCATGTGCAAATGGGGCACTCTACTGTCCCACTGTATTAAAGGGATTTGAGTTATAAAGGGAAGAAAGATGGCATGTTCGGGAAAAACAGAAAATGTTAATTTCTCTAAGCGAAATTGTCAGCCTTGTGATTGTGAGGATTGGGGGTCATGGAATTATAACCTATGAGTCAGAAGGAACTAGAGGAGTTCTTCGGTCTGCCCATTCAGCCTAGAAATCTGTTTTTCAGTATTTTTTGCCCAAACATTCATTTAGCACCCCCTTTAAATATTCACTGTGACAGGAGCACACTATAAATAATAGTGTCTCGAAATACGAGGCACATTCCATGAAGACACATCTCAACAGTTAAATTTTGGCTGTGCATAAATCTGCAATTTCTGTCATCCTGGAAGCTCTACCTACTGGTTTTACTTACTTGCTTAGAAAGAGTCTTCTATTTGAAGAGAACTGTGGTACCTGCCCCAGGTTGAAGGGCAGGCTCAACATCCCCAGTCCCTTTCTGCTTCCTTCTATAACACGGTTTCTTGAAAGAGTGTTTATTAACATCCCCCTTTGAAAGTGCTACCCAGAACTGAACATGATCTGGATCATCGTCAGTCAGTGTGCCATACATTTGTACATACCAGAATCGAGAGATAGATACACACTCGGAGCACCTATAAGGAAAAGACCTGTAAGGTGTGCTGCAGGTGGCTGTATCAGGACAGCTGATCTCACTTCGTTAAATAATTCTGAAGCCTGGTTGAAACAATCCCCCTTTGAACCATTTCTCAGCCTTATACCTAAATAATGCAATAATGTAGCTATACAGGGAGTCCTCATCAGCGTAGGGAGACTAGGGAGATATTACTTGGTGCATTTACGTACAACTAAAATTGCTCTATGAGACTCTGCCCCGAAAGCGCAGAAAAGAATGCTGGCAGATTCTAGCTATTCAGTAACAGTAAGTCTGTCCACCTCCTTAATCTCTCTGTCTTGAGCAGTAGTACCATTCACTCCTTCATCTCCTGCTGTCTGCTGGAGCTAAGGAAATGCTGGAGCATATGTGTCTGTGGCTGCCCGGTGCTGACGTTCCAGGGGCCTTGGCTCTGAAGAGCACTGATACAGTTGCATATGTTGTTGAGCCCAAGTTCTCCCTCAGATGATGCATCATCTGTTCCATTAGCTGTGTCAACTTTCCGCTCGTGTCTCCCTCAAAACCCCCTTGATCTTTTTACCTGTGGAAACAGTATCTATTTTATCAGCTGGCTATTTCAATTAAATTACATTAAAAAAGCATACAGTAGGTTAAAAATGATCACTATATCATTCCAACTTTCTTCCATCCCCAGAAGGTTAATTGAAAGGCAGCCATCTTGGTGACGTTTAGACAAATGAGGATAATTATGTGTTCTCCAGCTCTTTGAGAGGTTAATTGCTTAGATGTACGAAGTCTTGAAGAACAAAGAAGGAATAAATCAGAAGCAGGGCTATGATCTGATAGTGTAATTTGGTATATTCATGTACAACTCAAACAAATAAACCTCTAATTAGATGAACTCATTCAGCTGCATGGACACACTGCCGGTGTACCAGGGTTGGCGCCCCAAATCTACACACTTCATTCAGAGGCCCCTGAGAGGGAGGGTGAGCGCTAAGGCTATGCAGAATTAAAGAGGGGGCTCCCAAGGAATGGGGGCTTGCATAATGGAATTTTACTATGTTATTAAATATAAACACCTCTAAGTAGATTTACATCTTTTACCTCTTAATCAGAGACTTGACTTCTGCTGGCCTCCTCAAGTACAATATCTCTCTTAAGGAGGCATCATTTTCGACATCTAGGGAGAAGGCAAGGAAGTAGCATGAAAAACTCACTCTACGGGGCTTCCCTGGTGGCGCAGTGGTTGAGAGTCCGCCTGCCGATGCAGGGGACGCGGGTTCGTGTCCCGGTCCGGGAAGATCCCACATGCTGCGGAGCGGCTGGGCCCGTGAGCCATGGCCGCAGAGCCTGCGGGTCTGGAGCCTGTGCTCCGCAACGGGAGAGGCCACAACAGTGAGAGGCCCGCGTACCACAAAAAAAAAAAAAACACTCACTCTAAAAAGCAGGAAAGGGCACCTGTTCCTGGTGCGGGGAAGAGGGCTGAGAGCCCAGGGGCTCTGCTATTCCAATCCTTTACTGGTTTTTCATCCACTCTTATTCTGGGTGCTGGAAAGACTGGGAGTACAGATGGGGTCAAGTGATCGACTCTAACAAGATATGTACAATGTGCTCCACATTTTTTTTTTTTTTTTTTTTTTTTTGCGGTACGCAGGCCTCTCACTGTTGCGGCCCTTCCCGTTGCGGAGCACAGGCTCCGGACGCGCAGGCTCAGCGGCCATGGCTCACGGGCCCAGCCACTCTGCAGCACGTGGGATCTTCCCGGACCGGGGCACGAACCCGTGCCCCCTGCATCTGCAGGCAGACTCTCAACCACTGCGCCACCATGGAAGCCCCTTTTTTTTTCCTTTTTATCAAAGCAATCCATGCACAAGGTAAAATAAACGGTCTGTTTACTCCCGACTTATAAAATGGAACTGCAAGCACCTGGTCAGCCTTTTAGCATCCTTCTCTCCTTCCCTTTCCCAACCTCTATCGGTGAATATTAACCTCACTGACTTTGCCTTCCATTTTGTGACCGCATTTCACGTTACGTGCTTTGTCTCTAAGTTGATTCTAAAGATTTCAAGCCAATGGAGAGTACCTTCCTTATAGTTTTGTAAAGGGTGTTTTTCTTTAGGGTGACTCTCCTTCTTGATGGCTTCAGTGTGATAGTCTCTGGCCACTTGAAATGTTCTTATCAAACGGTCAAATGGATTGTCTTTTCCTACTCTTTGTCAGCTGCTAAGTTTATTCCACATTTCAGTTTGTTCCGTATTTGAACCTTTTCAGTTTTGCTTGTGTATTGTTGAGTTTCTAAATGACTTTCTTTTTTTCTTTCTAAGAAAATAAACATATGCATTTTCAGCAGATCCTTAATGCCTTCCATTTGTCTACATGTTCCACTCAAATGTTGGAATCCACTTATTCTTCTTAAAGGCATTTTTGGGGACCCACTGGCTTCTGGCTTTTATTTGGACTACCTGTTTTCTAAGCCTCTCATACTGTTGTTAATTTAAGACTTATCTCCATTAGTTCCTAGTTTAATTACAGCATTTTTTTCATCCCACATTATCCTTTTTCTTTGTTTTCATCTTTATTTAGTTCTAGGCAAGGCTTTCTTTGTTTCAACCCTAAGTTGGCTTTAGTACATACTCAAGTAACTTCCTCAAGAAATGTATATGTGAGTTAAATTTTCTGGGTCCTTGAATGTATATCTGTTTTTTTTACCCTCTCATTGCATGTAGAAATTTAGTTTTAAAAATCATTTTGCCACCTTTAGCTTCTTTCATCCTGGATTCAAAATAAGAAAACTGCCGTCAGCCAAGTGTTGATGTTTTGTAGAGGACCTATATATGCGAGCAGGCAAAGATGTTTACTTTTCTTTAGAAGACCTTAGAGTATTGCTTTAGTCTTGATCTTTGACATACATGATTTATCTATTTATAAGTCATTTTTTATTTGTCCTGCTGGATAGTTAGCCAATTAACTTTTTGGAAAATTTTCTTCCATTATTTGTAGAATAATTTCCTTTTATATACTTTCTCCCTTAATTCTGTAACTTTCATGAGTCAGTGTTGGACTCTTGGGTTGACTCTGTGTGTGTGTGTGTGAAAATTTTACAGCACTCGCTGTATAAAAGGAACTATTCTAACCAAACCACGTATAGTAACTCATTCATCTTTACAATAATCCTAATTCAAAGATAAGGCAATTGAGGCACAAGAGCTACAGAGAATATTCTAGGTCTCAGCTGTTAAATGGTGGGCAGAATTCTGTCTGTTCTCTTAACCCCTTCAGGGTCCTGCCACCCCACACACATTTTTTTTCTTTTCTGTTTATTTTTTTACTCCCTCACTTCATCCCAGCCTACCCTTCCCCCTCCCCATGTCCTCAGGTCCATTCTCTCTGTCTGCATCTTTATTCCTGTCCTGCCCGTAGGTGCTTCAGAACCTTTTTTTTTTTTTAGATTCCATGTATATGTGTTAGCATACAGTATTTATTTTTCTCTTTCTGACTTACTTCACTCTGTATGACAGTCTCTAGGTCCATCCACCTCACTACAAATAACTCAATTTCATTCCTTTTTATGGCTGAGTAATGTTTCATTGTATATATGTGCCACATCGTCTTTATCCATTCATCTGTCAGTGGACACTTAGGTTGCTTCCATGTCCTGACTATTGTAAATACAGCTGCAATGAACATTGTGGTACATGACTCTTTTTGAATTATGGTTTTCTCAGGGTATATGCCCAGTAGTGGGATTGCTGGGTCATATGGTAGCTCTATTTTTAGTTTTTGAAGGAACCTCCATGCTGTTCTCCATAGTGGCTGTATCAATTTAGATTCCCACCAACAGTGCAAGAGGGTTCCCTTTTCTCCACACCGTCTCCAGCATTTACTGTTTGTAGATTTTTTGATGATGGCCGTTCTGACCGGTGTGAGACGATACCTCATTGTAGTTTTGATTTGCATTTCTCGAATGATTAGTGATGTTGAGCATCCTTTCATGTGTTTGTTGGCAATCTGTATGTCTTCTTTGGAGAAATGTCTATTTAGGTCTTCTGCCCATTTTTGGATTGGGTTGTTTGTTTTTTTGATATTGAGCTGCATGAGCTGCTTTATTTTTATTGCTGTATGTTCTGAAAGATTCTATCTCATATCTTATTAACTTCGTTTTAATACAACAATAATATTTTAATTTCCATGTGTTTGTTATTGTTCCTGATGATTAGTTTTTCATAGTATCTTAATTTTATTAGTATAGTATCTTAAATCTTAACTCTCTGAGATTACAAATTAGAGTTGCTTAGAAACATACTTTCTCTTTTATTCCCTGTTTTTTTCTGAAGCCAGTTCTCTTTATTTATCTTGGCATTTGTGTTTTTTAATTATATTGATTTTCTTTTTGTAATTGTCATATACACTTAACGGGACATACATGGTTATGAGGGACTGGACTGATGTTGCAGGATAACAAGAGTGGGTTTTCTCTGCTACTGCGAAGGTAGATTTCTTTCCCATTAGCTTTTCTCCACGAAATCCAAAGGTCCAGGTGCTGCATGTGATTGAGCTAATTTACTGGCACGTCACACATTGTTAATACAGATACGGAACTGACCTTTAGTGTTAGGACTCCCACTACCGGAATAGGGCAAGCTCCCTGGCAGCTTGTTTAATTTTTTTTTTTTTTTTTTTTTTTTTTCGGTACGCAGGCCTCTCACTGCCGTGGCCTCTGCCGTTGCGGAGCACAGGCTCCGGACGCGCAGGCTCAGCGGCCATGGCTCACGGGCCCAGCCGCTCCGCGGCACATGGGATCTTCCCGGACCGGGGCACGAACCCGTGTTCCCTGCATCGGCAGGCGGACTCTCAACCACTGCGCCACCAGGAAAGCCCGCTTGTTTAATTTTTTTAAAGAGAAACAGTTTGTTCTATTTGCCGGGCCTAATATCAAGATGCTTGCATTCTGTGTGCACAGGGAAATGCGGGAGAGGTTCGGGAAACAATTAGCACAGTTGCTTTGCGGGTGAAAATTTTACTTTCTCCGTTTTCAGCCCCATTTCTGTCCCAGCCCTCCATAACGCTGCCTTCAATCCCACACCACTCTGGAATTCTGCTCAGCGAGCCCACACATGTGCCGAATCCCCTGAGGTGTGGCTTCTGCTCTTGCGTTCATCCTCCCTGCTTCCGGGAATGTGCCGAGTCCCTGCTCTTCTGCTGAGCCCTCTCCTGTTTTCTTTGATCTTGTGTGACTATTGCTTTTCTGTTTTCTTCATTATCATTTTAATGGGGTGTCAGGAAGGAGAAGTAACCAACGCTTGTGCTTTAGTGAGATCACCTGGATTCAGAAGCGCCTAGGTCAGGTTCTCCTAGCTTGTCCAAGAGATCGATCCCTCTCATTCTATATGTTATTAAATACATATGCTCTGGACACAGGTCTTAGAAGTGCTTTTCCCGTGCATCAGCTAAGCCTGGATTCAACCAGTGAAGTTATTCAGCCCCTGCATGAAAGCCTTTCTGCATCTCACTGTCTACTCCAACATAAAGCCCAGTCTCGGTTTGTGACACAAGCTCTTCTCACTCCAAGCCCCACCCCTCCATCTTTTCCCGCTGCGACATCCATGGTCCACCTTGAATTGCATGGTTTCCCAAGACTGCGCTTGCCTCCGTGTCTCTGATCATATGCTGGAACACACCGACCCTTCCCCACTTCTTCCCACGACTAACAGGGTCATCCTTCGTGGGTCAGGCAGCAAATCATATTTCAGGAAAACCGGTGTGACTGCCACACCCAGGAAGGGCAGGCAAAGTGCTCGAGTCTGCTTCTGAAGAGCACAGACTCTTTGTCTGTCTGTCTGTCTCTCAATCTCTCTTTTTCTCTACGTTTTTAGATCATTCACCACATTTATTTTAGTCAATTTGTGTGTGTCTGTCATTCCCTAAGCAGGTCAGGTCATGGACTCACTGCATCCGTCGAGGTTGTATTTGGCTGCAAGTAACAAAGCCCAAATACTATATGGCTGAATCAGATTGGAGTTGATTTTTCTCAAAAAAAGATTCTGAGGGTGTGCTTTGTGCAGAGCTAGGCAGAGCCTTTTTTTTTTTTTTTTTTTTTTTTTGTCATTAATGTCCCAGATACCATCCTATTTTCCTCTATGCCACCTAGAGTCTATAGTTTTTTACTAACTCTTGTAATTTCGCGGTCTCAAAATGCCTGCTCCAAATCCAACCTTTATCTTCCCTCTAGATCAGAACAAAAGCAAGGAAGGAAGGCGGAGAGTGGTAGCATCTGTGTCTGGAAAGTAGAAGTTCATATAAAATTCAGATACATTGAGCAAGAATGCCAGAATTCCTTGGCTGACTTCTGTCTACTTCTCATTAGACAGAATTGAGTTATGTGGTCATCTCTGGCTGCCAGAAAGTCTGGGCAGATGAGTGCTTTAGCTAGGCACATCACCAGCTGGGGTAGCACTGGGATTCTCTCAGGAAGAAAGGGGTAAGGATATTAGGAAACAGCAGAATCTAGCACAGTGGTTGCTTATTTTTATACCTTCTTTACTTAGCACAGCATCTGGCACGTAGCAGGCACTCATTCAATATTTATAGAAAAAGATGTTGATTTTAAGTCATGGAACGAACCTGGTTCTGCAGGAGAGGGAAGTTGAGCTCCGAAGAGCTTAAATGACCTCCCCAAAATCCACTGTTATGTGTGGCAGAGCTCTGAGAATTTCTAGGGAGAAAACGAACCTGACCCTCTAGCATCCTTCTTGCAGGGAGTTTGGTTTGCATTCTAGTTTATGAAACTAATATGGTATGATAAGTTAGAATAATGAATCCTGTGGGCTTTCTAGCTTGAATTTAAGCTTCTTATTATTGGGTCACAACAATTTCCAACCAGATGCACATGACTCCTATTTTCACACTGAAAACAAATCACTCAGAGACTACCCTTCAGATGTGTCTGGCTCCCTCCCTGCTGGCCTTTCATTATTTCTAGCCCAATAAAAGAGAATGAAATTCCCATTTCTGAAGGAAAATAAAAACAAATTACAGTAAACCTTAACAAGAAGAAGAAGGTGGTGGCCTGTCACCACCCCACTTCCTCAAATGGGTTATTTGATTTTGCTTAATTGTTGGTGAAATTTTCTCAAATTGGCAATTATAATCTGGAGCTGATTGCTTACCCAGGTAATTTACAGATATCTCATTTGGCAAGGATGCTTCATAACACTTCCCATGAAGTATGGTTTCATCATCTTTCCGCTGAATTTTCCTTTTTGTATATAGTCTTCATTTGGAGGATGTTATTACTTTTGCCCACAGGAAGTTTAGGTGCTAATTCTGTTAGCTGCATGTTTCTGATGAAATCAAGTGGTTGTTTTTTTACAATCTGTTTTAATCACTTAGGGTCCCAGTAGAATTGATTAGGTGTTCCCTGAAGCAAACTGAATAAACAGGTTGAGAGAGAAATTTATCAAAATTAGTTGCAGAATAGTAACAATAAGTTATACTTTTTTGGTCCTGATGAGGGATTTTATGAGGTAACTGCTAGGCTGTCTCCCTCTGCCTTCTACTTTTAACAGTTTCCCTACCCACTCTCCTTGTCAACTTCATCTGAAATCAAAGTTTAATTATCCTGATCTGTTCTTGTACTCTGCATTAGGATAGAGTTTATCCAGTAGTCCAGCTGTTTTCAGGATAATTAGTCAAGAATTCAACCTGCTGTAAAATAATCCTTCTGGGCAAAGATCTGGGAACTGAGGACATGTTCTCCAGGGAAACCAAATTCTCCACCACTTGTAAGAGTCACAGATTTTCTACCTCAAGTCAAACACTGTGAATTGAACTATCAAGTCAAGGGTGTGAATTATAAAGCACAGTTTCCATTGTTGCTAAGTATCTGCTTTAGGAAATTTTTATTATTTCCATTTGGGGGGACCTTTAAAGTCTATGGGAAAAAGTTGATTCAAAGTCAATTTTAATGCAGTAGTCAATGGGCATTTTTGTTTAATTTAAAAACTTAATTCGTTTGAGTAGTAGAAGGCATCTTTGTGCATAAATGTTGATGGTGTCTTCTTTGTTTAATAATTCATTCAGCAAACATTCATGGAGCCCCTATTATGAGCCAGCAGCCATCCTAGCCATCTGGGATGAAGTTGTGAATAAGACTTATGCATTCAGGAAGTTTACAATTTAGGAGGGATGATGTTTCTGTGGTTTCTTTCCTGTAGCAGTGAAAACATTTTCCTCGGGTGAATGGTTTACTAATTTTCTGGTGAGGTGTCCAGCTGGCTCTGGGTCTCAGCCTGAACAGGGAGTGACACGGTCAGGCCCTTTTTAATACATCCTATGAGTCTCATCTGTCCTCTGGGCTCCGTGCTGTAGCTTAGAGGGAACCCAGCCAAGCCCCCACGACAGCTAATCTTATAGATGCAGCAGATGAGGGGCAATGAATACTGATCACCAGCACCTAATTACTGCACTCATTTTCTGTAGAGTAACTGTAGTTCTGGACGTGTCCAACCTTCACCCACTTTCTCGGACAACAACAGCTCCCTCCTTCGGTAGCATCCCGGCCAGGGGAAGAGGAGCAAAGTGCGAACCTGATCTTCCTGTTGAACTTCAGGTTCTTGAATTTTCAGGTCTGCTAACATTGCTTTGCAGTAAGTGATGCTTTTCTTCTGCTGCTTTTGATTGAAGAACACTAGAAATCAGTCGGGGAGCAGGTGCTGCATTGTGTTAGATTAACGCTGATTGAATTCTTATGCAGCCAGCTGATTGAAGCACGTGTTCTGCAAGCTTATGATTCTGCCAACACTAGGTTGCAACCAGGAGGGTAGTTTGCCATATCATGTCGCTTAATCAACACCCGCCAATCCATCAATACTGTCAATGGGAACTGAGATGCCTCGGCCCACTCTGTGCAATGACACCCTAGGCTGGCCACCAAACACAAAAATGGGTCGCTGGAGGAAGGGGAGAGTCGGTTTCAAATTCTGTTTCCTTGTCATGCTGAGTAGATGAACATTTAAATCATGAAAATAATCAGATGCTCATCAGACTTGGTAATGACACTGGATGGACGTGGGCTTTCTTCTCCATTTAACAGCATCCAGTTTGCTAACAGGATAAAAAAATCTGAGTTATTGGCACAAAAGGCTTGAAACTCCCCTTGGATGTGTACCACGTGCTGCCCTGGGATGGTCTGGCCAGCACCAAACGGCCATGGAGGAGACGCTAAATGACCATTACCCGATATTTTCAAAATGCACCTTATGTCAGCTCTGCGACACTTCACAGGCTGTGCTGCTGCGAAAGGAATGGAGTTGGTGGCTGGGAGAAGTAACTCGGAGGTGGGCGCGATTGCACAAAGGACTCAGATAATCCTGTGAAAACCAACAGACCATTTTCCGCAAGGAATCACTTAGTCTTAAATTGGCTCAGAGGGTCCCCAGCAGGCTTATGAGCAGTTCTGGCTGGAGAACAGCTACATGAGGGATAATTACTGGTGAGAAAAATAGCTTCCCGCCATGGAATGCATGCTGGTCCTTACTTCCTTCCTTCCTCCCTCCCTCCCTCCCTCCCTCCCTCCCTCCCTCCCTCCCTCCCTCCCTCCCTCCCTCCTTCCCTCCTTCCCTCCTTCCCTCCTTCCCTCCTTTTTTCCCTCCCTCCCTCCTTCCCTCCTTCCTTCCCTCCTTCCCTCCTTCCCTCCTTTCTTCCCTCCTTTCTTCCCTCCTTCCTTCCCTCCTTCGTATTTCACATATTCACGTGCTCTTCATCAATTATATATTGTGTAGCATATAAAATAACCTCAGCAGTAAAGAATTATTTGTGCCTCAGTTTCCTTATATTTAAATGGAGATTTGATAGCACCTTTCACAGGGTTGCTGTGAGGCTCAAAGGACTAATCTGTGCAGAATGGTGTCTGCCACCTGGTGAGCCCTGTACAAATGTTCAACTTTATTAGTGCTCTGAAGAGAGAATGGGTCAACCTGAGAGGTTCTGTAATGCCGACTCCCCGTGTTGTCTTTGTACAGATGTATCAATACTTCTCCACACGGAGGCCTCATGACTTCCTGTGGCATCTCCCTCTAAACTAACAGTTGCTCTCCAGCTGTCTTACAGCAGAGACCAAACTCCTGCCAGGCAGGGCTTGAGATGAAGCTAGACCCATCATCACCCCCATGCCACAGCCCTTGTCTCTCTTTCTCATGCTATAGCCCAGAATCCAGCACTGTGCCTGGTATACACACACCTGTGCACGCGCGCACACACACACACACACACACACAATCAAACATGCCATGCACACGTCGTGTTTGAATGAATGATTGAGTAGATATGTGCGTAACCAGTAGAAGGAGGAAAGAATGGCCTGGTCTACTGCTCACTCCATTTCTCTCCCTCCGCCTCAAGCGCTGGTGCTCAGAGAATAAGGAAGTCAGTCATTCCACAGGAGGATCTCTCTCTTATCTGTCCTCTGACACACCCCTGCAGTGATGCTATTACACTCAGAGGCATTGGGAGAGCCCAGTGCGTTGTCTAAAGCACTGGTCCTCAAGTTGTGTCCATAACAGCAGCACCAGTATTACTTGGGAACTTGCTAGAAATAGTCCTCAGGCCTTATTCCAGTCCTGCCGACCCAGAAACTCTGGAGGTGGACCCAGCAGTCTTGTGTTAAGAGGTCCTCCAGATGGTTCTGATGCTCACTGAGCCTTGAGAACCACTGGCTTAAGTGGAATCTAACCCCACATTTTGACTGATATTCTGAGCCCTGGGCCAGTGTGATCCAGTGTTGTTGCCTGGAAGGCCCAGGAAACGTGCTTAGAAGGCTGCTTCTGTTTATAAACCCGTCTCGCATCACAGGACACATCCTTTTCTCTCAGCAGTAGATATGAACACTCCCACAAGTAACTCATGTTCCCTCAAATGTTTCCTGGAGGCACTCTGCAAATTTTAATTCTCCCCTAACTTCTCTATCAAGTTAGCTGAGCAAAAGGAAACTGCCCCCTTCCATTGAGGGAATGTACATAGCTTCTCTCATGAGCTAAAAATTCCTTTAAGTTTGAAACTTGCACAAGGTCTCATACGTAAGTAAATGGATGAGCTGAGTTTCATTGTAGGTCTTCTGATCCCATAGACTGTGTTCTCAAATTCTGTGTGATTCTGCTCCCCATGCCTCGTGATACCCACTTGCTGCCTTCCAGAATCTGGTGGTTAAATGACATTTCATGAAATTGAACCATCTCGGTCACATAGAGCTGAGAAAATTTTCCCCTGAGCTGTCCCTGGCTCTGAGTCTACTTTTGAATGAGGAAAGTTGCGCGCGTTTGTTTTTCTCTTCCAATACCCCTAGCTAGGGAGAGGATCGTAGGTTTGCCTTCTAGAATCCCACTTGTATCAATACAAAAACGTCTTTGCCCCACTCTGCAGAACCACACCATTGCTGTTAACTCCCAGATTTGTACTGTCAGTCATGCAGACATCTTTGCTCTTCATAAACTCGTCATTCCAAATCAATGAGAAAAACAAAGGGGTCTGATCCCAAGTGAGAAGCCTCACCCCATAATCCAGTGAAAATCCCAAAGTAACAGTCAAACTACCCTTCACAATTTAAATGCCTTTATTGAGTACTTTCTTTGTATATCTGAAAATAGGCCTAGAAATGTATTAAAAGATAATTATGGAGACCTACCTTACTGCAGCCTCAGCATTTATTACACGTTGTGTATAATCCGTGGGACAACTCAGGAGCTCAGAGAAGAGCCAACTCATTTTACTAACACTTTCGTTTTCAAATGTACGAAAAGGAACTCTTCTTCACATATCAAATCTATTAGACGATCTGTTCTTTTGCTGAGAATGAAGCCTGGTTGTAATTGATGTAAGGCTCTTCACTACCAAGTCCATCAAAATAGTGATACTATCATTATATTCAGGCTGCATGAAATATAGTATCGTGTCTTGAAAGAGGTCAAAAAGACAAATTCTAAATTAAAGCCTCTAATTCAAAAGGCCTTGGCGATCACGGCATCTAATCCCCTGATAGTTCAGACTGGATATCTGAGGCCCAGAGAGGCTCTTTGGTCTCCCAAGGGCACACAGCTCATTTGGGCAAAGTCAGGAGCAGATTATGGCCAACAGTTCAGTGGTCTGGTCTCAATTCATCACTTACTGCTGGTCAAAGAGGATGAGTAATGAGAAATATGCTTATCCATTCAGCCTTTTTTCTTGGTAAAAAAGTTTATGTTGTATCTTTAATGGAGGGTTTTTTAAAGTTAGATTTTAATAAGAGCTATGGAAAAAATTATATGATTCCTCAAGAGAAAAGCAATAACGATAATTATTGTATATGTTCTTTATAGAAAAAGGGCAACGTTTTCAGACTTTTTTTAGGAACCCTCATGAACTTCCCTTCTGCCGAAGAAATAGATGGTAGAATCATCATTTCCCAGATGGGGAAAGTGAACACCAGAATGGTTAAGTGATTTTGTTTGAATGGCACAGCAAGTTATCTCTAGATTTTTAAAATCTCTTACAGTGCATTACACATTAAATCACAGAGAACTCAATTTGCAAAGCAAATTAGTAGAATATCTGTTTTCTATCAAACATTTAACTTGAAAAAGTCCAGCCTTCTGCTTTTCAGAGAGTGCGGAAACAGTGGAATGCAAAGGAAAGTGACTCATGTAAATTAGACCCAAGATATTACAAGAACCAAATCACTTTCTAAACACTTGGTACTTAGTGCTTCAATTTGGAAGTTGATTTTGTGACAAACAGGAGAGTTGCTTTCAGATGGAAAACACTATGATGTGACATAAAATGGTGAGATTAAGACAGGGAAGCTGATTTAAATACGAGTTTGACTTTTAATTCCCTGAGTAGTTGAGAGATTAAAAAGAAAAGAATAGAAAGGAAAGGAATTTAAATAATTAGTTTTTTATGCCAAAGAAAGGGTATGATCTAGGTTTTGCAGAAGAACATAGGATTTGTGTCAGGAATCGCAAATCGCAAATCAATGCGACGGTACTTCTTGCTATCGAGATTAAAAAAAAGTATCTCTATGTAGCTTAAGGCAGAGCAGTTTATAAGAACTACAGATTTTGAGAAATAGAAGACTAAGCCTTTAGCAGAGCATTCAAATCAACATAATGCTTTGTATAGCAAAACTGGCCTTAATGGAATAAAGCTAAATGAAGAAAAACGTGTCTCATAGTGAGGGGGGGGAATTCTTAACAGTGATACGTATGAGACAATAAAATAATTTCCTAAGGAAATTGTTATTCTTCCTATTATTCAGTGTTTATCAAGTGCCTACAACTTTTGCCGTAGATCCTGCTTAAAATAGAATTAGTCACAGTCTCTGCCCAATGAACCCACAATATTTGTGTGATTGTTGAACCTAAAATGTAGGCTTCAGCTAGCTAGAAATATCTTGGGGGACAACTTAGTGGTGTTAAAAAAAAATACCCCCAGTATCCAGGATGGGTATCTGGGTATTCAGCAACCCTGCATGTAGGTCTGATTCCCACAGCCTTTGACTTTGATCTCCTTCAAGAAGTGGTGTTTCCCTCTGAGATGAGGTTTCAGTGGGAAGGAAACATTTCTGATGGACCTGTGGGTGATGTGTCCAGGTTAGTGTCCTAAACATAAATAGATGAGAATAAAATATACAGTGAAACAAATATAAACTGGTAACGGTCTTAGAAATTTAGGATAAATGGACAACTTAAATAACCTTGCGACACCGGGGAATAGCAATGGGAAATGCTGCTCCTGGAGTGTTTTGCATAGCAAAGGAATTGGAATAGTAAGAGGTATCTACATTTTCGTTCTAGAGAATTCCTGTGCTAGCCATAGACTGAAACTCTCTGTATAAAGAGTTTGGTGTCTGCAACAACTTCACAGCTGGAGTAGGGGTTGTAGCAGTGGAGGACTATTTGTTCAGTGAAGTCCATGAGATCCCATCATTGCAAAGCTAACATGGAGTCAGTTTCTATAGCCTATGGTGTGTTTTTGTCCACCTTCTTCATCAGTTCTTTGGGTGAGGACAGATCAGACATTCTCCGGCTGGGAAAGCCTGGCAGATCACGGCTAAAACTCCATTTTCCAGTGCAAGGCCTTGAGAGTTCTGTCATTTTCGGTGTTGTTGTATTTGGAGCTGCCCTGTTCCCCAAAGGCAAGTTGCACAGTCTGAGTTAGAATTGATGATGTGCACACATCTGCTTCAGGGAACCTGGGGCCAACACCTGAAGACAGCCTGATGCTGACGGACTGGAAATAGACCGGAAGGTTTGGAGAGAGATCACAGATGGGCCAGGATAAAGGAATGGACTGCTCTATAGGTTAGGTAGCTGATAAAATGATGGCAGGCGGGAACGGGCCTTCAGTGACCATGCCCCGTGCCCAAGATTCAAAATAAATACCAGCTAGAACAATGAGAGGGGCCCAAAGGAAGTTGCTAAGCTCCTTTTGGGATCCCTTGTATAAAACCCAAAGATGCACACTGCAGATGCCATGGAACCCAGGGCTAATTTAATGACTTACATTGTTTAAAAAGGATTAGCAAAACCTCCCGTTTTGATGGTCTGTTGCTAATTTGCATCTTTAACGAGGTGGGATCCAAGCCAGGTTCTGTCCCTTCGTGTTTATTTTGTAGGACTGTGTTTATTTCTGATAATTACAAATAAATCTTCCTTCCTTTTCTGAAACTGACTGAATAAAAGATGTTGGGAGTATCTTAACTCCATGGCTGGAATAATTATCAAAACAGAGAGAAGTAAAATCCAATTATAACTCCTTCAAAAATATAATTAATGTTTTCTTCCCAAAGAGAATGGTTGCCACGTTTCATTTTGAAGCATTTGTCTTCTTCTTTGTAACTTCTTGCAGCTTGTTTAAGAGAAACTTAAACCACAGGGAGCAGTGACTCCAAATCAGGAGGTCATGACTGGTGTGTCATGAAAGATGATGGAACCGAGGAAATGTAGGTCAGAAAGACCTGAAGCCTAGACTTGAAATTTGATAAGGAAGTTTTCTGATTTATCTTCAAAGAGCTCAGAAAACCAAAGCAAAACTCTCAAAGTTGACTAATTTTAAAGGTTTGTCAAAGAAGCAAGGGAGAGATGTCAAATGTATTTCACCGACACCATTCAGAAGCACTACAGAGCCATTTCAATGACCACAGAGGCTGAAAGGGGAAGCCTGCTTCTCATATGTTTCTGTGGACTCCTGTATGGGGGTGGCAGGACCAGGTAAAACCTCCCTGGGAGGGTTTTGGGAACAAGTGTCACCCCAAAGCACTCATTTTAAAGTTCCATTGAGAATAGGTGATTCAATCAGATTTGGGCATTAATCCTGATATAGAATTAAAAACAACCCCATATAAGCAATTATTAGGAACGTAAGTTCATTATCTTTTGCTAGGATAAGACAGACTAAATAAGAGAGTTATTACTGAGTACAGGCGAGGCTATGGCTCTTAAATATTTATTATTTGAACCAATCTTGAGCCCAAACTTAGTTTTCCCCTATTGCTTTAAGACGAATGAGAAATTCGAGTGAAGAAAATCAACCCGCGGGAGGCATTCATCATCCTATACGAGTGGCCACAAAGTTATTTATTTGTCTGTCTGTTGGCAGGTTTTGAGAAAATGCATACTAACAGCAAAGCGCCACAAGAGCAGAGATTTCTGCCCATTTTTCCTTTGGTGATCCTCTGTGCACACATGGTATGTAGTACATAGTAGGCGCTCAAAAAATGTCTGTTGAATTAATGAATCCATTGGTTTTCTAAATATAATCTTTATTTTCATAACAGGACTAGGGTTTTGTTTTTCTGTTGAGGTAGAAAAATATGAATTAAAGTCCATGGAAGCCAAAGAGGAAAGTTAATTAGGTTGAATATCTTTGTCCCCTGTGGAAATGGCTTTTATTCTTGTGTGTCAACATATTTTGCTTTATACTAAAGTTATGAGATGTAATATGAATTAGGGATAAAAGTATGAGTTTTCTAGTCAAACGAGCTCTACCACTTACTGACTGTATGACCTGGGCAACACATCTGACGGTTCAGAGACTCAATTTATTTTTCTGTCACGTGGGAATCATGTCACCTGTCTCATAGATGTTGAGAGAATAGAAGTAAAGGATCCGAACACTGTGTCTGGAAGTGGTCACTGAAGGCCCATGCATAGACTGTGTTTCAGGAGATACGGGCTCTCTTCAGCTTTGAAGAGCAGTCAGACTTCTCTTTCTAAGACAATAGCAGACCTATCCACTTGTATTTTTCTTACAAGTCGTGCAAGTGAAGCATAGCGTAATGTCAATAGAAACTCCTCAGCTAATTAGCTCTAAGTTGTTTGTGTTTCATCCTGTCTGGAGCCAGAAGAAATGTATGAGGCTTAGCTCTCCTGAGTGAACTTGAAGGCATCTTTTTTCCTCTACTCCCCGGTGTGTAGGATGGGGAACCTCTGAGGACAGTGTAAGTCAGTGAGGAGTGGAAGAGGTAAGTGGCCTCCACGTGCCAGGGAAGGACACCTTCAGGGCACAGTGGGAAAGAGGTCCCCTCGTCGTGAGGCCCTTGGAACAGAAATGAGCATCTAACATTCATTTGCTGTATCCGTAAGGGGAAGAAGGTCTTGCTGGGGAGAGATCAGCTTTTCCTTTTACTTACGGCCCATTTGGGTCCTCTCCGTAGGTCCCGTCCCAGAAAGCTCCCTTCTCTTCTGGTTTCTCTCTAGGAAGGATAACTGCCTTCTCGGCACTGCCTGTGGCTCTGTGAGCAGGACCGCGTGGACCGGCCTTGGCTCCGGACATACTTCCTCGATATGCAGGCGCTGGTGCTTAATTATATCCCGAAGATGATTGCTTTTGCTTAACCAGTGTTTTAAAGAGGCTGGCCGTTTTTATACCTCACAAATGTGAAAAAAGGGAGGAAAAATTTTTTTTTAAAAAAAGATATGTGATGAACTCTACACGAGATGCTGGGTTCTCCTCCTGGCCACTTGCTCTGGGTAGCGTGAGCTCCTGTGGTCTCTGCCGTCCCGTTAGTGATTCTGTCGGCTCAGGTAGGAAGCATCACCAGAGGATGAGACTTTGGGAGCAAGTCCTTCAACATCAAAACTTGATGGACCATCCTTCAGCCTCTCTTCGGGTTGCCTTGTCCTTCGGGCTTGGGAAGGACCTGCTGACTGCCTTGCCTTTCTGGCAAGGAATCCCGATAGTTCGGGAGATCATTTAGTAGAATCGTGGGTCATCTACGGTCACTAACAGCAGGGGCCGCAGGGCCTGGAGAAGGAGGAAGCAGAGTGCGCGCGAGAGAAAGCAGGCCATCTCTGCTGCTGACTTGTCCACGTCCGGGAAGCTTGTCAATATTATTAAGGAAGCTGGGCACACCTGCCAGGGTGATTCAGGTGGGGGCCTGGCTAACAGTCCCCCAGAGCTGATGCGGGCCACCTTCTCTCCTGGAGTATAAAGAGCCTATCAGCCGCGCTATCTGTATTGTTGACACTAAGTAAAATAATTCCTTGGAAAACTTGAAAATTAGCATTTAAGAATGAAGAATCGTTACAATTAGAGCAGAGGTAGTGTGGCCGCTGCTGCCCCCAGCTCCGTCCTTCATACATCTTCTCACCTAAATGCACTTGGAGCCACAACCTTTGTCTCTTTAAGGCTCCTGAACCTGAAATTTTTGTCCTTTGGCCCCTAGGGAGATGCATGAGGCCTGTCTTTATATGTGCAAGGGGAGCAGCTGCCTCCACGGTAGGGTGCTTTTTTAGCACCTCGCCAAGGGGCTGATTTCTCCTCCTACTTGGGAGGAAATCCCACCCATTAGTAACATTCTTTTACACTAGGTAATGCTGATAACTGCCCAGAGAAGATCACGACTGGAATATACAGGTTCTCTGGGAGGAGGCGGGTTAATGAGAGAGCCCCATACTAGGGTGAGCATTAGCTTGGATTGGGGTCATTGGAGGATTTGCAACCCAGCCCTAGGAGGATGGGTGAGAGGCGTGTCCACTGCGCGATGCCTTGAACGTGACCATTCAGCTCCAGGGATAAAGCATAGTGGTTCACAGCACTCCAGATTTACCATGGATGGCTTTGAGATTGCAGCCCACAGACCCAGTACATTCTGTAATGCACATGGGTTTACACAGCATTTTGAATCCACGAAAGAAAAGAAAAATTGGAAGAATTGGCATTTCAGATAAACTCTACTGTCATGTCTACTAAAATAATCTTCCTCCAAGGATGTAAGTCACCTCCCCCCGCCCTCCCCCGCCCGCCTGCACCTCCACCGCATCCCCAAACAGTTCCCTGGGGTAAGACTCTTACATGTTCACAAGCACAGCATGGATTCTGATTACCTAAAGATCAAAATTTTTTTTTTACGTTTTTATTGGAGTATAATTGCTTTACAATGGTGTGTTAGTTTCTGCTGTACAACGAAGTGCATCAGCTATACGTATACATATATCCCCATATCTCCTCCCTCTTGCATCTCCTTCCCCCTCCCACCCTCCCTATCCCACCCCTCTAGGTGGTCACAAAGCACGGAGCTGATCTCCCTGTGCTATGCGGCTGCTTCCCACTAGCTAGCTATTTTACATTTGGTAGTGTATACATGTCCATATATAAACTACCACTCTCTCACCTAAAGATCAAATTTATAAAGCAATAAGAATATCTCTTTCAGTAATCCCTCCTTCATGGTTTAAGCATGCCCCCCTTTTTAAATAACAGCTTTATTGAGATACAGTCCACACACCATGCAGTTCACCCATTTAAAATGTACACGTTAATGCTTTTCAGTGTATTTACAGAATTAAGCAACTACCTCCACAATCAATTTTAGAACATTTTCATCACCCCAAAATCAATGCTGTACCTATTAGCAGACATTCCACCTGTCTCCCTAAACTTCCCTCCCAGCTCTAGGCAGCTAATGTCTGTCTCTGTAGATTTGCCTATTGTGGACATTTTATGTAAATGAAGTTATACAGTAAGTGAGCTTTAGAGACTGGCTTCTTTCAATTAGAACCTTCCCTTAATTTTCAAGGTTCGTCTGTGTTAGAGCAGGTGCCAGAACTTCATTCTTTTATGTTGCTGAGTGATATGCATTGTATTATATCTAATGGCCATTTAGGCTGTTTCTACTTTTTCTCTGTGATGAAGAATGCTGCATGAACATTCATGTACAAGGTTGCGTGTGGACAGATGTTTGCATTTCTCTTGGGTGTATACCTAGTGGAATTGCTGGGTCATATGTTAACTCACGCTCAACCTTCTGAGAAGCTGCCATGCTGTTTCCCAAAGCAGCTGCTTCATTTTCCATCCCCACCAGCGGTGCGTGAGGGCTCCAGTTTCTCCACATCCTAGCCAGCACTAGTTATTTTCTTTTTCCTTTTTCTTTTAAATTATAGCCACCGTAGGGGGTATAAAGTAATACCTCATTATGGTTTTGATTTGCATTTATTTAATGACTAATGATGCCCAGCTGCTTTTCATGTGCCTATTGGCTATTAATATATCTTCTTTGGAGAACTGTCTCTTCAGATAATTTTTTAAATTGAGTTTTTTGTCTTTACATATTCTAGAAACAAGTCACTTATCAGATATATGATTTGAAAATATCTTCTCATATCCTGTGGACTTTCTTTTGCCTTTCTTGATTGTGTTCTTTAAAGTACAAACGTTTTTAATTCTGATGAAGTCCAGTTTATCTTTTCGTTGTTGCTGTTGTTTGTGCTTTCAATGTCATGTCTAAGAAACCATTGTGTCCAAGGTCACAAAATTTTACACCTGTGTTTTCTTCTAAGCATTTTATAACATTAACTCATATTTAAGCATTTGATTCATTTTGAGTTAATTTTTATGTTTGGTGTGAGGTAGAGGCCCAGTGTTATTCAGTTGCATGAGGATGTCCAGTTGTTCCAGCATCATTTGTTGAAATGAGTCTTCTTTTCCCATTCAGTTGTCTTGGTATTCTTGTCAAAAATCGATTGATTTTTGAGTTTATTTCTGACTTCTCAATTCTATTGCATTTAACTATATATTTATCCCTATGCCAGTATTGCACTGTCTTGACTACCATAGCTTTGTAGGAAGTTTTGAAATTGGGAGGTGTGAGTCCTCAAACTTTTTTCTCCTCTTTTCAAGATATTTTGGCTATTTGGGGTCCCTTGAATTTCCATGTGAACTTAAGGACTGGCCTGTCAATTTCTGCAAAGAGGCCAGCTGGAATTTTGTTAGGGATTTAATTGAATCTGTAGATTGATTTGGAGAATATTACCGTCTTAACAGTATTAAATCTTCTAATCCATGAACATTGCCTTTTTTTTTTCTATTTATTTAGGTCTTCTTTTAACTTCTTTCAACAACATTTTAGTTTGTAGAGTATAAGTTTCACACTTCTTTTGTTAAATTTAGTTTACAGTATTTTATTCTTTTTGGTGCTATTGTAAATAGAATTGTTTTCTTAATTTCACGTTTAGATTTTTTATTATTAGTGTATAGAAATGCAATTGATTTTTCTATATTGACCTTGTACCCTGAAATCTGGCTGAACTTTATTCATTCTAATTGTTTTTTAATGGATTCCTTAGAACTGTCTATGCACAAGGTCTCGTCATCTCTAGAGAGAGAGTTTTAATTCTTCCTTTCTTGCTTTCCAATCTGGATGCATTTTATATCATTTTCTTACATAATTGCCCTGGCGACAACCTTCGCTGTCGAAGAGAACTACTGAAGCATGCATTTTAGCCATAATGCACTTAACTACGCAACTAAACTAAGTACTGGGGGTGAGGGTGTAATTCGAGGTGTACATTATACACATGTGGTTTGTGTGTGTGTGTGTGTACCACCAAGCTTTTTGTAAATCGTCAGGGTGAAATCTTCTATGTAGGTACCTAAGTTTGTGTCTTGGCTACATGTATGGTAGAGCGTTGACATAAAGCACATGTACGTGCTGTCATATTTCTAGTCATGGCAAAAATTAAACCACTGAGCTGTACCTGCTAGTCTTGTCCTAATGTGACTCACCTTCCAAGTCTCAGCTCTCTTCTTGGAGAGGGTTGTTTGTAACCACACATAGGAATGGATAGATTAAAAGTAGATTATATAAAGATGCTAAACAGAAAAGCGCAACCTCAAAATGAGATAACTTAAAGCGAATAATACAATTTTATTCATCTTCATGAAGGATTACCATGGGGGAAAACCACTGGATTTATCTGTGTTCCAAGGGGAGGAGCTAGTACCAGTGGGTGGGCTTTACTTTTTTTTTTTTTTTTTTTTGGCCGCACAGCTGTCTTGCGGGATCTTAGTTCCCTGACCAGGGATCAAACCCACACCCTCAGGAGTGAAAGCGCAGAGTCCTAACCACTGGACCACCAGGGAATTCCCTGTACCAGTGGGCAGGCTTTAAAGGTAGACTGCAATTCAGCGTAAGAAGTTCTTACAAAAACCCAACTACTCCACGTTAGAACAAACTTCTTGTTGGTTTTAATAAACTACTTTTCGTAAGCTTCCAAAATCATCTTTAGAAAGTAAAAAATCTTACTCAGAAGTATTATGATCTTAAGAATTTATTGAACTCTAATGAAAAAAGCAGCCATTATCACCCCTCAAAGTTACCAGAAGGTGTCTTTGAAAGTAATTTAATTTTATAAGGCGACCCCTGGGTCTCTCAAAGAGTACACATGGATTTGGGGTGACATTTCCTCTTTGTCAAGAGATCAGCAACTCAAACTGGCCTATTTTCCATTTAAACAACACAAAACACAGTAAATCTGATTATTCACTGGGGCCATCCCCCTGCCAAAAAAGTTCAGCCCTGAACGATGATGCCAGGTTTCCTCCCAAGCCATCTGCCAGGCCTGGTTGAGCTTCCTGCAAATTCTAATACTTCCTGTTTCAGGTGCTTTTGAGTATCTGCTCTTTCCACTCCCTAGGCAGCCCTTCCACCCACATGGAAATCACAGGCCTCTCTAAGCCATCTCTGTCTTTTCTCTCCCTCTCTGCTCTGGCACTAAGGTTTCTCTTTTGGATTTGCAACAATAAAATTTCTTCAGAGGTGAATGCAGTGCCTTGAGGAGAATGTTAATGTACATTTGCCTTTGTTCTTAATTAGATTCCTTCAGGGGAAGACCTCTTGCCCTGGTTTATTATCTAGCTTTGTAAGAGCTTGTCTGCTTTATCTAAACACTTTGAAGAAGTGTTTTCCCCCTTACACCGCCTGTATGCTTACGATATAGATTTTCATAATACTGGCCAATTGGAAAAGGGTAGAATGTGGGCAGTGCAGATAAGGGTAAATTGCTAATGATTGAGAGAGAGAGAGAAAGAGAAGAGGGAAGCTGGGGAGGGAGGGAAGGAGAGAAGTGGGGAGGAAGAGAGAGGGAAACTTTATCAGACTGCACAGACCACTGCCCTTGGTGTCTTGCCCTACCTAGTTACTATTCAGTGTTTGGCCCCAATTCAGCTTCTGGGTCCCAATAACCAACGGCCACAGCCGAATGTGATTTTCCTAGGAAACCCTGAGGACCCCCACCTTGTAAAACAGGGCTCCCCTTCTTTTCCCTCACCTCTGTCAGAGCGTGCATGGAGCTGGTAATCCTGGATTTAGTGGATTAGCTGAATTTTTTTTTTTTTTTTTTTTTTTTTTTTTTTTACTTTTATTTTCTTTGCAGTACGCGGGCCTCTCACTGTTGTGGCCTCTCCCGTTGCGGAGCACAGGCTCAGCGGCCACGGCTCACGGGCCCAGCCGCTCCGCGGCATGTGGGATCTTCCCGGACCGGGGCACGAACCCGTGTCCCCTGCATCGGCAGGCGGACTCTCAACCACTGTGCCACGAGGGAAGCCCCGGATTAGCTGAATATTGGCTCTAGTTCAAGAGGGGCATCTAGAACTCGGGTTTGTGATTCCTGCTGTTTGCAAAGTACTCTCGGTTGGTATCTTTCCTGGGTTTTGAGATCCGTTATACAGACATTTTCAGACATCCAAGGGCCCACCCACCCCCATCTCTCTTTGCTCTTTTTTTCTGACTATATGCTCTACTTTTTCGTCATCGTCATCATCCATTCCCTTGTTTTGTTTTGTTCTATTTTCTTCATGAGCCTCAGTTCTGAGGCTTGTCCCCGTTCTCTAAGGTCAGGCCAAACATGTGAGCAGACAGTTAACTGTGCCGCATGTAAGGAAGGACAGCACGGCTCACCAGGAAGGAGGGGCGAGTGTGTTGTGCAAAACGTCATATTTAAGGTGAATAACATCAACCTTATTGCCAGTGGATGTGAATGATTAGAAGTAGCACCAGGAAAATGACAATTAGGACTTTTTATTTTTTTAAACTTGACAAGTACGGGCCTAGAAAGAACAAAACTCTGCTGTTTCTCGAAGGGGTGAAATCTAAGGCCACGGGCTCTCTCATTCCCGTGTTTGTTTGCCTGGGCACACACGTGATGGTAAGACTCCCGGTGAGGGTTTTCAGAATGTCGCAGTGGGTTTCATCCTGAGCGTGAACAATGACAGTGAAGCCTAGCGGGAGGCAGTGAGGACCAAGCTAAGTGTGCTGTCCCTTCGGGTCCACCTTTAGTGCAGCGGGATCAGGCACAGTGAACGTGGTGGTGGGGTCGTGGAGGGGCTTTGGAAGCAAGTCTCACTGTCTTCTTTACCTCCCTGAGGACATGGCAGAAGCCAAGTGGAGGTCCCGCTGAGCTCTTCAGGTTGCATAAGTGACTTGGGGCTGCAATAAAATAACAAATATGCTAGAAACAGCCTCCCCTTTACAGGGAGCTGCACACGCACAGAGCAAAGCGGGGCGGCGCCAATGTCTATTTGAGCCTCTTCTTTCCAAGACCGCCCCCCCCAACCACTCCAGTCTTTAATGAGGGGAGGGGATGGGTCTTTGGAAACGCTCGAGTTTGAGTATTTATAGGCACCCAGATGCGCCAGCTGTCTCTCTTACGTATTACTGCCCTGATTCTTCAGTGCACAAGATGAATAATTTACCCAAAAGCACATGTAAGTATCTCTATATTATTCATTACAATGAACTGAGACAGTTCATTATAACTTACCCAGACTCGGCTTGCTCTCCCACAGTTAATTTGGGTGAAAGGAGCCTCTTCCTCCTGGACATGTGGCCTAACCAGGGCTTGCGTTGGTTGAGGTGCATGTGGGAAAAGGAGATGGGGAGGCCCAAACCGACAGACGGATGGCAAGGACAGTGTAGAGTCAAGTGCTAAGAGCACTGGCAGCAGGTCTGTTGGGTGCCAGGTAACGAAGTATTAAAAAGGAATCGTCAAAGGATAACAGGCATTGGTAGTCAGTGTGTGCTCGGGAAGTGCGTGATTATTGTCAATATTCACCTGCACAGAGCACAATTAAGAAAGCGCAGACATCCGCTGAAAGGTATGAATTATACATTTTCACCCAAGCTAAAGGTTTATTCTTTCTTTCTCTTTTTCTTTCTTTTTTAATCTTTTATTTCCTTCCTTCCTTCCTTCCTTCCATCTCTCTCTCTCTCTCTCTCCCCCACTCCTTTCTTACTCTGTCCATTTATTTCTCTAAAATGCATAATTCAGTACTCTGTAATGGCCTATATGGGAAAAGAATCTAAAAAACGAAAACAAATGGATGTATGTATAACTGATTCACTTTGCTGTACACCTGAGGCTAACACAACAGTGTAAATCAACTATACTCCAATAAGAATTTTTTAAAATGTTTTTTAAAAGTTAAATGCATGATAAGGAAACCCAGCCTTCCCATGTTATGATGAATAATTGGGTTTTCATGGTGTGTCTTCTCAAACCTCTCAGTGACAAGTTCTATGAGGAGATCACCTCTGATCAGAGCCACACATGCTCAGCTACACGCTGGGAGTACTGAACGGTATCGCCATGTTTCTGCCCTCACTCAAGCACAATGAGATGGGGAGAGCTGGAGAAATGCAGGCTTCCAGGCAGACTTCCTGTTCCTCTGTCCCCCCAGGAGACGGAGAATCCAGGAGCAGAGAAAGCCCTGTCCTCTCAGACACAGGTGGCCAGGACTCCAGATGACATAAATCAAAAGTAGCAACTCCCTGGGCCTGAAGTGGAAACATTTGCAAAACTTACCCTGTGACTTTCTTGCCCCCAGGGAATATCCCCCTCTAGGCCTCTTATGACCCAAGGACAGAGTTTTCCCTGCCTTCTATTTTATTTTTTTAAGGGGAGATAGTTTGAATAATCTATGTAAAATAAGCCGCTATTCTGGAAAAGATGATTGGCTTATTAAAAATATATAACGTATATTTTTAAACAGGTCAGGCTGACATTCTGCAAGAGCCGTGCTTGTAGGAGCTGGGGAGCATTCCTGCAAGTATCACTTCCCATCTCTCCCCCTCCATCTGTCCCTGCCCATCTGTCTGCTTAATGAGGGCTTTATTTTTAAAACTCAGATAAGGGACTTCCCTGGTGGTCCAGTGGTTAAGAATCCGCCTTCCAGTGCAGGGGATGCGGGTTTGATCCCTGGTTGGGGAACTAAGATCCCACATACCGCAGGCCAACTAAGCCTGTGTGCCATAACCAGAGAGCCTGTGTGCTGCAACTACAGAGCCCATGCGCTCTGGAACTTATATTCCACAATTAGAGAGAAGCCTGCTGGCCGTAACGAAGGATCCCCCATGCTGCAACTAAGACCCGAAGCAGCCAAAAATAAATATTTTTTAAAAATTAAAAAAAAATAAATAAAACTCAGATAAGGTTTAGTTCAGTTGTGTAGTCTGTTCCGGAGGGGCACAGGAAGAATCAAGCCGATTTATCAGCCTCCGAATCCCCCATGAAGCCACGATCATGTGAACACACACATTCTCTATTCCAAACTGGAGACAGCGTGGTCTATGGGTTGGATCCACCAAAAGGTGGATTCCTTACTTAATTTTCCAAACTTTATAACTGGTATATGCACACATGGGAAAATGAGCATGAAGGGAAGGTCAACATTGTTATAATGTTTGGGTTATCATTATTCTTTAGTTTTGGGTAATTACAGAAATATGATAGCAAACATTTACTGACTGTTGACTGTGCTCTCAAATTGTGATGATAATAGTATTAAAAGTATTATTTGTTTAATAATTGCCACAGTCTATGATTTTTCCTAAACTTAATTTATTTTTCTATACAGCAGGTTCTTATTAGTCATCCATTTTATACACATCAGTGTATACATGTCAATCCCAATCGCACAATTCATCACACCGCCACCACCCTCAACCCCCACCACTTTCCCCCCTTGGTGTACATATGTTTGTTCTCTACATCTGTATCTCAATTTCTGCCCTGCAAACCGGTTAATCTGTACCATTTTTCTAGGTTCCATATATATGCGTTAATATACGATATTTGTTTTTCTCTTTCTGACTTACTTCACTCTGTATGACAATCTCTAGATGCATCTACGTCTCTACATATGACCCAATTTCATTCCTTTTATGGCTGAGTAATATTCTATTGTATATATGTACCACATCTTCTTTATCCATTCGTCTGTCGATGGGCATTTAGGTTGCTTTCATGACCTGGCTATTGTAAATAGTGCCGCAATGAACATTGGGGTGCATGTGTCTTTTTGAATGATGGTTTTCTCTGGGTATATGCCCAGTTGTGGGATTGCTGGGTCATATGGTAATTCTATTTTTAGTTTTTTAAGGACCCTCCATACTGTTCTCCATAGTGGCTGCATCAATTTACATTCCCACCATCAGTGCAAGAGGATTCCCTTTTCTCCACACCCTCTCCAGCACTTTTTGTTTGTAGATTTTCTCGTGATACCCGTTCTAACCAGTGTGTGGTAATACCTCATTGTAGTTTTGATTTGCATTTCCCTAACAATTAGTGATGTTGAGCAGCTTTTCATGTGCCTCTTGGCCATCTGTATGTCTTCTTTGGAGAAATGTCTATTTAGCTCTTCTGCCCATTTTTGGATTGGGTTGTTTGTTTTTTTAATATTGAGCTGCATGAGCTGTATATATATTTTGGAGATTAATCCTTTGTCTGTTGATTCGTTTGCAAATATTTTCTCCCATTCTGAGGGTTGTATTTTCGTCTTGTTTATGGTTTCCTTTGCTGTGCAAAAGCTTTGAAGTTTCATTAGGTCTCATTTGTTTATTTTTGTTTTTATTTCCATTACTCTAGGAGATGGATCAAAAAGGATCTTGCTGTGATTTATGTCAAAGAGTGTTCTTCCTATGTTTTCCTCTAAGAGTTTTATAGTGCCCGGTCTTACATTTAGGTCTCTAATCCACTTTGAATTTATTTTTGTGTATGGTGTTAGGGAGTGTTCTAATTTCATTCTTTTACATGTAGCTGTCCAGTTTTCCCAGCACCACTTATTGAAGAGACTGTCTTTTCTCCATTGTATATCCTTGCCTCCTTTGTCATAGATTAGTTGACCATAGGTACATAGGTTTATCTCTGGGCTTTCTATCCTGTTCCATTGATCTATATTTCTGTTTTTGTGCCAGTACCATATTGTCTTGATTACTGTAGCTTTGTAGTATAGTCTGAAGTAAGGGAGTCTGATTGTTCCAGCTCTGTTTTTTTTCCCCTCAAGACTACTTCAGCTATTCGGGGTCTTTTGTGTCTCCATACAAATTTTAAGATTTCTTGTTCTGTAAAAAATGCCATTGGTAATTTGATAGGGATTGCATTGAATCTGTAGATTGCTTTGAGTAGTATAGTCATTTTCACAATATTGATTCTTCCGATCCAAGAGCATGGTATATCTCTCCATCTGTTGGGATCATCTTTAATTTCTTTCAAAGGTGTCTTACAGTTTTCTGAATACAGGTCTTTTGTCTCCCTAGGTAGGTTTATCCCTAGGTATTTTATTCTTTTTGTTGCAATGGTAAATGGGAGGATTTCCTTAATATCTCTTTCAGATTTTTCATCATTAGTGTATAGGCATGCAAGATATTTCTATACATTAATTTTGTATCCTGCAACTTTACCAAATTCATTGATTAGCTCTAGTAGTTTTCTGGTGGCATCTTTAGGATTCTCTCTATATAGTATCATGTCATCTGCAAACAGTGACAGTTTTGCTTCTTCTTTTCCGATTTGTATTCCTTTTATTTCTTTTTCTTCTCTGATTGCCATGGCTAGGACTTCCAAAACTATGTTGAATAATAGTGATGAGAGTGGGCAACCTTGTCTTGTTCCTGATCTTAGAGGAAATGCTTTCAGTTTTTCACCATTGAGAATGATGTTTGCTGTGGGTTTGTCATATATGGCCTTAATTATGTTGAGGTAGGTTCCCTCTATGCCCACTTTCTGGAGAGTTTTTATCATAAATGGGTGTTGAATTTTGTTTAAAGCTTTTTCTGCATCTATTGAGATGATCATATGGTTTTTCTTCTTCAGTTTGTTAATATGGTGTGTCACATTGATTGATTTGCATACATTGAAGAATCCTTGCATCCCTGGGATAAATCCCACTTGATCATGGTGTATGATCCTTTCAATGTGTTGTTGAATTCTGTTTGCTAGTATTTTGTTGAGGGTTTTTGCATCTGTATTCCTCAGCGATATTGGTCTGTAATTTTCTTTTTTTGTAGTATCTTTGGTTTTGGTATCAGGGTGATGGTGGCCTCATAGAATGAGTTTGGGAGTTTTCCTTCCTCTACAATTTTTTGGAAGAGTTTGAGAAAGATGGGTGTTAGCTCTTCTCTAAATGTTTGATACAATTCACCTGTGAAGCCATCTGGTCCTGGACTTTTGTTCGTTGGAAGATTTTTAATCACAGTTTCCATTTCATTTCTTGTGATTGGTATGTTCATATTTTCTGTTTCTCCCTGGTTCAGCCTTGGAAGGTTATGCCTTTCTAAGAATTTGTCCGTTACTTCCAGATTGTCCATTTTATTGGCATAGAGTTGCTTGTAGTCTCTTAGGATGTTTTGTATTTCTGCGGTGTCTGTTGTAACTTCTCCTTTTTCATTTCTAATTTTATTGATTTGAGTCTTCTCCCTCTTTTTCTTGATGTGTCTGGCTAATGGTTTATCAATTTTGTTTATCTTCTCAAAGAACCAGCTTTTAGTTTGATTGATCTTTGCTATTGTTTTCTTTGTTTCTATTTCATTTATTTCTGCTCTGATCTTTATGATTTCTTTCCTTCTGCTAAATTTGGAGTTTGATTGTTCTGCCTCCTCTAGTTTCTTTAGGTGTAATGTTAGATTGTTTATTTGAGATGTTTCTTGTTTCTTGAGGTAGGCTTGTATAGCTATAAACTTGCCTCTTACAACTGCTTTTGCTGCATCCCATAGGTTTTGGATCGTTGTGTTTTTGTTGTCATTTGTCTCTAGGTATTTTTTGATTTCCTCTTTGATTTCTTCAGTGATCTTTTGGTTATTTAGTAACGTATTTTTTAGCCTCCATCTGTTTGTGTTTTTTACGTTTTTGTCCCTGTAATTGATTTCTAATCTCATAGCGTTGTGGTCAGAAAAGATGCTTGATATGATTTCAATTTTCTTAATTTTACTGAGGCTTGATTTGTGACTCAAGATGTGATCTATCCTAGGAATGTTCCATGCGTACTTGAGGAGAAAGTGTAATCTGCTGTTTTTGGATGGAAGGTCCTATAAATATGAATTAAATCTATCTGGTCTATTGTGTCATTTAAAGCTAGTGTTTCCTTATTAATTTTCTGTTTGGATGATCTGTCCATTGGTGTAAGTGAGGTGTTAAAGTCCCCCACTATTATTGTGTTACTGTCGATTTCCTATTTTAGAGCTGTTAGCAGTTGCCTTATGTACTGAGGTGTCCCTATGTTGGGTGCCTATATATTTATAACTGTTATATCTTCTTCTTGGATTGATCCCTTGATCATTATGTAGTGTCCTTCCTTGTCTCTTGTAACATTCTTTATTTTAAAGTCTGTTTTATCTGCTATGAGTATTGCTACTGCAGCTTTCTTTTGATTTCCATTTGCATGGAATATCTTTTTCCATCCCCTCACTTTCAGTCTGTTTGTGTCTCTAGGTCTGAAGTGGGTCTCTTGTCGACAGCGTATATATGGGTCCTGTTTTTGTATCCATTCAGCAAGCCTGTGTCTTTTGGTTGGAGCATTTAATCCATTCACGTTAAAGGTAATTATCGATATGTATGTTCCTATCACCATATTCTTAATTGTTTTGGGTTTGTTTTTGTAGGTCCTTTTCTTCTCTTGTGTTTCCCAGTTAGAGAAGTTCCTTTAGCATTTGTTGTAGAGCTGGTTTGGTGGTGCTGAATTCTCTTAGCTTCTGTTTGTCTGTAAAGCTTTTGATTTCTCCATTGAATCTGAATGAGATCCTTGCCGGGTAGAGTAATCTTGGTTGTAGGTTCTTCCCTTTCATCACTTTAAGTATATCATGCCACTCCCTTCTGGCTTGTAGAGTTTCTGCTGAGAAATCAGCTGTTAACCTTATGGGAGTTCCCTTGTATGTTATTTGTCATTTTTCCCTTGCTGCTTTCAATAATTTTTCTTTGTCTTTAATTTTTGCCGATTTGATGACTATGTGTTTTGGCGTGTTTCTCCTTGGGTTTGTGCTGTCTGGGACTCTCTGCACTTCCTGGACTTGGGTGGCTATTTCCTTTCCCATGTTAGGGAAGTTTTCGACTATAATCTATTCTAATGTTTTCTCGGGTACTTTCTCTTCTCCTTCTGGGACCCCTATAACGCCAATGTTGTTGCATTTAATGTTGTCCCAGAAGTCTCTTAGGCTGTCTTCATATCTTTTCATTCTCTTTTCTTAATTCTGTTCCGCAGCAGTGAATTCCACCATTCTGTCTTCCAGGTCACTTATCTGTTCTTCTGCCTCAGTTATTTTACTATTGATTCCTTCTAGTGTATTTTTCATTTCAGTTATTGTATTGTTCATCTCTGTTTCTTTGTTCTTTAATTCCTCTAGATGTTTGTTAAATATTTCTTGCATCTTCTCGATCTTTACCTCCTTTCTTTTTCCGAGGTCCTGGATCATCTTCACTATCATTATTCTGAATTCTTTTTCTGAAAGGTTGCCTATCTCCACTTCATTTAGTTGTTTTTCCTGGGTTCTATCTTGTCCTTCATCTGGTACATAGCCCTCTGCCTTTTCATCTTGTCTCTCTTTCTGTGAATGTGCTTTTTGTTCCACAGGTTGCAGGATTGTAGCTCTTCTTGCTTCTGCTGCCTGCCCTCTGGTGGATGAGGCTATCTAAGAGGCTTGTGCAAGTTTCCTGATGGGAGGGACTGGTGGTAGGTAGAGCTGGCTGTTGCTCTGGTGGGCAGAGCTTAGTAAAAGTTTAATCTGCTTGTCTGCTGATGGGTGGGGCTGGGCTCCCTCCCTGTTGGTTGTTTGGCCTGAGGCGACCCAACACTGGAGCCTACCTGGGCTCTTTGGTGGGACTAATGGCAGACACTGGGAGAGCTCGCGCCAAGGAGTACTTCCCAGAACTTCTACTGCCCGTGTCCTTGTCTTTTCGGTGAGGCACAGCCACCCCCCGCCTCTGCAGGAGACCCTCCAACACTAGCAGGTAGGTCTGGTTCAGTCTCCTATGGGGTCACTTCACCTGGGTCCCGATGCACACACTACTTTGTGTGTGCCCTCCAAGAGTGGAGTCTCTGTTTCCCCCAGTCCTGTCAAAGTCCTGCAATCAAATCCCGCTAGCCTTCAAAGTCTGATTCTCTAGGAATTCCTCCTCCCGTTGCCAGGCCCCCAGGTTGGGAAGCCTGACGTGGGGCTCAGAACCTTCACTCCAGTGGGTGGATTTCTGTGGTTTAAGTGTTCTGCAGTTTGTGAGTCACCCACCCAGCAGTTATGGGATTTGATTTTATTGTGATTGCGCCCCTCCTCCCGTCTCATTGTGGCTTCTCCTTTGTCTTTGGATGTGGGGTATCTTTTTTGGTGAGTTCCAGTGTCTTCCTGTCGATGACTGTTCTGCAGTTAGTGGTGATTCCGCTGTTCTCGAAAGAGGGAGTGAGCATATGTCTTTCTACTCTGACATCTTGAACCAGTCTCCCAGTCTATGATTTTTAAAATATTGTTTCTATTTTATAAATGTGAAAAACTAGTGCTCACAAAGGATCAGGAGTATAGTAAATGACAGATCTGTGACTGGAACTGGTGTACCCCTTATTAAAATATTTATTCTCTTAACCAGAATATTACACAGAAATTCTACAGATGGGATAAAAGCTCATCAACTTTCAGCAAATTTTTTTTTCAGAAATAAATCAGTGCTTTACCAGTTTCTGATAAGTTTCACCTGAACCCAGAAGGAGCCGGGTTTGTTTATGCCCGGTTCTGCAGGAAGAAGCATGACTTTTGAGGGTTTGCCTGACTTTGGGATTCCATGATTTCTCACGTTATATGTGGGAAGGTATTTGTAGGGAAATCCGTGGGCTGTAATTTCTGTACTGCCAGAGTCTTTGCTCCCATGATACTCATGCTGGGAGCCCGTGGCTGACTTTCTCCATTCTTCAGAAAGATATCAAGCTCCCCAGACTCTTTGCTTTTAATTTAAAATTTTAATTTATACTTTTCCGTGGATGATACGGAGACAGACATGGCCGTGAGTAAATACGTCAGGATAATGTATTGAACGGAATGAAAACGGTGTGTGCTTGGGAAACACTTTAATTTCATCTTGCTCACTTCTTTGCCAACTATAATGAACAAATTGGGAGGCTGGGTTTTACAGCTGTTGAGGATGTAGTGGTAGGGACGGTGGAGCGGGAGCCAGGGACAAATAAATAACGTGAACTGTTTGGGGTGGCTTCTCCAGGCGTTCCTGACCAGCCACTGAGCAGCTTCTGCGACAGCTGTTGTCTGAGACAAGGAGTCAGGGCTGAGAGGAAAAGCCTGCCCGCCTTTTACAACCCCCCCTGGAGTTCCACACCACTGGCCTGCACCAGAAGGGCAAGGAATATGGGCCTGGATGATGGGAGAGGAGAGGCTTTCATCATTCTTATCTTTAAAAGATGCTTTTCTTCTTTACCCAAGGACTCACTGCTTCTGAAATGGCTTTGCTTTATGCTATACCTTTCAAGAGGAAGTTGCAAAGGAAGAAAGTGGAAAAAAGGTGGCTTCCAAAGCCACCTGTAATTCCAAATGTGAGGTGACCATCCACCAGTGACTAACCTGGGCATTGTTCTGTGGGGAGACCCTCGGCTAAATTCTATGCTTCTCCTTCACCTGCCCTGAGATGTACTCTTACCACTGCTTCACCAGCTAACGGTGTCTCCTTGGGTTGGGAGTGAGAGTCCTGGAGTAATTTTCCCTTTTCCTTGGTGCCCTGCAGCACGTGTGCAGTAAACATCTCTTAGAATTGAGCATGCTGCTCTGAAACTCCTGACCTGAAGTAATCCCTTCGACTGTGATCCTGTCCCCATTGTCCCATTTCTCTTTAGCACTTACACGGTTAGTGTTTGCTTTGAGCAATGCCTCTATCTGCTTGCGGATGGAATGTTCTGAGTATCTGGTCTAGGGTGAGGGTTGTCCTATGTGTACACGGAAACTGCCCAAGACAAGGACGCCACTGCATAAGCTGTCGGGCCTGCGGGCCAACGGGGATTCGCCTTCAGGTGTGCACAGCTGTACTGATTGATCTCTTAATTATGTATTTTAAGAAATAGGCGTTTTACCAGCCACCGGCCATCAATCTAGAAACCAGCCCGTCAACCACTGTGCCAACACGCTGTGATCGAAGCCTGATACAAATACAAACTTAAAGCTGTCTCAGTGGCTTTAGCTGAGAAAATAAACCTTAGATGGAAGTGAAATCCTACTGCAGAGCTCTGCATAGGTGAAGTACAGAATGCTTCTCAAGAGTTAGAAAATCTTAGACGCGAGAGTCTATAGGTGGACTGAGAAAGCCTTGGACCAGTGTTCTGGGTTTTGGTAAAAATGTAAATCTCACCTTCTTTCTGAGCTATTAGTGAGTGGAATAACCTGTCTTGAAACTGGGCTCAAACAACCCTCAGTGGAACTCCATTCTGTATATATTTGAAAATACAGAAAGAGAAGGCTTCCAGAAGTCCTTGGGATTCAGTATCACTTGGTTAAACTAACATACACTCCCATGTAACAGCAGTTGAATTATGTTTTTCCAAATGCAGCAACAAGCTCTCTGACAATAGTAATAGAGCAGGTTCTGTTTAAGGAGTGTTTGCTATGTGCAGGTACAATTCTGACTCTGGTTCATGTATCAGTATTATTTCATTCAGCTTCATAATAGCCCTAGGAGGTAGGTGAGTGTGTACACCCAACTTCACAGACGGGGAAAGGGAGGCTCTGAGGGGGTAAACAAAGAGCCTGTCCTGAGGCCGTCTGTTGGTCGATAGCAGAGCCCTTGCCTGTCTGAGCCAAGGCCCTCTCCTCAGCACCGCAACATACTGTCTCTTTAGTGTCCAATTTACATATGTCATCAAAGCTCATAAAGAACTCTAGACTCCCCTGCATCATTCTCAGTATTGTCGAGAGTCATCTGGATGACCCATCTGGCCTGAGATGGGTTTAATCCTTCGTGGACGAGGGCCACCACTGTGTGGTCACCATGTATCCTACTTCCCATCACATCCAGCCTCTTTCGTGCCAACTCATTTGCTCAAGGACCTCATTCAAGCTTCCAGTGCATGGAACCCACCGGGTCCTCTCTATCCATCAGGGTCCCTGTGATCATGTCTCCTTTCACTCATCTGTTTTCCAGTTTCTTTAAAGCTTGGCTTCTTTTCCCTTGCCCACCTGGCACTCCTTTTAACACTGGATGAGCCCGGCCATCCACGTTGTCTCCGCCTGCAGCTCCGCACGTATTCTTGGTTGGAGAATATCCTCAAAGCTGGCAGAGTGCTGTCGCTGTAAATTCTTGGTCACCAGTTCTAAGTGGGGCCTCAGCACTGCCTTTGAGTCCTAGTATAGTTCCCTAGCAATTTTGCTGTCATTTTCTGTAGCAGCTATTTCACTTTTTCTTGCATCTACCTTCCCCTCTTCCTTACATTCCCATTTACCCTCAACTGATAACTTTGCCATCTACTTAGGAAAAGATAGAAACCATCACTCAGGAGCCTCCTTGCTTTCCCCTAGCCAGATCCACAAATCGATGTGGGTTGCTATTATTTTTTCCTTCTCTTAGGACACAACAGCTGAAGCACCCTTCCCTCATGTGCTTTAGATCCCACACTCTTTCACCTTTACCGTAATTTTTCCTTGTGAGTCATCTGCTTTCTCCTACGTCATCAGTTGCTCCTATTCAATAAGATTGATCCCATCAGTTTATGCTTATATATTAAGTATCATAGTGTGTAAGTATCATGATGTAAGAAGGCTGGTCCTTGTCTTATTGACAGTTGCATCTCTGGTTCACAGTAACATTGGGCTACTCAAAGTGTAGTTCCCCGCTCCCCATCAGCATGGTAGGAATGCAGAATGTTGGTTCCCACCCAGACCTAGTGAATTAATGACGTGCACAGGTAACGTGTGGGCATTTAAAAGTTTGAAAAGCCCTAGCACCCAGTAGGTATTCAGTAAATATTTACAAAATGAATAAATAAATTCCCAGTGTTTCCAATCCTAATATAAACAAACAAAAACACTCTGGAGAGCCCGGTGACCTTTCTGGACTGCTTCCAATGACACTTTTCAGGATACCCCACACCTTCCTTGGTTTTGTTTAAATACTTTATGTCCTCCAGGACGCTCATCCTGCATGCCTTGGTATATGTTTCCTACTTTCCTCTGGATAACATCCCTCCCCCAACTACACACGTACACACATGCACACAACACATACACACCCTTCCTGTGTATTAATGTGACTCCACACTCCAGCTGCTGTGAGCAAGGCACCATCCCCCAATTAGGAACAATGTGAGGATGCCGTGTATCTGGCAGCCTTCAAAGTCAGTCTCTTGCACTCCTGAAGACCCTCTAAGCAGCTCTGACCCCGCCCCATCCTCTGCAGAGGCTCTCCTGTATATTCTCCACCAGGACCCTGTCCCTACATATTAGCTCTAGCAGAGTTATTGCTCTCTCTGAATCGTAAAATTTCCCCTTATGTAACTTAGGGTTCTTCTTGATGTTCTAGACTTGGCTGTATTTGTAACTCAGGAAATAACTGAGTCATTACAGCTTCCCAGGAGAACAGCTTGGTTCAATTTAGCATACCTTAAGAATTGGTCTAAAAAGTTTTCATTTTTTCTTCCCTCCTCTCCTTGCCTTTAAAACGTTCCTTTATTATTGGTCCTTGAATTCTCTAAAGCAAGATCGCCTTCTTCCCATTTTTTGAACTAGCATTATTAATATATTTTGATACATGTAAGGTTTTTAACTGAAAATCAGTTAACTCTCAATTTATTAAAAAAAAGACAATTGACAAACAAAAGCAAAAAAAAACAAAACTAATATTGTGTGTAAACTTAAAAATGAAATTCAAAGAAATGCATTTGGGGGTTTTACCATTCAACCCTTTTACCTTTTTCAGCATTTCTTAACTTGAAAACTTTCTGGAAGATCATTTTCTCAGGCAGGGGACAGGGGTGGGCAGAGACAAGGTGACCAGGGATTCCCAGTGGTAATACTATTTTTAATATGTTAAGTACATAAAATCATGAAACTAGGTATAAATGCCTTAACCCTATACCCTTCTGTGACTCAAAAATCTAACATTATGGATCACACACATATAAACTAATACAATTAAAGTCTTCAGCATCAGCGGGGCAGATGATGCTTCATTCAGATCGGTTTCCGAGTTGCGTGTGGATATGGTGCTGACTGCTGTAAGGACTCCTCTGACTTCAGCATGTGCCCTTTCATGCCTCAGGTCTCCTCCACTTGGGTTCACTGAAACTTTGGGGACCCCCATTGCTCTGGCATCACGCAGCTTTCCTTGGCAGGGACGCCTTGCTGACACTGTGAGTGTACCTCATACGTTTCTCATTAGCCCCAGACAATGAAAGAAGTACTCACTGACGCCCTTGTACTGACAGACACGAGGCCAAACACTGAAATCTAACTGTGGTCAGACCGCATCCACAACATGCATACGTGATGTTTGTACAGAGTATTATAAAAATGAAAACAGTGAATCAGAAACTACAGCAGAGGACCTGTGGACCTTGTGTGTGTGTTTGTGTGTATAAATGACTCATAGACCAGGGGATAAGCGGGGGAGGGATAAGTTGAGAGACTGGGACTGACATATACACACTACTGTATATAAAATAAATAACTAATAAGAACCTGCTGTATAGCACAAGGAACTCTACTCAGTGCTCTATAAAGGCCTATATGGGAAAAGAATCTAAAAAAAAAAAGAGTGGATATATATGCGTGTATAACTGATTTACTTTGCTGTACACCTGAAGCTAACACAACATTGTAAATCAACTATACTCCAATAAAAAATTTTTTACAAAGACTCATAGAGAGATACACACATACATGTATCTCCAGGGACATCTACTTCACCTATGTGGGTCCTTTTTTCCCAGCTTTATTGAAATAGAATTTACATATAACACCGTGTAAGTTTAAGGTGTACAGCATGTTGATTTGATGCATTTATTTATTGCCAGATGATTACCTTTATAGAATAAGCTGTCATCTCCATCCCATCACGTAGCATTTCTTTTTTGTGGTGAAAACATGTAAGGTCTACTCTCGCAGCAAATTTCAAGGATATGATACGGTATCATTAGTTATAATCCTATGTGGGTTCTTTTTATGTCAGTTTGAAACACATTATCTTACATCTTTTTTTTAAAAATTATTTATTTATTTTTGGCTGCGTTGGGTCCTCGTTGCTGCGTGTGGGCTTTCTCTAGTTGCGGCGAGCAGGGGCTGCTCTTCATTGTGTTGTGCGGGCTTCTCATTGCGATGGCTTCTCTTGTTGCGGAGCACGGGCTCTAGGCATGCGGCCTTCAGTAGTTGTGGTTCGCGGCCTCTAGAGTGCAGGCTCAGTAGTTGTGGCACACGGCCTTCATTGCTCTGTGGCATGTGGTATCTTCCCGGACCAGGGCTCGAACCCCTGTCCCCTGCTTTGGCAGGTGGATTCTTAACTACTGCGCCACCAGGGAAGTCCCAACATCTGTTAGTCATTATAAGTATATGCTGATCACTTACTAGCTACCAGGTGGACCGTTGGGAAGTGCTGGTGATACAGAGTGAAGACCACTGAGACAGCTATTTACAGCCTAATGAATAAGTACGTATATGATTAAATCCAGTGTTGTAAATTCTGTGAAGAAGACCGTCACGTTACAAAGAGGTATAGACCAATGTGTCTGTATTAGTGATTAAATTCTACCTGCCACTGTGTACTATTCATGAAGGCAGAGGGGCATGCAGTATAATTTAGGTATTATCCCAATACCAAGGCATTTTCTAGTTAACTTCAGTTTCTCAAAATGCCAATTGTCAGTTCTTTGAACACAGAATCTATAAAGTTATCTGTAAAGGAGACACACCATTTGTTCGGCTGGTTTCCAAGACTTGTTCTCCAGCTCTCCAGATTATCTAAATGTTCCTGCAGCTATCTGTACGTGTAAGTGAGATTTATTTTTAATCTGTGTATGTGGCATTTATTTTTAATGCAGACTTGATCTTCAGACATGCGTCATATTGCATTCAGATTTCGGATGATAAAGACATGAGCATCTAGCAAGCAGGCGCAGTGGGGCATTCCGGCGTACTCTCTCTCCGTCAAGGATGCTCCCAGTCCCCAGGGCACTCTCCGTGCCTTGCCCTGCTTTCAGTTTCACCAGTTACCATTTTCCGAAAACAACATACCTATTTACTTAGGTGCTTTTATTGTAGCCTCAGAGGGCATGACCTTTGTCTGCCTCTTTCGGGCATCTCAGCTCCTACAGCGTCGCCTGGTACACATGAGACCCTCATTAAATACTGTTGTGTGAATCGTGGCACTTTTTAGTTTTGTATTTTCAGAGGCAAAATATAAAAATGAGAACAAAATAACGACCACAAACAAAACCAAGAAAGCCGGCCAAGTTCACTTTTCAGGAAGACTTGGTTATCTTGATTGAATTCCTGTGTGTCTTTTGTCTTGCTTCTTTGAGGCAGTGGTTCTCAAAGGGCAGTCCCCAGACCAGCATCTCTGACCTCACCTGGAAACTGGTTAGAAGGCAAATCCTCAGCCCACCTCCAGCTCACTGAATGGAAGGTCTCGGGAGGTGGGCTGAGCGATCTGGGTTCTAAAAATCTCTCTAGGTGATTTTGATGCACAGCAAAGTTTGAAAAGCACTGCTTTAAGGCATGGGTTTCCCCTAACTGTGAAACCAATCCGGGCACCTTAATCCCACGTTGCATATCCAGAGGAGCTGGACGTGATGCTTTGCAAGCAAGACCCCTTTCCTCCACTGTCTTTCAGGTGTTCCTTTGCTCTTTCTGATTCTTATCTCCACACCTCTCCTCACACATAGCGAGAGGTGGTTTACGGATGTGAAAAAAATCACTTCCAAATGTTCTTCCTGTTCCCCAAAGCTGTTTTATTACTTATGAGAAGATTAAATAAGTACCATAACTTTGAGGGAAACTCTGGCTGGCCTAATAACTTGGGTTCTCAAACCACAAGCACTTACTATTATTATTATTATTAAGAAGAAGCCCTGAAGTACAGGGACCCCCCGTGCCTGGCTGCCCAGGTTTGAATCCCCTGCCTGATGGTGTTAACGCAAGTTCGTGGGCCCACCACACAGTGAGGCCAAACAAACTGAAACTTCGGGGTGTGGAGCAGAGAAAAGTTTATGATCAGCTTGTGCGCAGTTCTCCGACTGTCTGACGGGGAGGCAGCAGGGAGGTGTCACAGGGGTGAACATTATCAGTCCTTAGGCCACAGGAGGCCTGGGGCTATGTGCTCAAGGTCGCCAAGGAGTTAACCTCTTCCATTTGTTGCAGGGAGGTAGGTTTACATCTGCAAAACAACTCAGGAAATGTGCATCAAACACTATCATCTAGGTACTTCAGAGAGGAGCAAAGCAGAGGATCTGGGGGAAGGCCCGTCCTGGGAAGGCCCCCATGGGGTCCTGCTCGGTTACAGTGGTGCCAGGCTTGGACGTTAGGAGTCCTGAACCTCTCTGTCTGTTCCTCATTGTACAATGTGGACAGTGATAGAGTGTCTCTCAAAGGGTAGCTGTGGGAAAAAGTGATTTAATATACGGAAGGTTCTTAAACTGTGCTGGGCACAGAACACTCACTGTGTAATTGTAAACGTTCCAGTAGAGGTGCCATGAGTTCTCTCGTGTTTGGGCCGGTAGGCAAGGTTAGCTTGGAATGTAAGAATTTTAAATACCTGAAAGGGTTTTCAAGAAATTGGAAAGCTGTCATTAATATTTCTTAACTTTCCTCTTGGCTCCCCCTTATTTAACATTAAAAACCCTCCTTTGTGGGCTTCTGGTTAAAGAGAGTCCAAGACGTAGCCACAGCCAGCAGGGCAGGAGCGGGGTTTGGAACAATACTTAAGCATAATGTTAAGTCCTTTTCTGAGCTCTTCTTCCTGCTGTTCAGAGGACGGTGAAAGGGCCCTATCGTGATGGAGGAAAGCTGGAAGCACTGAAAGGACGCGTTCTTCTGGGGCACAGAAGCATTAAGAGGCAGATAACTGTCCTCAACCGACAGAATCCTTCTGCTAAGTGTCTTTGTCATCTGTTAGGTTCTAGGGCTGTGTAGACTCAGCGAAGCAGCTCTACCCCTTTAGAGAGTTGGACTTACTTCCCTCTGTGTGTTTTCCATGCCCACCAATGAGGCCCAGGCTTGAGAGCAGGTGAATTGGACCTTAGTCATCCATCCGGGGTACGTCCACCGAGGGGTACACAAGGCTTTCCAAGGGCTGTGTGACAGGGCACTGAGAGTGTGTGCTGCCCAGAGGGTAGATTTGGACTGCCCTGCCTCAAAGTCAGCCCCTACCAGACCCTGCGGCAATTTGAACTGGTGCAATTCACCCCCAACCTGCAGTTGCAGGTCTTAACACAAGGAAGTGTATCTAAAGAAGTACATTTTCAAGATCTAAAATGTCCTAAAATGGACCTGCCTGAGAAAGACCTGTGTTTGAGTTGTAGTTCTGGTTGTCCTTTCTGACTGCTCCCACCCACTTTAATTGTCCGGGAGAGAATGTTCCTTTACTTTCATTGTGACCTCCACTGCTATTATCGATCTGTCATCAAACAGAGTATCAGTCTTGAGGGAGAGTCCCACCAAAGTAAAGCAGAGAAGTCCTCAAGGAAATGGCACAGTTTTTTGTCAGTAAGGAATTCATGGCAAAACTGGTACCTTCTCTATCTTGGAATTAGAATCCAGAGAGATAGAGATGTTTTCTGACAGAGGGCAGGGTGATTTGGCATATTAAAATAAACGATATTTCAGTTTTCCCCACCTTTCTCAACGTATTGGGTTAAACAAAGTCCTTCTAAGTGACAGAATAACACATCTTTAACAGTCATTTGATAAGGCCTAGTAAAACGTTAGCAATATATTGTCCAGATACTGAGAAATTGAATGAATTTAATACTGGGTTACAAAGCCCTTTGCAAGTCAGGTATTTTCCAATTCATTGCTTTAAAAGAAATTGAAGGAGGAATTAATTGAATTGTCAGCTGTGAGATCATTAAAATAATTTTTGAAGCTATATTACTATGTGGTTTTTGGCATATATCTTGGAAGAGGTTCAAAGAATTGAGTGACATTGCTATACAAGGTTTTCATTTCTATCTCCTTGCTTATGTGAACTTGTTTTTTTTTTTCAAAGCAAAATAGGAATAGAATTGATCCTGAGCTCTCATTCTAGTATAATGATATTTATCGATGGTATAATAAGCAGAAAAGCCTCATTTATCCCATTGAGAGCTATATTTCCAGTAAAAGTTTACTTCTTATGTTTAATTATTACTTAACCACATGTATAATATATTTATGTTGTTTTATCAGTATTATCCTTGTAATGATAACTCATTCTAAAAGAAAATATTCAGAGCTTTACGGTCACAGAACATGAAAGAAATTTAAATTTCAATCTCTATACTTTATATATATTGCTGCAAATAAATATGATAGCTGATCAATAAAAGATTTTCAAGCATAAAATATGCTTGAAGTATTATATCAGGATAAAATCCTGCAGAGGTTATATAATAGATACACAAGTTCAAGTTTAGAAAAGGAACAATGCACATTTTATGACTGTTAAAAAAGAGCTTGTTCATGAATTTTGGAAGTAGACAGCCATGAGTATCAAATTGCTATGGTATTTAAATTCGTATAGAGATATATATAAAGGGACATTATGACATTTTATTTATTTTTGCAGTACTCAGGCCTCTCACTGTTGTGGCCTCTCCCGTTGCGGAGCACAGGCTCCGGACGCGCAGGCTCAGCGGCCATGGCTCACGGGCCCAGCCGCTCCGCGGCATGTGGGATCTTCCCGGACTGGGGCACGAACTCACGTCCCCTGCATCGGCAGGCGGACTCTCAACCACTGTGCCACCAGGGAAGCCCCATTATGACATTTTAATTTTAAAATGTGAATAATCTCCACAGACCAAAAATGCGACTATTACCTAAACTTTAAAAATATTATGTCAACTTAAAATGTGCCAAGGGTTACATAATTGACCAAAATAAAAGCAAGCATATTGTCTGCACTGTCACCTGGGTGTGTGTGGTTCCAGGGTCTGGGAGACAACACTCTTCACTCTGTCTAGTTTACCATCTACTTCCAGGCTGGCCAAACTGTACAGTAGGAATTTAACCTTTAGGAGTCATTGAAACAGGGGTTTAATCTTCATGGAAATACAGCTGTTATTAAGAAAGTTGGCATGTTAATTCTTATCAGTGATTTGCAACTGAGAGTGAATGAATGTGTTTATCATATTTTTTTTCCCTAAGAAATGCTTTTGAAAGTGGGGAGCAGAGAGGGCCCATTAGGGCTTTAGTCCTCATAAGGGAAATGGACAGTTGCTGTATAAGGAACAAAAATGCACAGAAAGTGAAGCTAGGGCCCTAAGGATGTGGAGGAGACAACATGACCTTAGTTTTTCTTTTTTTTTTTAGTTAATTTATTCCTTATTGAAGTGAAGTTGATTTACAATGTTGTTTTAGTTTCAGGCGTACAGCAAAATGATTCAGTTATACATACATATATATATATTTCAGATTCTTTTCCCTTATAGGTTACTACAAAATACTGAGTATAGTTCCCTGTGCTATACAGTAGGTCCTTGTTGTTTATATATTTTATAGATAATAGCATGTATATGTTACACGCAAATTCCTAATTTATGCCCCCCCCCTTCCCCTTTGGTAACCATAAGTTTATTTTCTGTGAGTCTGTTTCTGTTTTGTAAATAAGTTCATTTGTATCGTTTCTTTAGATTCCACATATAAGTGATATCTTATATTTGCCTTTCTCTGTCTGGCTTACTTCACTTGGTATTGGTTTGGCCAAAAAGTTCATTCGGTTTTAAGTAAAAATAAAAGATATATTTTTCATTTTCACCAAGAATTTCATCGAACAATGTAAATTCACTGACCGAATGAACTTTTTGGCCAATCCAATATGATAAATCTCCAGGTCCATCCATGTTGCTGCAAATGGCATTATATCATTCTTTTTTATGGCTGAGTAGTATTCCATTGTATGTATGTAGCACATCTTCTTTATCCATTCCTCTGTCAGTGGACATTTAGGTTGCTTCCATGTCCTGGCTATTGTAAACAGTGCTGCAGTGAACATTGGGGTGCATGTCTGTCTTCAGATTCGTGTTTTCTCTGGATATATGCTCAGGAGTGGGATTGCTAAGTCATATGGTAACTCTGTTTTTAGTTTTCTAAGGAAACTGCATACTGTTCTCCATAGTGGCTGCACCAGTGTACATTCCCACCAACACTGTAGAAGGGTTCCCTTTTTTCCACACCCTCTCCAGCATTTATGATTTGTAGACTTTTTGATGACTTCAGTTTTTCTTTATGCCAAATAGGCATCCGTGAAGGTGGGAAGGAGTCATTGAATGATACCTGAATACAGGGACCATTAGGTAAATGCAGCTGGGTCCCCAAAACTCACCTCACTGATCTTAGACGTATCTGCAAAATAATTGCAGAATTCGATGTATAAGTACAGGTGTGCAGGGACGCCTGTGGCCAAGTTAAAATAAATGCTTTGTAAGAATATTAGAGTGTGATTCTGTTTCAGGTAAAACCAAATCAACACAACCTTTCCGTATGTGAATATATGTCTGTAAGGAGTAAGGTGAGGAAGGCATAACAGGCTGTCACTGAAATGGCGACATCCAGGCAGGGAGTTGGGTGGAGGGAAAGATTAGCTCGGCCTTTAGGCATCTTCGTGTTGTATTCGTTTACATGTTTATACGTGTTGATTTTACTTCTGTGGTTGTAAAAAATAACAAAGAACATATAGAAGAGAAAAATCTCTTCCTTCCTGCACTCAGTGGTCACCCCACCCCTACCTCGAGGCTGCCCGCACCTGCTGAATGACAGGTGGACGTGTGCATAGCAGACCCCTCTGATCGGAAGCTAGTTTTACTGTTATCCCTCCTCCCCATCAGGGAGAGGGCCTCTCGAGACTGGGCGCTCGCCCCTTTCAGTGGCAGCTGTCATTTTGGTGCTCCAGTATCCTTCTGTTCCCTGGACCATTCAGGCTATGTCAGGCTGTTCACTTTGCCAGGGGAAACACACGTGTCTCCCCATGGCCGGTGTCCTTGGTGCTCCCACCTCCTGAGCCCTGGTCCAGGTCGAGGTGGGAGCAGACCTGGTGAGGTGTGGCCATGTTTATTCCCTGTGTCCCTACCTGAAGGTGCTGACTTCACGTTCCCGGTCCTCAGGAGGCACTGCTCATACCCTCTCTGGTGGGACATCTCGGGGAAGCAGGTGTCATTTCACCTTTTCATTTGCCAAGATACTGAAACTCAGGTTCCGACTAGAGCGCTGAGTAGTGGGGTAGACACACCTGGGGCCCTTTAACCATGCCCTTCATTGAACAACTCTGATTTCTCAAGGATTTCCTTTTCTCAGTTTTCCACCCACACATTCTAAGTTCCTGGGACACATTTGCAAATTTTCTTCCTGACCAGCAGGCACATTTATTTCTGCCTTAAACCTGATGACCTGCAGGTCATACACACCGACAAGCAAATTCCATTTGCTCGTAGCCTCCATTCATAGCCTCTGACTGTTGGGAAGAGTAGGTTAGGGTATGTGGGGTAGTGGTCTGCTTGGCCACTTTCTCCTTCCCTCTCCTGAAATCTTAAGAGGTAGCCACGACTGCCTCAAAGACTGCTGGCATTGTACCGTGACTTTCAAGACTCCGTGTTATCAGTTGCAGTTGGAGGGCTTCGGGCGGCTTAAGGGTACAGGAGATGATGAACACGAGGGAGGTCTGGAGGTAAATATGTCCAATTTTTGACCTAACAACAAGTTAAGCATTTGTTGTGTGGATTATCGGTGACCTACTTGAAATACTGATGCTCTCTCTCTCCCCTCTGGCCCTGGGCCACTTCTCCCACAAGGTGGTAACTGTGCTCGAGAAATATAAACTAATTTTCATAGACGCCTAAGGGAAAAAATAAGATGGAAAGCAAATATACAGCAAAGATATTCACATAACATGTTCCTAAATCAAATAGAAATGATTTTGTAGCATCGCTTCTTCAGGAGGATTCGGGCCACTGTTGCCCTCTATTTAGGAAGTTTTATCAATAATTCGTTCCCTTTAGCACTGGGCTATGTTATTTCATTTACCCCTTGAATGACAACAGCTGTGTTTATAACAGAATCTCTGAACCCTTTCTCCCTCCCTCCCCTCCCCGACCCTCACTCACAGGTGTACCATAGATGACCGGGTCACCCGGGTGGCCTGGCTGAACCGTAGCACCATCCTCTACGCCGGGAACGACAAGTGGTCCATAGACCCTCGTGTGATCATCCTGGTTAACACGCCAACCCAGTACAGCATCATGATCCAGAACGTGGACGTGTACGACGAGGGCCCGTACACCTGCTCCGTGCAGACGGACAACCACCCCAAGACCTCCCGGGTGCACCTCATCGTGCAAGGTAGGCGGCCTGGCCAGCGGGCTCACGTTCCCCTCAGTGATGCAGGGGAAGCATGATCTCAGCTTGTCCTTCTACTCCTGTAGAAAGACACAAAAGGCCGTTTCCTCTGTAGAATCCAGAGACTGAGTGTCTGTCCTGGATTCCTTCCACCTGCTGGGGTCTTGACTAAGTGCTGAGTATCTTTACAGAGCTTCTCCATTTTCTCTCTGGTCCTTCTGCTGTCATTAATAGGTTGTTTGGCATGTTTGAGCCGGTTGAGCTTTCTGGAGTTGGGAAAAGATATATTAGAAATATATATTATGTTATACGGTGTTATGTTATATTATGTTATACTATGTTATATTATATAGATATTCGTTACTTAGCACTCTGGAGTTGGGAAAATGGATACGGTACTACTCTCCGCGCCTTTTGTTGTTCAGAGGCTTATTTCATGATAAAACGTTAATAATTGATGTGAAATCGTGTGACATATGACTGTTCTTGCATAGCTGGTGGTTGTGTCTGTACCAGAAGGGGTTCTGCGTGCCGTTTGGCATTGCTGCTGCGTCCGTGTACACCCTTTTAGCCCCACAGTGGAGTTGAGGTCAAGAGGGATATTAGTCAAAATGTTATCTCCAGGTCTATGTTGGAAATAAATCTATATAATTAAAAGATTCTCTCCCATTCTCCCTTAAAAGTCTGAATTAGTATAACCCAGGCATAGTAGTTAAGAGTGTTTCATTTGAATTTTACTTTGTAGGAGAAAAATGGGGTTGAAGAAATGTCAGAATCTCAGATATCAACTATTAAGTGTTAAGAATTAAAAACTCATGCAGAGAGCAGTCAAGAGAATCGGGGAACCGTCTTAAAACAAGGCGGCGCTACAAATGACCTCATGTCGAACTGCCCCCTACCAACACCCCCATCACTATGTAAAGCAAGTCCTATCAGGTGTCCACTCATGGTAGCAATGAGGTGCTGAGCAGACTAGCTCCCATCCGCCTATGACATGTCCTTCCTCCACCAAAGGAGAGGTTTGAGTGGACCTTTCTCAGTGTCCCCTATGCCGGTGTCTCGTGGCCATGCCTTGAGCTCAGAAAGAGGCCCTGTGTGTGACTTAGTGTCAGTAACTGCCTTTCATCAGATCCCACCTGCAGTTGATCCAATGGGTTTTTTTTTTTTTCAGTTTCTGAAATGTGTATGGCATTGTCGCTTAGCTAATATGGATTCCCTCATCCCTGCCTTTCTAAAAAATATAATTTTGCTCATTTCAGATGGTTACATGGGAAGTTTGAGTAGGGGTTAGAGTCTTTTCGTGCTTTGGTCACGTGTGCAAATCAAGGTGGCCATTCTTTTCTTTTGTCTGGAGCAGCTCTTTGCTGGCAGAGCATCAGGGGCTTTGGCTCTGCACACCATGGTAATGGCCTGAGCTGGGCCAGAAGTCTGTCTGCTACAGCTCTGGCTCCCGGCAGCCCCTGGTGCTGCCATAGTGCTGAAACATTGCCTCCGTTCAGCCTCTAAGCCCTTCTCTCACCCACACGCTCCCAGACTCCCACATCTGCCTGCTACACGAGGACACCCGTGCTCCGCTGTGTCTGTTCTCCATCCGTGTCCCACTAGGGGTATGGCTTGGGGATGATCTGCTTGGGAGCTACAAGACGGGCTGCCATCTGGAGATAAAGACAAGTGTCACAGCTGATGCTTCTCCTCAGAGGCTGGTGGAGGCCCTCGCTGAGATCAGTCGTCTGAGATGAGCGGGGATGTCTGCAGAAAACAAGGGAGCTCAAGCTCTCACCACCCACCTGCCACCTGGGCTTGGCTCCAGAGGAGCAGAAATTCTCGGCATGGGAAGTGACGCCTCCGTGGCGCCTCCGTGGCACCTCCGTGGCCTTGACAACAACGTTATCTTCAAATTCAGGAAATTCGTCACTGAAAGAAAAAAAGAACTGTCAGGCACTGTACAGAAACAGACTCAAGCAGAACAGGGCTATCACTTTGCAGGGAAGAAGACAGACTGTGTAAGCGTGTCAAAGCCAATACAGGCCATAAAGGGCTTGTGGCACAGAGCTTCAGGGATAGTGCTCTTCGTAAGAAGCTTGGAGTAATTCCTGGGGCTGGATGTGAACGCCAGTGGGGTCTCAGAGCTTTGGGTCAGAAAGACTCTAGGAAGAGGCACGAAGCAGGGCAGTGGAGTCCCTCATTCCAGAGGTGAAGTCCTCAAGTCTCCACGCTTTAGGCCAAGCAACTTCTGTAGCTCCAGGCAATCCAGTGCAGAGATCAGGAGGGCAAAGGAGGAAGGGGAGCATCTCCTCCTGGAAATCTTAGCAGACTGGGCTTTCCATTTACTGAGAGGCTAAAACAAGGAGCTCAGGGAGCTGTTCTTCCTTTGGGAATCAGTTGAGTTTCCAGTGGGTGGAAGCCGAGACCCTGCGGCTCAATTAGAAGAAAGCCCAGAAATCTCCTCTTTCCCAGCAGCTGTCGGCGTTTGTCCAGTCTATAGATTAATTTTTCAGACTTAGTGTTAGTTCAGGTTAAAGATAATGAAAGTTTCCTAATCCTCTTAAAGAAGATTTATCTGACGGAGTAGAAAGCTTTTGGAATACAATAAGGCATATATAAAACTGAGGTCTAATCCTGCCTTTAATTTCAAACTGCTGATGGGTATTGATTTTGCAATGAGAAAAACTGAAAAATTTCCAAGCTGCAACTTGTCTATCTGCATATGTGTGTGTGTGTGTATGGTATTTATTTATCTTCTGTCCGTTTGAGAATGTTACAATCTCATCACCTCTGCCAGACAAGTGTCATTAGCAGAAGGGCAATCCCACGGGGTCTAGGCTTTGTTGCTCCCTCCTCCTGCAAAGTGAGTAAGTGAGAGCTGCTGTAACACTACCTCAAAGCCTGTCCTTTCCGGGTTTATAAGGTGGCCTTTCCACGTATCTGATGGGATTAGTTTCCTAGTCCTTCTCTTTGAGGGAGGAAGCTGCTTTCGTTAAAATAGCATCACTGGTCCCCAAGGTACATCTTGGCCACTGAAGGGATAACTTTAAGGTGCCACGTGATGGTGAGGCTGTGACTGTGGCCCTGGTGCCACGTGACGGCGAGGCTGCGACTGTGTCCCTGGTGCCACGTGACGGTGAGGCTGCGACTGTGTCCCTGGTGCCACGTGACGGCGAGGCTGTGACTGTGTCCCTGGTGCGTGACGGCGAGGCTGTGACTGTGTCCCTGGTGCGTGATGGCGAGCCTGTGACTGTGTACCGAGGTGTTAAGGAAATCCAGAACAAGGGGCTCAGGTTAGTCAGGGCAGGAAAACCAATCTGGCAGCCCTGTGTGGGAGGGAGTGCCATAAAGGAGATGGAGGCATGGGCTGGGCAAGAGGTCATGCCCGTCACTCGGAAGGTGTGAGGACAGCAGATCGTGGGTCTCCCTGTAGGAATGGAGAAGCTTCCTTCAAGAGGTATCATCCCAGGGACATTGAGAGGATTAATCCCCATATCTTGAAGTAGGAAGAATTAAAAGGATATCACCTCCCTTTTTGAGTTTGGGGAAATGTTAGATGTTCCCGCTAGAGTTAGGATCCTGAGCTGCTGGGAGAGGAATGTGTTAGGCTTGTGAGCTTTAGGGATAAAGAAAACACAGACATTACACACGTGTTATAGAACTAAGAAACAGGTGTAACTCAAGACAAGAAGGGGTTTGTTTGAGATCGATCATGAATTTACTAGCATGAGAGGAAGTAAGTTTTGTGAGATTAACTCTTCCTACTTGAGACCAGCAGGAGCCCCAGCACACAGCACACTGTCTGAGGGATCCTAGGCATTCAGCAAATGTCTGTCAAATGAACATAGGACAGATGGATACAGCAAGTGAAATGGCATAAGAAGGCAGTGATCATAAAGTCCCTTCAGGCAGATAGGGGCAGGGGATGAGTCAGGCTGGCCAGATGACTTGGAGTGGCCAGTAATTGGGAAAAGGTCCTTAGAGGGATGAGGTCTTCCATGTGACAAGCCAAGAGATATGTTCTAACAGCGATCGCATGACTTCCGTGTGTTTATTTAGTACTTTACAGCACTGGTCACACTCTTTGGCTCATGTGACCCTCACAACAAGCCCTGGGAGGCTTCAGGGCAGTGACTGTTACCTCCATTTTGCATGAGATCACTGCAGCTCACAGAGGTTAAGAGACTGGCCAGGGTGCCCTGTGAGCAGCTGTGCTGGGTCTGTACCCCAGCCATGCGACTCCACGCTCAGTGTGCCTCCACCACAGGCCACCCCCCCACTTCCAACCACGTCCAAGGTGATTTCTCTAATCTAGATCCATGGGAATTTGCCAGTTATCCTTCCTTACTTCCCTCTTTTTCCTGCTACTGTTTCATTGTACTAGCAGAAATTGTGGACAAAACTCAAGAAAGAAAATGAGCAGCGGGGGAGCAGGAATGGGGTGCCAGAGCCCCACGAGATGATGTAGAGAGGCTGAGGGAGAGGCAAAGAAGAAGATAATTAACTTACTAGTAGCTCATCCCTCCAGGGACACACATTCCAAATGTTACCTCTTTCCCCTATGTACGTACTGAGAACGCTGGGCCCTTTGAGAATCCAGGATCTCATCGTCACTGTGATTGTCATGAACTCCTCAGCATTCTGGAATGTATGGGTATTGTCATGTCACAGTAGTTGTCACGGTCAGGGAGCGATAGACAGGAAGATCTGGCATCCTTTCTCCTTGGCTGTTGGTATCTCTATCTGCTCTCTTGCCTAGTCCAAAAATCTGTTTACTGCCAGACACTTCCTTTCATGGAGCAAACTACTCTTGCTAAGCCCAATTTTAGGCAAAGGGCTAGAAAGGATGAATGCTGTGAGCAAGCCTACGCAATGTCTACGTCTTCAAAGACTTTGGGGCTTTGAGCCTGGAGTCAGTTCAGGTGAGATTACTTGGTACCCAAGGTTTAGTTTAGCAGGTAGAGAAGTCTGATTCTCCACCCAGTCCAGCCCTAGGCTTCGCTGAGTGTCAGCCAACCCCTGCACTGGGCACATTGAGTGTAAACTGATCTCAGTTGATCCTTACAACATCCCTGAAAGGTTTACGCCACAGTCACATCTTACAAATAAGAAAACTGAACCTCAGAAAGAGTAAAAGCTTGCCCAAAGATGGTGGAGCCACTAAAAGCTTTACATTCCCTTCACTGGGCTTGTCTCTAGGAAAAGCTATCAAAACACGCACAGTTGAAGCCCTCTGCGTGCATGATCTCTTCTGATTGCTCTTCAATGAAGCCCTGGGAGACAGAACAGAAAGTCACCACATTCCAAGAAAGGAACCTGAGATTCAGAGAGCTGACATGATTTGTCCAAGTTACACTGGCTAGCAAGTGGTGAAGCACCCCTTGACACCAGGAGTTTTATTTTAACTTGAATAGTTGACTTACAATGTTGTGTTCGCTTCAGGTGTATAGCTAAGTGATTCAGTTATACATATATATTTTTTTCCCTTACAGGTTATTACAAAATATTGAGTTCCCTGTGCTATGTAATAGGTCCTTTTTGGGTATCTGTTTTATAGATAGGAGTGTGGATATGTTAATCCCAAATGCCTGATTTATTCCCCCCTTTCCCCTTTGGTAACCATAAGTTTGTTTTCTATGTCTGTGAGTCTATTTTTGTTTGTTTATAAGTTCATCTGCATCATTCTTTTAAGATTTCACATATAAATGATATCATACGATATTTGTCTTTCTCTGTGTCTGGCTTACTTCACTTAGTATGATAATCTCTAGGTCCATCCATGTTGCTGCAAATGGCATTATTTCATTCTTTTTTATGGCTAACATTCCGTTGTATGTATGTACCACGTCTTCTTTAACCATTCATCTGTTGATAGACATTTAGGTTGCTTCCATGTCTTGGTGATTGTCAGTAGTGCTGCAACGAAGGGGTTTTAATTCTAGACCCAGTGTTGGGTTCACAGGCCAGATTGCTAACTCATAGCTAAGTAAAAGGGCAGGTGGATGTTACTATTTGTGAAAAAGATATAAAAGTTCTGAGGTGCTACTGAGAAGGGTGGTTCCTGAGAAGATGGTTGCAGAGTAGAGGGGGCCTGGCTAAGGCTGGTTGGGGCGGATGGGGGCCGGGCACCTGGTGGAGCATCCCAGCAGGTAAGGGAGGCACACCTGCCCACGTGTCACACTTTTGCAAGGACCTACCTATTTCTTTTTTTTTAAAATAAATTTATTTATTTTATTTACTTGTTTTTGGCTGTGTTAGGTCTTCGTTGCTGCGCACGGGCTTTTTCTAGTTGTGGCGAGCGCGGGCTACTCTTTGTTGAGGTGTGCGGGCTTCTCATTGCGGTGGCTTCTCTTGTCGCGGAGCATGGGCTCTAGGCGTGTGGGCTTCAGTAGTTGTGGTGCACGGGCTCAGTAGTTGTGGCTCGCGGGCTCTAGAGCGCAGGCTCAGTAGTTGTGGTGCATGGGCTCAGTAGTTGTGGCTCGCGAGCTCTATAAAGTGCAGTCTCAGTAGTTGTGGTGCATGGGCTTAGTTGCTCCGTGGCATGTGGGATCTTCCCGGACCAGGGTCGAAGCCACGTCCCCTGCATTGGCAGGTGGATTCCCAACCACTGTGCCACCAGGGAAGCCCGGACCTACCTATTTCTAACCCTTCCTTTGTTACTCACCTCTTTTTCTCTGCTATTTTCCCCTCTTTTCCCAAGTATTCTTTAAATAATTATTTAACTTAACATGCATAATTGTGGGCCTAAAGAAAAGCAGGCAGTCAACCAGAAATAAATTTCATTTATTCGGCCTCTATTTTAATTTATAATCACACTTGCTCTTCACAGAGGCAGGGTGGGAATGTGGAAAAGAACAAGACTGGGCGTCAAAACACTCCCTCCACAGCCTGAGCTCTGCTCCTCACATCCAGACCTGTGTCTCTGGGACGTTCCCTTCCTGGCTTCTTATTCTGGGGTGAAGAATACAATTGAATGTAATTGATTTCCTTCAGGTACACACATGCACACCTTAATCCTGTGCGTGTGTGTATGTGTGTTTATTAACAGATACATATGAAAGGCATCCTTTCCTTTCCCGCTTCACGTGGTATTTGTAAACTCCACAACCCACATCCGATGGTGTATATATCATACTGAGGTTCCTAATTTCAGGGTTGGGTAAACTAAGAAAGCAATTACAGCTTAGAAGGAATCAGGATTGAAGTCGGTGCCCTCAGAATGCCCTCTGTACCCAGCGGAGGAAGGCACTTCATGAGTCGTCCTTCACAAGAAGGGTGTCCCCCTGCAGGCTCCCTCTAGCCCAGCCTCGGGGTTGGAATGAGACCCACACTCATACACTCTCCATGCAACTGTCCTGTCCCTTCCCTCAGATTGTGTTACTCAGACATTGTCTGAATTTGACATGTCCTGTAGCTGAAATCGAATTGGTATTCACCTCTCCCCAGTCCCCTAGGTTATCATGTCTTTCATGACATCATGTGTAGTTAGCTGCTGACAACACAGTACGAAACACGTTTTGTAGAAAGAATATTTCTCCTTTTATCAAGCCTCTACTCCCATTATTTTGAGGTGAGATATGGGGCTTTGTTCTGCTCTGCTTAGAAACTAATAACATACACACACACACACACACACACACACACACACACACACACACACACACACACAGCTTTTGCAGTTTCCATAACTACTTCTTTTGTGGCCCCTGGAATTCCATCCTTCTCTCCATTGAATATGCAGGTCCATCCTCCCTCTAGTAAGGGGCTGTGTGAGATTCCTGGCTTTGAGTGGGTACATCAAAGTGCATGAGCTTGCTTGGAGGCCACAGCAGAGACGCTTGGCATGATCCAAGATGGTGCTATCAGTCCTGGCACCTGGTTTGGGATACATACAGGAGCCAGAAAGAGAAGTGGTGGGGTATGGAGCTGTCATTTGCCTTATTTGCAGTAGAACTAAATAAACAGAACAGTCACGAAGTCTGTTCTCAAAACCATAACTGATGTGGAGATGCAGGAGGAAATGAAATGCCTGTTATGTTCTAGTCAATTTGCATGGTGATCTCAGCTTGTGTCCTGAGAGCCTCATCTGTCAACAGCGCAGGTAAATACAAAGAGAGCTTTCCCAGTGCTGCCAGCAGGGGAAGCAGTCACACTTTTGAAGAAGGGTAAGTTAGTAAATGTTCATAACTTCTCCCAATAGTTTAAAGTTCATCATGACCCTCATGTAGTCAGAATCCCACCTGAGATTTCAAACGTCACCACCCACAGGTTTAGTTACAGCCATGGCTTAGCATCAGAGTAATCTGCGAATTTAGAGTGGTGCTATTTTCCTACATGCAGCATGTAGACACACACTTGAAGAGTCTGACTTGCATTCCAAAGCCTGGTTGTGAGCCGCTCGTTAACAAGCTTTACCTGAAACACAGTGTCTTAGCACCAATGCCTATCATTGGTACTTATTCCTACTTTGGCTTCTCATCAAGGTATCAAAAAGCCTTTGACTGTTCTCCTCTAATCATTCTCTTCACTAATCATTCTCTGTAGGTTCAGAAATTGAAGAGCAATAGAAGTGAAGTAAACTAATCACAAGGAAAGCAGTCAGAGATGTGTCTTAGAATAATTATAAACCGTGGTCGTCATGCCTGAGTACCAAGCATAGCAGTCACTTTACACACACGATCTAATTCTATTTCCCAATTAACCCAAGAGGGTGAGATGCATTTTACTAATTTTTTGAATGAGGAAACTGAGGCTCAGAGAGGCTGAGGAACTTGCCCTAGGTCACAAGCTGAGAGGTACAGAGCCGTGATTCGAGCTCTGCTTATTCTATAGGGAAAGCCAGCACTTAACCTCTACGTGGAATGTCCTCTTCATTCCCTCCATTTTAAATAAGTCTCAGGCCAGACTGACACACCTGTTCATTTACAAGGCACATGCTTGCCTTGTCAGGTTATCTCTGTTTAAAGGACTTCAGTCTGGTATCTCTGCAGTCAGGATCTGTCCTCCTTAAACCTCTTCCTCTCCTCCTACTTTATGTATCTTTGTGATTATGACTTCCTCCTTGGAGTTAATATCAAGTCTGTATCAGTGACTCTGAAATCCACATTTCTACTTCTTAATTTCTTCCCTAATTCTAGTCTCTTCTTTCCGATTCTTTCCTGAACTCTTCAAGGTGGGTGTCCCATACATATTTCACGTGTCCCACATTGGACTTTTCTTCACTCCAAAACCCGTTCCTCCTCTTTTAATTCATATTTATATTCATGGACACACCAGCCTTGTATAAAACGATGGCTTAAGCGTTGACTTTCTTTCTCTCTTGCTTCTCTATCAAAGCAGATGTCATGTCCAGTAAAGTCATTCTGTTCCCACAACCACAACCATAAAAGTGCGACATCTTACACTCTGGTGACTTTTCACTGCCACGTCCTAATTGCTACCCCGTCCTCAGTCTCTGGCTCCTTATAATTCATTTTAACACCGTTGTCTAAATATTCCTGATGCACGCACCAGATCGTGTCACTTCACCCTGCTTGTAATTTTAATGACTCCCTTTTGACAATACAGTAATGTCAAAACCTCTTAGATCACTTTTCCAAGTGCTCAACAATTCAAGGTCAGACCTCCTTTTTCACTCTTACTTTCTATTCTTCCATTTTTATATCCTACACAGAACTTAGCCAAACTTGTCCTTGTAAAACCTCCACCCCCAGTACCCTGCATTCTTTTCCATTTCTCAAACAATCTGTCTGTCTTGAATGTTCTTTTCTCTGGATATCCAAGTTCTATGGACCCTTTAGGGCAGGACTGTCCCATGGACCTTTCTGTGATGATGGAAGTGTCCTATATCTGCATTGTCCAACATGGTAGCCATTAGCCATAAGGGGCTATTAAGAACTAGAAATGTGGGCTTCCCTGGTAGCGCAGTGGTTGAGAGTCCGCCTGCCGATGCAGGGAACACGGGTTCGTGCCTCGGTCCGGGAAGATCCCACATGCCACGGGGTGGCTGGGCCCATGAGTCTTGGCCGCTGAGCCTGCGTGTCCGGAGCCTGTGCTCCGCAACGGGAGAGGCCGCAGCAGTGAGAGGCCCGCGTACCGCAAAAAAAAAAAAAAAAAAAAAAAAGGAACTAGAGATATGGCTAGTGAATTGTCAGTATTATTTCATTTTAATTAATTTAATTAAAAATAGCCACACTTGCTAGTGGCTATCATATTGAACAGTACAGTTTTAGAGTGGCTAAATCCCCAAAGCCAAAGGCTTTCTTTGGAATTCCAAACCTTTACCTGCACTTCCTTACGCTACCTGTAACTTCTCATATCATATTTCAGCTATTGGTGGATCTAACTTTTTCCCACACCTAGATTTTTCCTTGAAAGCAAGAGCCAGAGTTGGCTCTATCATTCTTAATATGGTCACAGTTTAGGGATTGCAATCTGAATTGGCAAGACAGTATAGATAGCTCTTTAACACATTTATATTAAGTGTTACTAATCCATGACAATAATGACAAATGTCCTAATTTGGAGGTTATTGGAGACCGTACCACAAAGCGTGTCATCCACCTTGGATTTATTACCTTCTCCCTATGCTTGGGACAGATCACTGTATAGGCAGGCACCAAAAGCATTTATTTCTACTGAATAAAGAAGTTCTTAGTGAAACCTTTTTTAAAATTCTGTAATTTAGAGCCTCGGGGGAAAGATCTGACACAGCCACGTTTTTTAGTGACATTGGAAATCACCCCAAACAGGATGGCCCAGAGGACAGCCTTGGCAGGCAGCTAAAAGGGCACCCCCCAGCCTGCTGCAGTCAACATGATGGCATCAGTGACACACCCTGATTGGCCAGCAAGCACACATTAATGACCAGTTAGCAACTGTGTTCAGGTCAATTAATTTATATTTGTATTTTGCACACGAAAAGTTGCCCTGTTAGATTATTGATTCTTTGTCCCTGTATTCAATTTGTTTTTAATTGCACCGTTGCTGGGCCAGGCCCTCCCTCCTGGCACGCTGGCAATAAATCTGCCACCATCTCAACAATCAACAATAAATGTGTCTCTTCATGTCATTATTAATATGCCTCTTGGACTGGTTCATTACCATGGCTAACAGTTTATAAGAGCGGGATGGCACGCTGCCAGGAGGATTCCTTTTCCCGAGGGCTATTTTGTCATGATAGGATTGATGTTCTCAGGCCTGTGTGTGTCTGAGGAAAGGGGCCTGGGATGTAATTTAATATAGCTGGAATGTGAGCTGCCTAATCCTCTCCTAATCATCAACAGCTTTAGAAGAAGATTCTGTTGGAATAGAGATTTTTACCCTCTCTTCCAATTCTTCCTCTTCTTCTCATTTTTTTCTTTGTTATCTTCTTAATTCCTTCTTAGTTTCTGTTCAGATAGGTTATCTTCCCCTCTCAAAAACAACATAACAGCTACCTGGGTGATCTAAAATCCCTAGGTAAGGGAGCCATGTGTCCCCCAGGAGCTGGAGTTTTATTATTGGTTTATTGGTAGCTGAAAGCAGAGGGGAGTTCCCTATGCTTGATGTGTGAATGGTGATTAACAGAGCTGCAGAAAGGCTGCCCTCATAATGTCACCTTAACTGAGGTCAGTATTGAAAAAGAATAAGCCCTATCCTATAGTAGAGATAACCGTGAATTATAGTATTGTTATCGGCTCTTTCAGTCATTAGAATTTTTCAGGGAGAAGCGCAGATTTTAGATGAATTTATAGGTTGGCAGAAGAGACCCTGTGTGGCTCAGATATGCCAAAGGGGACATCTGAATGGGACGGAGTGTTTACAAGGGTCCTGCTGTGGCCTGAGATCTAATAATAGTCCAGATGTTGGCCATCTTCAAGGCGCAGGTTGCTCCAGGACAAGAAATTTGGCGTCCCTCCCTCAGATACAGAGTGAACAGTCAATTTTTGGTTCAGGATAGAGATTTTTATACTTAATTTACTATGAACAGTGCCCCTTGCACTTCTTGGTACAGAGCTCTCCAAAGCAGGTTACACTGAGCTTACTGAAAGAGCGGGGGCATGGCGGTGGTGTGACACCTGCTGTTTCTCTTGATAGGAGCCTAAGTGGCCCAGGGAAGTGGAGGGGAGGAGCCTGGGGCTTGGGCCAGGACGATTTAGAAGAAAAGGTGGCAAGGGAAAGCTGGCAGAAGGCTGAAGATGCCTGCAGAAGGGCAGAGCTACAGATGGAGGATGTGATGGGAGGCAAGGGAGCAGAGGAGGTGGGGAGGGGTTGAGAGGAAGGGGAAGAAGAGACAGGGAAGCCCAGCCCAGGGCTCAGCGCACGGAGAACGCCTCCCCTCAGGGACGTGGGGAACCATGGCCAGGCTGCTCCCGTGCAAGCACCTCTGTGCCCATGACACCCTGGGGTTCTCTCCACTGCTCCCCTGCTGCTTTGCTGCATCTCGCTCAGCCTGGCGTCCACGCGAGGCCAGGAGACACTGATGCAGTCACTGGTGTGGAACTCAGGCTCTGGGAGGTTCCTGATCCCCACTCTCTCCCGCCTCCCCCCTCCCCCCCTACCAGTGAGAACTGATCCCATCTCTGCAGACTCATGGTTGGGCTTGTGTTTTCCCGGTGCCGTCATATCCAGGCTAATCCAACAGAAAAGGCAGTGTTATTGACAAGCAAAGCCTTAATTCAAACACATACAGAACAAAATGCATTTACCAGGCTGCCTCTAGGTAAGAGACATGAAAAATTCAACTCCTGGTTTGGCTACTTGCTGTATGATGTTAAATGAGTTACTTAGTTTCAAAGGCTTCATCTGTAAATTTTGGGAAATAAAGGCTGTCCTACCTCCTTCTTATGGTGGTTCTACATTAAGCGGACAGCACTCTATACTAGGTCCTGTACAAGAGAAAATACTAAAATCGTTTGTTGTGTTAAGCTGCTAGGTTAACTTTAGAAATTAACCGACCCTCTGAGTTTGCGGTGACAGGTGTTATGCTGGGGTGATTCATTAATACTTAGAACTCTGAACCGTCTACTCATCCTAGTACAGTTTTCACATGAAAATATAGCCACTGGCCCCTTATAGTCTAATAAATTTTATTGGATTTTATGGATAATAATGGAAGAACCAAACCATGGCATCTTCTGAACATATCTGAATGTGTGCGATATCCCCATCCTTGAAGTTTTATGTCACTCTTATTATTTTTAAATATTCTTCTATTTTTATATTGTCGTCATAATTTTATAGTCTCGCGTCCAAAAGGTACTTGTGAAAAATATCTATAGTTATGCTTATTGATGGAGAATTGAGGTTAAGCAGACAACTTTGAGTCAAGAGAGAAATAACACTAAATCATCATCAAAGGTTTGTTTTCTTTAAGAACCTTACGTCCTCACATAAATACGCGAATCTTAGAGACATTTCTAAAACCACATCTTTAAGGGGCCACTACCGTATACTGAAAGGCATGGCTTCGTTTCAAATGAATCCCCCTTACTGCAGTCGCATCCAAAATAAAAGAAGAAAAGCCTATGCTCCAGTTTCAAAAGGAAAAAGAAAAGAAATGTCAGGCTGAAGTGCACACATCCCCAAGTGCCCACTTTAAGTGCCCCACCGACGGGAGTGCGAAATGAAGGGCCCTGAGCCCTGGCCGTGGTTAATCCAGAGCACCAACGACGCACAACAGAATCAGAGAGTGCAAAATAGCTGCTTGAGGAGTAAAGCTTCCCAGCCCCTTGGTTCAGCAACAGCAGGGTGGAAAGTGAGGGGACAGGAAAATCAAAGTCCCTTTAGAAACGGTGATCACACATCGAGACAAAATGTCCCCACAGCAGGAAAGAAAGTGGAAAACACACCAAATCAATCACCTTAAAAATGAGGCTTAAAATCTTCTGCTACATAAGAGGTAGGTGGGGAGGGAAGAACAGGTCCGGCAGCTTGAAAGTCTTTTATTAAACGGCACACTGACTGCCGTGGCACATACAAGAAAATGCAGTTAAGGTCAGGCCATTAAAAAGGTGCCCAAGGATAGTTCTGTGAAAGACCAGGGGGCAGTCTGCAGGAGCTCAGGATACGCACTTCGAAAAAGTGCCAGGTGGGGCCAAGGGCCTCTGATGGGACAGCCCTGAAGGGAGGTCCCAGTAGAGGCAGGAGGAAAGCGGAGGTGGGAGTTCTTGCCTCGTCTCCCCAATGCCCACTGGAGTGGCCCCAGCCCAGTTCTTCCCAGTCCTGTCTTCCTTCAGCCCCAGTGCCCTCAGCACCATTTAGGATAATGTGTCTCCAAAGGACATTCATGGTCGGCAGGGGATGACACCACAGGTACACCACCATGTGGCATCACTCTGGCCCGCGGTCACCCTTCCTCTCCTTAGACAGGCCCGGGTCCACATCTACCGGCTGACTGAGAAGGGCAGGTGGTGAGCCCAGATGGGGCGCATGCCTCCGCCTCCGCTTGGTGGGAGGGACCAGGCTGGGCTGAACTGGTCCGCGAATGAAGAGCTTGGCCTCCCATTGGAAGCTCCAGAGACACCGTGTACTTCAGAGCTGTCTCTGGGTTCGGGCTTTGCCGGGCACGCGGTGTGGCCGGCTGCTCACAGAAAGCACAGAGTGATGGTGACTGGCCCTGCTCCCTCCCTCTCAGAGCACCCCCAGGGCGCCACCCACGCCTGCCCTGTTCAGGGGACCTCCACTCCAAAGACCTGGAGGTGTTACAGGAGCTCGGACCTTCCAAGGGTCACACCGCCTGGGTATAGCTGTGTGGCACTGTGCTGTCTTCACTGGTCGCACATCTGATTTCCCCACCGACATATAAGTACCGTGAAGTCAGGGACAAAGTTTTCACCTCCCTGCTGACACAGATGCTTACCTCTCATGGAAGCAGGGCCTCACATAGATTAGACGCTAAAAATATTTATTAAATGCGTCTGGCATGTAGTGAGCAATCAAATAAGTATCAGGCGATAAGGCGGAGGGAGTATTCAGTGGAGGGGAGCGAAGTGGTGTTGGCACGTGCGTGCACAAATCAGCTCCAGTCTCACACTGAACAGATACAGCTTCCCTGTGGGGCCGCTGCTCACCAGCAGCTCGTCCTTCCTCTGTAGCCCGGAAGTGAATCCCTGAGTCAAGAGTGGGTGAGACAGTGCTTACCTCCCCTGCAGCCTGGCCCGTCTCTCTTCTTGTGCCGGGGCCGCAGGTTCCTTCTTGCGTCCCACGCCGCTGTCCCACACCGCGTTCTCATTGCCTTTCGCTGGAGGTGGCCTGCTCATTGCTGAAGGTTTCCAGGGTGCTCGGGGTGCTTAGGCTCCAGGCCTTTCTGTTTCCCATCCGCTGGAGTCCGGGAAGCTGTGACCTGGCCACCTGAGCAAGTTCCTGGAAGCTTTCTAGCAGAAACATCAGCTGCGAAGTGCCTGTGATGGCTGCAGCAAGAGGGGCTGACAGACTTCTCCGACGTTAGGAAAGGGAAAATCGTTTCTGGGTATAATACAGTTTGGAACGTGCTCCCATTTTCTTCAGAAACTATTGCCCTGCAGTGATTTTCTGTCTCTGGCAGTGAATGTTCCCTGGGCTGCAGCTACCGTGAATCAAAGCCACTCCGGTGCTGGCTGAGCAGGGTTTGTGGCTGGGTCATTTCTCCCCTCCTTCCATGCTTCCGTCTCCTTTCCCCACTTTACCGCTTTCTAAAGTTGTCCCTTGTTCCCCCTCCTCTCTTCTGCTGCTTTTGTCCTCCCCCTCCAGGCAGGGCTGCTCACCTGCTTCCAGCAGCAGGGAGGGCCTGAGGACCAGCCAGCCTTGCCAGTACATCTACATACATTTACATCTCGTTGGCTTGCAAACATGATGATTATGCAAAGTTCTCCTCCTCCGAGCAGTGAAAGGATTCTGTTTGGATTCAGGAACTTTGGGTCGCCTCTGCGCTTCCGCAGAGGAGGGTGTGGGTGTAACGTATGGGGGTGACTGATGGACCAGGTGTCCGTGGCACAGCTCCAAGGACAGCGGTCGTCCAGCCGGGCCCCTGCTTTGACTTGTCCACGTCTCCGGGAATGCCACCTTGCCCCCAGTTAGGGGAAGAGGTAGAGAGCATGCCCTCTGGCCAGCTGCCTGAGCAGTCTCCCACTTAGCCCACTTTCCTGTCCTCAGCTTCTCTCTTTTGGCAAATTCAGCACATCTCTGCTGAAATAAGTGTTCAGGCCAACCTGCTCTTTCATCACGTGTTGAGAGCTGTACTGGGGCCCTGATCTATCCTGTTTCTTCTGAGCCAGGTAGGACCTTTAGGTAGGGCCACGTTGCCAGCATCCATTTGTAGAAAATAATCCTGTGATTATAAGAACACCATGTGGTGAGTCGAAAGATCTAGAAAACAACCTCAGTATCCATGACTTATGCTCTGAGGCACATGGATTAACCTCCCTGGATCTGTTTCTCGCTCTGTAAAGTAGGGGAGTAGAAGTAAATGGTCTCTGAAGTTCATTCCCACTCTAAAATTCTAGGTTTTTATTTCCGGGATGATGTATTTTCTCTCTATATATTTTTTATTCTTCCACAGATGGTTTTATATTGTAGTCTATCCACTGTTTCACTTGTTCACACACTGAATATTTAACACCTGCCATGTGAAACCGTATTCAGTGATGTCTCGAGGATCATACCTGTATTAGGCACTTTGCTTCAGATGGAGGATAACGTAAGTCTGCCTTTGGTAGGGTTATGTTTACACTTCCTCCCACTGTATTCTAAGTCCTTGGGGTTAGACATTGCTTGTGCCAACCTGAACACCTAAAATGTGTGATGGGGTTGCTAGCACTCAACGATGTTTGCTGAATAGAATTAAATCGAATCCCTCTTTCATTCTGAAGTTTTCCCTACTTTTATGTTTTTAGTGGAGAAAGAAGACACTGACAGCTAAGAATAGTCACCATTAAATTATGGAGTTTTCTTTTTTATTAATTAAAAGAATATTCTGGGGAATGTTGAGGCAGGTGAATGGCTAAACCACTAGTCCGGTCTTACCCTAAGTATTCTAAGATGACTGGGTGGGTCTACATCCCCTGGAAACCAACAGTCACTCCTTAAAAAAAAAAATCAGTAAACCTACCTAATCATTTATTGAATGTCAGTTATATTCATGATACATTAGGAACTATTCAGAGGAGGAAAAAACTCCAAGGAAGGTTTCATTCTTGAGGGGAGACAGAATGTACACCTTTAAAGCAATTAGAGACAACTATTTAAATTGAGCACCAGGGAAAGCGTATTTCAGTTTGGCTGGTCAGTGTTTCATCACTTTGCCGATAGACTGACCTGATGTTTTCTCCAGCATGTCATAGGGGCACCTCAAAGTCAACCATGTCCACAATTGAACTCACATCGTCCTACACCAGGGTCCCCTCTCTTGGGGTTTGGCACTGCCGTGATCTAGTTCCATGGACCAGAAACATGACCGTCCTTCTAGAGACCTCTCTCCTCAGTGGCTTTAGCCAACAGTGCTGCCTTAGTCTCCTCAAGCTGCCTCACGAAATACCACAGGCTGGGAGGGTTAAACAGCAGACATTCATTTTCACACAGTTCTGGAGGCTGGAAGTCTGAGATCAAGGTGCCAGCAGGGTTGGTTTTGGCAAGAGCTCTCCTCCTGGCCTGTAGAAAAATGGCCTTCCAGCTGTGTCCTCACATGGCCCTTTGTGTGTGTGTTTGTGTTTGTGTGTAGAGAGTGATCTCTGGTGTCCCCTCCTCTTCCTGTAAGGGTACCAGTCCTATCAGATCAGGGCCCTACACAATGACCTCATTTAACCTTAACTACCTCCTTAAAGGCCCCACTTCCAAACAGTCACATGGGGAGTGGTAGAGCTTCAACACATGAATTGGAATTCAACACATGAATTCCATTACAGATACCAACTAAGGTAATCCCAGCTTCTCAGACCTCAATATCTTAGTGGCTTAACACAATAAAATGGTACTGCTTGTTCAGAAATTCCAATTACCTGGGAGGTAGGGGAGGGCAAGTGCCAGGTTCCATGCCATCGTTCAGGAATAAAAGTTGACTGAGGCTCTGCCCCCTTCAGAACATGGTGACAGTGTCAACTCTGGCCGTAGACATCCAGCCGGCTGCCTGGAGGAGAGGGTAAAGATGGGCATAAAAAGATGCGGGTTTTTGCGGGGGAAGGGCTTGTATTTATTTGCTTGCTTGTTTGTTGTATGGGCCAGGCTTCGTGGAAGTGCACAGTACTTACACTCACTTCTATTCCTTTGGCTGGAAATACAGTCCAGCTGTGTGTCCAGAAAGAGAGGAATAGGTTTGGTGAATAGCTAGCCCATCTCTGAGATACCAAGTCCCATTCCGCAGTCACCAAAAGTACGTCTTAGATCTGTCCACCTCCTTCTACCTCTACAATCCAACGATCTAAGAGACAAGATACCATAGTCACTCACTTGAATCATTACAGAATCCTATTAGGTTTTTATCCACATAGTCTCTTTAACTTTTTTAGGGTAATAAAATACATGTAAGATAAAATTGACTATTTTAACCATTTTAAAGTGTATAATTCAGAGGCATTAAATACATTGGCAGTGTTGTGCAGCCATCACCACTGTCAACCTCTAGAACATTTTTATCGTCCCAAACTCTGTACCCATTAAACGGTAACTCCCCATCCCTTCCTCCCCGCCAGCCTCTGTAACCCCCTCCACTTCTACTCTGCATCATGCTCGGTTGCCCCTGCAGCCAGAATGATCTCCTAAGAGAGTCTCATCATCACGAACACACACACTGTTTAGACTCTTACATGACTTGCCACTATTTCCAGCAAGATTACAAACGTCCCTACGGTGGCCCACATACCCTGGGAGCTCGTGTCTGTAGCTGCCTCCCTGGCTGGTGGGAGAACACACTCCCCTCAGATTCTGTTCTCCAGGCACCCACAGTACTCTTCATTCAGCCCACGTGTTTCCCATGTTCCCTCCTTCCTCGGGATCTCTGCATCGGCTGTTTGCTCTCGGTGTTCTCCCCTCCCCATTCCTCCATCATCCATCAGATTTCCTCTCATCCGTCACTCCTTCTGTCTTCTCTCACCCTCCTGACCATGCCATGCCTGCCCCTTCCAGAACACTTCTTGCATTGTTACACATATATTTCTTTTAGTTTTCTAATAAATAAATATCTTCCCACTGGGCCTTAAATTCCGTAAGGGTGGAGACTGTACTGTTTATGTTCACTGTTTCATTCCTGGTTCCAAATGCAGTGCCTAGCATGTCATAGTCACTTGATGAATAAATGATGAATAAACAGACAAATGCTCTTGGCATCAGGAAGGGTTGAAACCAGAGTTATACAGAAGGTGGCTTGGAAGAAAGGAGCATGAAAACATTGGCAAAATCAGCCTAAGACAAAGAGGAAGACCTTCCCCACTGAATGAAACAGCCTAATTAGTTTACTATTTTATAATCTGTTCATTTCCCATTAAATCTCTTTTAGGATGTCACTTCTTTCTAAATGTTAGTGATGATGGTATGATGATCAGGATAATGAAAAAGAAGAATATTTCTTAATTCTAGAGTATGTCCTTGTTTGCAGGAAACGGGAAGAAAAAACAATATTGTTGAGTAATAAGTACCGGGCAAACAATTTCACATGATACTATATTTGATATTAAAGTTCCCTAATTAGAGTATCTTTGACATCTATACTACATCCTTGGGAGCTTAAGAAGACAGGAAGCTGTGCCTCAGAGCCATGGAGTAAGTGCACTGAAATCGCAGCTAGGAAAGCCAGGGCTGGGGCTTAGTCATCCAGACTCTCAGCTAAGTGTTGTTTGCTTGTTTTCTGGCTTTGTTTTGTTTCTTGTCTCACTCTTGGTCCTGGTTTCCCGGCTAATACCCTCATACTTCCGTGCTCTAGAAATTGGATGGATTGAGAATGTCAACCAAACCCATTTAAAATCTTTGGAAATGTTTTAACCAAGCTACCTTAGTTCTGGGTTCCTAGGGAACAGATCCTGGGGCAGAGAATAAACACTGATGTTTTATTTTGTGGCGAAATCCCAGGGCAGAGAGAATGAAGGCAAAGGGAATGAGGAAGAAAAGTATGGGAAGCAGTACGAGGTGGTGCCTGGTCAATGTCGGATACAGATTGATGATGAGCAGTTCACAGGCAGAGCCGGAGACTTGGCCGGGGTTTCTGCTGAGCGGCGCAGGAAGCCTGCAGACCAGCTCCAGAAAGAGCCTGTGCCTTGCAACTATCCATCATCAGGAAGGATGGAGAGGGATTTCCTGACCTGACTCCCTCCCCGTCTCAACCGCTGCCGTCCTTGGGTGCAAGTTTACTCTGAAGGGAGTGAGCTCCCCAGACTTCAGGATTGCATTGCGTGTCCCCTGCAGCCACCACCAGGGAAGCAGACCCCATGCCCTGAAGGCCGACATTTCATCTGAGGTTGGAAGTGGCAGAGGATCCAGAGACCTCGAGGGCTCAGCTGGTCAGCTGCAGGTGGTAGATATGCAAGGGTACACGTGCTGGTCAGCCAGGGCAGCAGGGGAGGTGAGTCAACCAGCTGAAGGTGTAGGAGTTAAGGAGGCCACGAGGATTTGAGGGGCAGTGGAAGGTGCCTAATAGGCACAGCTTTTGAAAGATTGGAGTATTTGTTATAGTTACCTTTTCAATTCTAACCTGGCCAGAAGGCAACAATCGAAGAAGACTGAGGACACTGGGCGGGTATCACTGTGGCTGGAAGTTGGCTAAACTATGTTGGAAAATTGCTTAAGATGATTTCTCTTAAACCTAAACATGCATCTGTTGGGACTTAGCTGGTGGCACAGTGGTTAAGACTCCATGCTCCGAATGCGAGGGGCCCAGGTTCGATCCCTGGTCAGGTAACTAGATCCCACATGCATGCCGCAACTAAGAGTTTGCATGCCACAACTAAGGAGCCAGAGAGCCACAACTAGAGAGCCCGTGAGCCACAACTATGGAGCCTACCTGCCACAACTAAGACCAGGCACAACCAAATAAATAAATAAAATATTAAAAAAATAAACATGCATCTATTGTATGGCCCCCAAAATAAACATCTCGGTATTTTCCCAATGGAGATTCGTATATGTGTACATTAAAAGACATGAATAAGAGTGTTCACAGCACTTTTCTTCAGAATACCCCCAAAACTGGAAACCACTCAGTGTTGACCAAGAGAATGGATAAACAGATTATGGAACAAATATAATGAAAAGCTGCATAGCAATAAAGAAAACAAACTCCTAAGACCTCCCAAAACATGGAGGAATCTCAGAGGTACTATGTTGAATGAAGGAAGCCATGCACAAAACAGTACCTATTTTAGAATTCCATTTATGTGGAATTCAAGAGTCATAATAGTGGCAGTCTTTGGAGAGGTACTGAATAGGAAAGGGCAAGATGGAAGCTTCTGGAATGAGGCCATGTTTTATGTCTTGTTCTGTATGGTGACTACATGGTTGAATACACATGTACAGGTTCACCTACCTGTGCATTTCAAATCTCTCTTCTCTGCTTTATCTAAGTTATACTTTAATTACGCACACGCCAAACCTCTCCCTTCCTGAGATTTTATGAAGCAAATCTCGACTGCTCTGAAAACATATGGATCTAGAGCATTAAAACCCACAGCTTTGGGATTTGTCCAATAAAACCTTTTGTTTAGGAATAAGTTTGTCCTCCATGGAATTTATAGACACTACAAGAAAGCATTTTCAGTTACTGGAAAAGGGACAACCCATTGTCTCCTCCTAGCCCTAGAGCCCTAACAGCTACAATTAAAATAATGAATTATCAAAGGGAGAGCAAACATTTAGGTCAAAACACAAGCGACTGAATGGATCAGATAGACGGCTAAGAGAGATTTTATTTTTGCACCAAGAAAAATGATGAGGGAAAAATACTGACTCACAAAGAAAACACAAAGAAGGATGACAAAGCTTTAGTCCAGCAGAAAAGATCAAAATTCGCGTCCCTGGAGTGACAAGAGAAGGATCTAGGGGAGAATAGCAATGAATAGAGGGAAAGGCAGCCTAGAAAGAGGAGGCAGACAAACAAAGACGAGGAAGAAAGAGGGCCTCTTACAAAAGGGCCAAACGTGAAAAGAGGAGAGAGAAGCATGTAACCTGTAACAAGCCACTGAGGGAGGGAAAGCATGAGAAGGGAAGGACTTGAGATGGAAAATAAAAATGAAGAAGATGAAAAGGAAGGGGTGAAATAGAAGGAAATGGACTAACCGTTGCTCTGAAGAGAAACGAGGCTGTGCTGGGAAATGGATGTTTTCACAGGCGGAGGGTCAGTGGGCTGGGCCACCCCCTGCTCATCTGCGGCCGGGACGGCTCTGCCCAGGGGACGTCTCTCCGGGACGTCCAGCCCAGGACGTCCACAGAGGTGACCAAAGTGCTTCTCAGATTCTGGGGCCCTGGGAGGAGCCCTCTCTCTCTCTCCAAGGTACCATGTTTTGGTTTGGGGTCTGCAATGCCCTGTCTGCTGTCGATCAAGGTTGAAAGAGTGAATCTGATTGAATTGGCGTTGGGAGAGTTTCTTCATACCATGGAGCAAGGAGCAGAGTCAGAAACCCAGGCGTGATGTCTCGTCCTGCGGAGGCGCAGGCAACCCTTGTCTCACTTTGAGCCTCGACTTCCTCGGCTGTAAATTGGAGATAATGCTCACTCTGACAATCCTTTGAATGGACTAATCTAGAAGAAAGACTTTTCATCCAACACAAAGCACTATAGACATTCCAGGTGTTATTATGACCAGGTTTGTTACTGGAGGACATGGGATGGAGACCTCAGGTCACTTGTGAATAAAGTCAAAGGGGAAAAGCACATGCATTGTGTAGGGATGTCTTGGGCTTAATGTTTGCTCCACAGGGAAGACGCTGGCATCTGTGTCTGAGTGGTAAAACCCCCGGAGACAGCGGACATAAACCCTGGTTTATTGAGAGGCGTGGCTGCCTGTGGAAAGTGGAAGAGCTGGCTCCAAGCTTCCCATCATCGTCTGGAGATGCTAAATGGCTCCTTCGGCACCTGCAGTTGTGCCTGCCTGGTGCATTCTGAACAACAGAAACATTAAAAACAACAACAAAACAGAACTGATTAATTACTGCAAAAGCTGTTTTTGGGTGGGGGGGAGAGAAAAGTTGTTGTTCTATTATATTTCTGAAAAGTGAGCATTTTATTGTTTCTACAAATTGCTCCCTGGAAAGTACTTTCATTTTCTAATTGTTCATAAATTTACTGACAGGTGGTTACACAGGTGTAACATCATTATTTCATTTTATTGTATACATTGTTTTAACTAGAAAATCTGGAAGGGCTGGGTACCATGTATCACTGGATGTACCCTGAAAATGCGTGGGTGGGTAGGCATAGCCCAAGGCTGCCGCTTCCTCACATACGCCTGGGTCTGGTTTCCCTCACTCGGGGTCAATCTGGACAGCTGTGACTGGTTAGAATACGTTAAGACGGGACAGCAAAAACAAATCACTTTTTTATAGTTATTCTTTTGCTTAAAAAAAAAGATTTAAGATTTCTTTTCACTGAATGATCTGTCCCAGTGTTCCTTGCCAAGGACAAAACAAATTTCAGAGTTTATATATACACTAAAAAGTTGGTATTTGATGAACATCAGTTGTGCTGGACAGATTGCTCTTTTCAATTTAACATATATTGGTACTTGCACTATAGTAGATCCCTAACTCTGTAAAGCTAGGAATTATTTCAGCATTGTTTAGCATAATTGTAACACTTAGCATTTTGGCTAGATTATAGCAGGCGCTCAATAAATATTTGCAACTTACCATTCCAACTGTTACTCATAATTTATGTGCAAGGCTGAGCATATCAATTAAGAAAACTACCCTGTCATGGAAATAATAACCTTATTTACATAAAGGCAACTATAGGCAGTTGAGTTCAGCAAGTAGGTTTACATGTTTAGGAGAACTGAGGACGTGGAAAGAGCAGGTAAAACTGGCTTCTGCCCCACCTTGTAGGAACCGCTCATGTCAAGGTTACCATTAACATCCAAGTAGCTGGCCCTGTTTCTTCTCACACTTCACCCCTCAGTAGGTTTTGAAGCTGGTTGCCACTCTCTCCTGACAGAAACTCTCTTGTTTCTGTGAGGTCACTCACTTTCCGTTGTCTACATAACCCTACTCACTCCTTCTTGACACCAGAAGGTAGGTTCTTGTCTCTTTGAAGAAAGAATTCAGAAACAAGACAGGCAGGTCAAGAAAGTAAAGTGAGGATTTATTTAAGGAACAGTATACTCTCAAGGGGAGAATGGCCAGTCTCACATGAGTAGCTGCCCTGAGTTTCTTTGGCAAGTTGGTTATGTGGGGCACGGAAATGAAGGGGCCCAATATTCACTTGGGAAGGAGGGGTTTGGGGTCATATTCCCTGATTTTCATCCCGGCTCCATCTTCCTGAGGGGAGGAGGGATTTGTGTCCTCGTTTAGCCTTGATGGGAAGTGTCATGGCGTCAGCGCATGGTGGGTACTCTTATCTACAAAGCTAATTTTATTGTAACGAGGGCATAATGAACAACGGTTACATTCAGATGCCAGAGATTCCTGCCCTTTCCCACCTTTCTTTGTGTGTCTCCATGACGCTTATTGTCCCCAGAATGCGTGGTTTCCTGTCAATCTGGAGGCCCCTGCTTTTCTTTGTCTGCCCATGGACCCCCGTCGTTTGAAAGCTGTGTGGCTTCTTGCCCTTTGGCCTGTGACCCCCCTTCTCTGCTCATCTCTAGCTACCTGCCTGCTCTAACGTTCTCATTCTCTCTCAAGGATGCCTTGCCTCTGTATAACCTTGCATGGAGATTCCATCCAGGGTCCACCTTTGTGCAGTCTGTACGGCCCCAGGTCGATCTCACTAATCCAACTTTTAGTCATAGCTCCACAGTCTGCATGTTTCTGTTGAACTTCTCAGTGACCGTCTCAGACACACACCCCTGAGTGTCCATCAGCTGGCTCTCAACAGCCCACCGTGACCCCCTTAGCTCTCCCACCCTCCACCCTCCACCCTCCTCCTCTTTCTGGTCTAAATTACCATTCAAGCTCCAAGTACAGCTGCAGGATTTAGCAGCAGAAACAACAGGACACCGGTTAAATTTAAATTCCAGATGAGTAACAGATCATTTTTTTAGTATAAATATGTCTGCTCAGTGCTTTTTGTTTTTGTCTTTTTATTTTTTTTCCTGCTTTATTGAGGTATAATTGACAAATAAAAATTGTGTGTATTCAGGGAGTTCAATGTGATGATTTGATATACACAACACACCCTCACATGGTTACTGTTTCTTTTCTTGTGGTGAGAACACTTAAGATCTACTCTCTTGGCAAATTTTGGGTATACAATATAGTTTTATTACAATGCAGAGTTGTTAACTATAGTCACCATGCTGTACATTAGATTCTCAGAACTTATTTATTTATAAATAACTGAAAATTTTATAACTGAAAATTATATCCGTTGACCAACACTATTTAACATTTAAATTCGGATTTAATAGGTAGTTTATCTGATAGTCATAACCCCTACTGAGACCAGGGGACCATCTTTCACACGTCCCTCTCGTTCCTCCAAATACAATCACCAAGGTATTTAAGTCTATGTTTCTAGTATTTTTAGTTACCTGAGTACTTTTTAAAATAATTGAAACCAGTGCTTTAAGACAAGTTATTTCTTCTTACCCGGATTCCCCCAATTTCCGTGTTTTTTCCCTCGTGCCTCACCTTTTTCAGTCTCTGCCTCACAAGACGTCAGTGACCTTTCACTATGGTGTTAAGTTGTATGAACGCTGATGGCCACGGGAGAGCTCATGTAGCCTTTTACAGAGAGCAGGGGTGTGAAAAGATGTGCGTTTTAGAAAGTCCTCTGTGATCTGAGTGGGGCTTGATGACTTCTATCAGCTCCCGTGTTTCTTCTTCCACCAGCTCTAAGATCAGCCAGCTCCTGTACTGCCTCTAAATCACCACCATGACCTTCACACCTCTGAGCTGTGGCAGGCACTTGTGCCTTTTGCAGAAACACCCCTGCTCATGCCCTCAGAATGCAGATCAGGTGTCATCTCTTCAGGAAAGCCTTTCTGAAACTGGAAGGTTAAATAAGGTGCCTTTCCTGTGTGCTGCCGCGTCGCATACATACGCCACTATTCCAGAGCCCGTGTGTGCCATTGTCTACTTAGTATTCTGTCTGGTCTGATTTTGGAGTCAGACACGGGGCCTTTCATCTCCTTAAGCCCAGCACCTAGCATGGTGCCTGGCATCCGGGAGCTCGAACACGTGTGTGTGGCGTGAATACTAAACGGGGCATCTTGCACAACTCCTAACTGTTGCCAACCTTAGGAGTCCTCATGGCCATTTAAAGTGCCCCGAACAGGGCCGCTGGAGCTGTAGGCGATCTTCTCCCTGCAAATCAGGAACAATTCTCTTGTAGCACTTACTGCATTGTATTGTGTTTAGATGTTTAATTACCTGTCTGCATTTGTTTTCTTCAGCAAACATTCATTGAGCTCCTCCTATGAGGTAGGCACCAGGCCCTATGCAGTTCCTTTCTTTGAGGACCGTATAGTCTTTGGTATAAATCAAATAAAGATGTCAATAGACAATGAATCTCAGGCATCTTGATACGTGTATGAACAGGGTGTAACAGAGCCTAGAAAAGGAAATAGTCATCCCCTTATAGGGACAGCTGGGAACATTTTAGAGAAGGGTTGACACTAAGATTCTGGAAGAATGATTAAAACTAAACCCAACTGACAAGGGAGAACAGGCGTGGCAGGCTTGGACCTGTGGAATAGCATGGCCTATTCGAGAAAATCTAAGGAGCTTTGCATGGCAGGGACATATGGAGGGAGATAAAGCCGGACAGAAAAGCAAAGTCAGGTGCTATGGGGACTTCAATACAAAAATAAGGAATTTGGAAACCACAGAAGGACTTTCTGCCGGGAGAGAAATAGGATTAATGTCACTAGATTTTGATTTTAAAAAATATACGTACCTTATCGTGAATGCAGGTGAAGTTTACAGAAGGTATGGGAAAGGCCTGGTAAAGAATGAAAAATCCACTTCTCTGTATGAATAGGTTTTCCTCTTGCGAATAATGATCTACTAAGGGCATCTTGACATGGCCTAAATAAATGACTCTACCAGAAGATGTAGGAGTAGGTCTAGGATTCAAATAAACTGGTTCAGTGCTGTGTGATGTGAGATATATATATTAAAAAAGGATTACTGATCAAGCTGCCTGGGTTCTGGATTATGTACTCTTTCACATTTGTTCTTTGGCTGAAAATATCTCTCATATACAGAACATTTTAAAGGGAACATTCTATATATAGATACAGTCACTCTTTTAAAAACAACTCTTTTTACAATATATTCAGATGATGAAACATCACACCTGCCAACACTGAAAGGCTATAAATAGAGAGTGAAGCTTAAATCTAGAAAGAAAAATAAGCAGATCCATCACATATCTGTTGCAATTAGGAGAGTATTCTGGTGTCAGACTACAGGGAAGTGGTTATTGAATTGCTCAAATAAGCAACAGGAAATATGATACATAATGACCAGAAAAAACTATATTATCTACTGAAAGAATTATTATGGCGGCAATGTGAATTATCTAATAACTCTACCATCCCAAATGAATTCATTGGATTTACTCAATCTGTAGGTAAAATGTTAAGTGTCCTCTAAGGGGGGGCGGTGAAGAATTCAAACCCAATTACTTACAGCAATCTTTACAGCAGGGGTGTTGGGGGCAGGTGTTGTATTCAGGATTCCTAGTCTTAAATGTTCATGCTTCGGGCTTCCCTGGTGGCGCAGTGGTTGAGAGTCCGCCTGCCGATGCAGGGGACACGGGTTCGTGCCCCGGTCCGGGAAGATCCCACATGCCGCTGAGCGGCTGGGCCCGTGAGCCATGGCCGCTGAGCCTGCGCGTCCGGAGCCTGTGCTCTGCAACAGGAGAGGCCACAACAGTGAGAGGCCTGCATACCGCAAAAAAAAAAAAAAAAAAAAAAAAAATGTTCATGCTTCAACTATAGAGCACCTCCTGTATACTCACTATCTAAATATGCATGCTTCGGGTAAAGGGCACCTGCTGTATACACATGATCTGCCTGGCTGTGGAGACGTGCCTGTGTGTAAGCTGTGGTCTCCGTCCTTCCACGGTTCACGCTGTGGTAGTGGAGGCAGACATGGGAAGTAAACAGCTATAATCAAATGCTAAAATACAGATGTGTTCAAGCAAACATCGTGGCTTCATAGAGGAGAGAGTGCCTGTCTGGTATGGTCACGGAGGTCTTTACTGAGCTGGGTTTCTGATGATGAACAGATGATTTAACCTCTGGATAAGTCTTGGGAACAGCATTCTCTGTAGAGAGGAAAGTATGCAAAATCACAGCAGTGAGGAAGTGCTGTACTAGCCCAGGAGTAGGTGCAAAATGAAACGTTTGCCCTCAGGGAACATCCAGTTGGAATAGGAGGCTGATGCACTTAAAATGAACAGTCCTAGATCAAATCCAATCAGAATTCATTTTTATAACTGTCCCTGGGAAGAGAAGTTAGATAAGAGTAAGATAGTGCTTTGAAATAGAGATGGAGCCTTGAATAATGGGTAGTATTTGGAAAGATGATGGTGATTAAGGAAAAGATAATTACAGAGAAAGACTATTTTAATCTAGGTTGGAGACTTTGACTTGATATGGAGGAAAATAGGAGGCCACTTAAATGAGTGGCCTGAGAAAGGCAGTATTTAAAGATTACGCTGTCCCAGATGAGCTGGGGGAGAAAAGAGGAGAGTTGGGAAGGTCTCCTGGGAGGGCATTGCTGTCACTGTGACAAAAGTAAGGAGAGATTGAAAGAGAGGTGAGTAGAGAAGGGAAGGAGAGAGAAGAAATGTAGGGTACATTCCAAAGGGAAAAAGATCGGAGTGTACAATTGTTTGGATAAGAAGTTTAGGAGAAAAAAATAATTATAGTATTTGGAAATTGTGTGGAAAAGAATATTTTTCAAATTCTATTTGCAATATAAAGAAATTTGACAAGCGTTTTTTTTACTTTTGTTGAAATATAGTTTATTTACAATGCTGTGTTAATTTCTGCTGTACAGCAAAGAGACTCAGTTATACATAGATATATACACACACACATATATATATATATATATATATACACATACTTTTTTTTTTTTTTTTTTGGCGGTACGCGGGCCTCTCACTGTTGTGGCCTCTCCCGTTGTGGAGCACAGGCTCCAGACGCGCAGGCCCAGTGGCCATGCCTCACGGGCCCAGCCTGTCCGCAGCATGTGGGATCTTCCCGGACCGGGGCACAAACCCGCGTCCCCTGCATCGGCAGGCGGACTCTCAACCACTGCGCCACCAGGGAAGCCCCATTCTTTTTCATTCTTTTCCATTATGGTTTATCACGGGGTATTGAATATAGTTCCCTGTGCTATACAGTAGGACTGTGGTTTATCCATCCTATATAAAATAGTTTGCTCTGCTAATCCCAAACTCCCAAGAGAAGGGTGTTTCTGTTACCATATGTATTAATTCTGTCTATATTTTCTGTGTTCTGATGCTTGGCATCTAGAGCCTTGCTGGCCCTGGAGGGACTGCCCTTCCCAAGAGTAACCATTTTCCAGGATAATAACCAACTGGTCAGCAAGCAAGCATACCTTTCATGTGCAAACAAACCTATCCAGAGCCCAAGCTCCCTACCACTTCCTTTACGTAGGGCCACTCTGTACCTGCCCTGCTCACCTCAGGGCCAGGGACCAGGCAACTAGGACAGCATCTACACTCCAGATCCTACAGAAATTATTTAAACTAGTCAGTCCTAACCCTGCATGCCCTGCTTGCCTTGACCTTCCCATGGAAACCACTACAAAGGCTCTTGCCCACTTTTTCCCACCCGCTCTGCTCCTGAGCTGCCCTGGTCCTGCCCCTGCCCCACGTGGCCTCTGTGCTGTGCTCTGCCCCCTGTTTCTAAGGATCTGTAAGTATAAGAAACTTCTTCCCTCAGGACAGTCATTTTCACGTCTCTGTGTGTTACCATACCTGATCAGAACAAGTCCCAGGTACCTGCCTGAAACAACACACTGAATGCAGTTGATAACCCTTGCTTGTTTATGTAATCTCACTGACCAGAAGAAGGTCATGAATACCTATGCGAATTTACATGTCTAAATCATTGCTTTCAGTCGCCACTTGTACTGCAGGCAACCTTGGAGATGTTAGGGGGTTTGATTCCACACCACCAAAAAGCAAATATCGCAATAAAGCGAGTCACACAAATGTTTTTGTGTCCCAGTGCACATAAAAGTTATGCTTGCACCATACTGTAGTCTATTAAGTATAGTTTAATAGCATTATGTCTAAAAAAGTACATACCTTAATTTAAAATATTTGATTGCTAAAAAATGCTAACCATCATCTGAGCCTTCAGTGAGTCATAGGGGTAACATCAAAGATCACAGATCCCATAACAAATATGAAAAATAATCATGAAAAAGTTTGAAATGTGAGAATTACCAAAATGTGACACAGAGACGTGAAGTGAGCAGATGCTGTTTGGAAAAATGGCACCAGAGCAGGGTTGCCACAGACCTTCAGTTTGTAAAAAACACTGTATCTGCAAATCAGAATAAAGTGAAGTGCAGTAACACGAGTTATGCCTGTATACGGACATGCCCTTAAACGGGATCAGCTAACTTATATTTAATCCCTAGTATAGTTTTATCTGCATTAGTGATGTCTTAAAAACGGGGAATACTCTGAAGATAATTTAAGACTTAGTAACAAAGCACTGCTACATAACCACATTTTTAAAAATTACACCAACACAATCCTTTTTAAATGTCAGAAACACCTAAAAATGATTATTATTTTTTGCGCTTTCTTTTGCTTTTTCTTAATTGGCCCCAGGTGCAGCATTGGGTTCATCCCATTCTTCAGTTTATGTCATCTTGTCATCTTTGCTCTGGAGAAGGTGGTTCTATTTAAAGCAAAATCAAACAGTTAAGAAAACTGGAAAAGTTATTGACTGCATCTATGTCAAGCATAGGGTTAACATCATTATTCTCTAAATAGGCAATGACAATTGATTTAAGGAAAATAAAAGGCACTAATAGATTAAAAAAGAATAGATATTTTAAGAGGATATGAAATTATTAACACCAGTTTGTACACAAAAATAAACTAATAGGAAGATATTACACAGTAAAATGCCATTTTTCAGTTATTACATTGACATTAAAAACTTGTGGGACAGTTATGGTAAAAAAGATCACTGTCAAATGTTATCAGGGTGTAAATTAATTTAGAAAGCAATTTGCAGTTTGTACCCAGGACCTCTGAAACAGTTTTGTTCTTTAAGGTGGTGATTACACACCTGTGAATTTTGACTAACGCAATGACTAAAACCCACATGTCAGTGTTGAAAGATGTTCATCATGCTGTTATTTATGACAGTAGAAGACGTGTTATTCTGATTAGTAGAGCAGTGATGGCTTACGTATAGTCCTGTGCTTGTAAAGAACATTTGTAACATGAGAGAATGTGTGTGTTACAACGATAAGTAAAAAGGACACGTGTGTGTGTGTGTGTGCGTGCGTGCGTGTATTCTCTGAGTTGAGGGAACACACCACTAGACACCTACTCGCTTGGCAGAGAGTAAAGAGACTAGCAACACCAAGTATCGGTGAGGATGTGGAGGTATTGCAGTGCTCATGCGCTGCTGGTGAGAGTAGAGAAAAGTGCAGGGCTTTTTAAAACATTTGGTAGTGTCTTATAAATTTCAGCATGCATCTCTCTCATGACCTAGCATTTCCACTCCTTGGTATTTGCCCAAGAGAAATGAAAACATACCTCTGCAAAGAGACTTGCTGTGAAAATGTTTATAACAGCTTCGTTCATTACAACAAAAATCTGGAAACAAACCAAATTGACATTAATTGGAGAATGGATAAACAAATTGTGATACGTTCATACAGTGAAATACTACTCAGCAAAAAATTTAAAAAGAATGAACTAGCAGTATATACATCATCTAGGAAGATTTCAGAACTTTAGGTTAAGCAAAAGAAATCAGACTGAATAGGCACATTTTCTCTGAGGCCGTATAGATGACACTGAAATGGGTAAAACCGGTCTGTGGTGATAGAAATCAAAATACTGACTGCTAATGCAAGCACGTTATGAGGGAACTTTTATAAGGAAATATCCATTACTTGTTTTAGACGGTTGTTACCTAAGAATATAACTTTTTCAAAATGCATCAAGTTATACACTTAAGGTCTATGATATGTAATTTTTATCTCCATAAAGTAATCCAGCTAAATTTTAAAAATGGATTAAATACTTAAATGTTAAAATAACAAACTAACCTCACAGGAAAATGTATGAATATGTATGCCTAGACTATATATCTCTCTAGTTTTAGGGTACATGTTTTTTAACCCAAGAGAAGAAACCTAAAAACTAGTTTAAAAAGGAAATAAATATTCATATTTGACTCTGTTTATTAAATAATTACCCTATGGCAACAGTATTAAAAAGTCAGAAGACTAAGAAGGGAAAGAACTGTATTTAAAAGCATAAAACATAATGTCTAGCATTAAAATGTAGGGAAATCTATCACAGAATGTTTGTTAAGAGCACAGGTCGAGTCATTACTGTTGCTGTTGTTGCTGTTTTTCTAACACCAGGTCATCTCTGAGATGCCGAAGGTCCGTTTACAGGAGGGCACTCAGTCATAATGTTTGTTCAGGTTTACAGCTTGGTGACAAAGCACGTCTCTGGAAATGAACATGGGAGAGTCATGCTTATCTATCTGGGCTGGGCTGTTAGAATGATTTCCACCCAGAATGAGTCCCTCTTGTAAACATCCCCAGGATAGGAAATCTGGGTCCAGCTGAACACAACAGAAGGGAATCCTGGCATGATTGTGCCAGGTAGAGATGTGGACGGTTTCTTGGAGGCCCCTGAGGGACACTCTGAGTCCCATTCCAGCAGCTTTGCTGGTGGGGTTTGGGGAGAGGGTGAAGAAAGGGTGGGATGAGATCACAAATTTGTGGACCTGCCATCAAAGCAATCTATGACATTTATATACTTCTTTATGATTATAAATTTTCCTTTGCATTCATTAACTCATTAGACCTTCACAACTCTGCAACCTAAGAAGAGCAGGTAATAAATACCATGTCCATGTAAAAGATGGAGAACATTGATATTCAGAAAGACAAAGTCATCTTTGTAAGGTCAGATATCATTTAAGTAATAGAGCTGGGACTTAAATGGAGGTCTGTCTCTCTCTGAGGCTATATTATCTTCAGTGTGCCATTCTGTCTCTAGGACAAGACAGCCTAGCCTCAGAGAAGTCGCCTCCTGAACGAGTCCATGATATTCAGCCTGAATGTGTCTCTTTCTTTCTGTCTCTTTCTGCTTGCCCCCTTCAGCAGGCCTGCTTAATCATTCTTCTTAGTATGTGAAACATACATCTACTGTTGTAACTGCCTCTCAGCTGTCACTTAGCCAAACTATGCAGATCTCACCATCTCCCTCCCTCCCTGTAAGTCTTTCCTTTAGCGGAGCTATTGTTCAACTCTGGACGCCTTCCAACTGTTCAGATGGGTGGGGCGGGGTGGGGGGGGGGGAGTTTCACCACCAGAGGATATAAAGAAGCATAATAACTATTCAGCCTTCTTCATACATCTACCAAATACCTAACGAATGATGTTCTCACCATACTGAAAAACATCTAAGATGTTGAATTGATTTCCAGAGGCTTCGTGACAAGTCAGTCAGTTCATCAGCAGCTAGAATCATGTGTGAGCCAGGCGCTGAGCTCTGAGCTCGGATGACGGGGAGACCTAAGGAAATGGCCTTGTCCCAGCTATAAAGTTGGTCCTAATCTAATCAGAAAATCTGTATAAACAGCATAAATTGTTTTCTGCTGTAAGTGACAAAACACCGACTCCTGGTGTTTAAGGAGGGCTATTAGTAATGTCTCTTTGCCCTGCCCAACTTCAGGAAAACTTAAAAGCCAGACAAGGAGAAAATAGAGATAAAAATAGCACCTTCGTTTCTGATATTTCTGATAAAAATTGACCACAGGTAATGTGGTTTATATCTTCAGGCAAATGGGCATTCTGGTACTGAATGTAAGTATTAGCGGTCCATATCCACATTTGCAGGGAATACTGGGAAACTCCAGCCCCCACCCCGGGCCAGGCCTGGCCTCTCCTATTGCACAGTGCAGGACCTCTGTGCAAAGGTCCGCTCCCAAAAGAAAGGAAAAGGCTGATATGTTCTACTTTATCTTTCCAAAAATCACTCATCAGATTCAGATATTCCTCCTTCCCTGGTGGTGACAGGTGTTTTGGAAGCTCTGAGAAAGGCCAACAGGGCCACTCAGATAAAAGGGAAATCTGTAATGGTGAAAAAGCATCTCCTCCCCCACATGAGTTCAAAGGGATGTAAACAATAAAGACATGTATTATCTCACAGGAGCAGTCAGAAGATGCATGGAAATCAGGACTACACTTGTAGTCTCAGCACCCAGACTCTGTCTTTTCTCAGTATGTGGGTTTGGTCGTCAGGTTTGAACCATCAGAATTAAAAAGTGGTGTTGGGATTTGCAGACAAACATGGGGACACAGCAATATTTAGGAGAAGAAAAAAGAAGGAGGGTTTTCTCTTATGTCCATTTTCATTAAGGAGGGAAGCTTCTCTAGATAGACTCCCTCGAACTTACCCTCAGACCCTGCTAATTAAAATGAAGATTTGATGGTCTGTCACATACTGCTCGCTGCAAGAGAGGCTCAGAAAATGAGCTTCTGGTACTTGAGGCTCTTTAGAGGAAGGTGGTCTCTGTCATACCGGAAGAAGGTTGTTAACAGTCAGTGGTGGTTGGAAGAGCTATCGAGTAGGTAAGCAACAATGCCAACCTTAATTACACGTGAACGTTATGCAAAGAGCATCTGCAAACACGAAAGTCACTGCCTGATGGACATACAGCGCTCCTGATAACTTAATATGTTTTTGAGTTCTCATTACCTTTCTAAAATAAAACAAGACACAAGGAGATCCAGACCGAAATATTATTGTCATTCTTGGACCTGTGCCCTGTCGCTTGATTCAAGAGTGGGGTCATACTTGGAACAGGCTGATGGAGTATTCGATCCGGACCTCGATGGTTAGTTAGTCCTGCTTCTTCATCACTAAAGATGTCCAAACCAGTTTCCAGAGAACTAAATCATTCTTCTCCACTATCACCCAGCTTCTTAGTGAGGATTAACCAGGGCCATACACTCAGGGCCAGAACATAAAATTCTAATTCAGGTTTATGTGCAAGTTAAGAATATAATACCCTCTTACACGTATATAAGATTTTCTGCAGAGAAGCTCGTGTTCAAAGATGAACAATTTTGCTGGAGATCGCAGTGGTTTTTAAGATCCAAAAGGTTGTATTTACCCAGCATCATTTTTAACTCCTTGAGAGAAACACTGCGCACAAGTACGGCAGTATGGAGCCCTCTTTCAGATCAGTGTTTGAGTGTAGGATAGTGATGAACAATTGATTAGAAGTCCTCCTTCCTCTAAACATCTGTAGATACAGAAAACCCAGATTCCCCTGTCTAAAACCATGGGGTCTACTTATTTTACAAATGGAATAAAACAGCTCCTGTCATTGCAGAATGAAAACTAGTGTAGATTTGCAAAGTCCTAAGAACGCTTGATTTATTTCCAATCCATTCTCACATCCCTTGTTCTTGAGGAGGGAAGACACACACACACACACACACACGCACACACGCGTGCAAACTTTAGTTAAATGCTGATAAGGCTCAGGAATGATTAATGGTTCGTGTGAAAAGTCTTCTCTGAAGCGCCATGATTTGGAAAGAAAAGTGACTCATTTTTTTCTTCCAGTATATTTTTTCATGATTTTTTTCTTTCTAAAATGGAGTTTTATTTAAAAGAATAGAAGCAAGACTTCACAATGTAGGTCTTGCCTAGCAGAGGAATTGACAAAAAAATTAAATGTGTTGAACCAAATCTAGCAGTCAGACATACTTAATCTATTATCTTGATAATATCAACTTCAAGAAAGATCTCAGACTGTGCTGTCATCCAAATTGATTTTATCCAGCAAGATCATCTTTGCCGTCAACCAGCAACACTTTCTTGAGACTCCTATAACGTTTCTTCTAGTCACCCCACCCTACTGCCCTTGGAAGCCAGAGCAAAGTCTACAAGACAATTAAGATGCTAAGTCGTCACTTAGAATCTCCCCAAACAGAAACAGGACTGGAGCTAGCAGCTTTCAGACCACATTCACATTTAAGGAAAAGGAAGCCAAAATGGTGCATTTAGAAAAAGCTGCATGTTGAAAACAGACCCCCAGGAGACAGGTGTCCCCAAATGAAACCTTCCTTTGCATGCACAATTGGGCATATTCTCCCATCAGTGCCTGATTGTGTGTGCAAATGAGTGCGCACCCAGTTACCTGTTTGTTATATTCATACTTTTAGGGTCGGTGTAAGTGCTTTTATTATTTTTTTTTAATAAAATTTTTCTAAATTGTCTGCGGATGAGTGATGCTTCGGAAAATTGTTGTTTCCTTTAAAATCCAGACTTAAGCCCCTCCACAACCTTTCCACGAATAGATCTGTGTTAGGGAAGTGAAATGCAGAATTAAAGCAATTATCTGGGTGGCTCAAGGTAACCACACCACCAGGCATATACTTGCCACGTTATTCTGGTTTTCAGGTAGAAGAAAGTCTCTCGATTGTCCAGGGCACGTGGCTTCAGGCCAGCCACTCCCAACCAGGGCCTGGGAATACAAGGCAGCTTGAGCCTCTCCTTAGAATATATTCTGGCAAAGAGAAGTGGATCCATAGCCTCACCATGATCATATGTCCAAGCAAATAAGCTTTCCATATAATGCTTCCTGACTTGCATTTATTCCGGCTTTTCTCAGAAAAGAAATAGCAGACGTGAGGATACACTAAATTAAGGCTACTGTGAGTGGAGAAGAAAAATCTCTGAATAATTTTCTTGACACTGCATTCAACCCCTTCAGGGCCCGTGGTGATAAAGCACTGAAGATTTATTTTAATGTGTAAAAACCCTGTTCTGTTCCTCTGGGAGATAGTAAAGGAGACCCTGGGAGGCTCGGGAATAGTTTATATTTATCAGGTAAAGTGCTGTCTGCTCGCTAATAAGCTTCATAAATATTTCTCCCTTCTCCTGAAAGGAACTAAAAAAAGATCCAGTTTTGCAATCTAAAAAAAAAAGGAAAGAGCAGAACCAATTTCCAAAGGTTCTAATACCTTAGTAGAAAAATGTAGCTGAGTTACTAGCCGCCTTCTTGGCAAGATTGTTTGAACATCCCTTATATCAAACCCTGGCTTCGTCAACATACCACCCACCAGCAAGCACTCCAGCACCCAGATAGATGACTAGGTCAGGCTCGTGCTCTACAGTCATTTATTTCTTATCTCTGTAGTTGTTAAACCTAGAAAAAGAAACAGCTTTTTATTTTTTTTTGCGGTACACGGGCCTCTCACTGTTGTGGCGTCTCCCGTTGCGGAGCACAGGCTCCGGCCACGCAGGCTCAGCGGCCATGGCTCACAGGCCCAGCCGCTCCACGGCACGTGGGATCTTCCCAGGCCGGGGCACGAACCCGCGTCCCCTGCATCGGCAGGCGGACTCTCAACCACCGCGCCACCAGGGAAGCCCAAGAATCAGCTTTTTAAACTGCATTTGAAGCTGATTTCTTCTATCTGGGTGGACCTCTCCATTTACAAGATGTACAAAATAGTCCCTTTAATGATGTTCCTGCTTCCCTCTTATTTCTGCTTTTTCCTAATTCTAGCAGATGTGTCCTCCTTCAGCCACATTTTTGAGACCAGTCCACCTCCATATTTTATGCCCAGTTCTAACATTAAGTGGAAGAAATATCTGGAATCATGTGCCAGGCTGTATCTGAGACAGTGTCAAACCAGCCTTGCTGAGGGTATTCAGGGCTGGGGAACCTCAATCTAGTGGCTATAGATACTGCCCTTGAACCTCAGCTTCAAAGAGAGTTTAGCCTGCAGCCTTAGTTGCCCATGTTCAGCAGATTTGCATCCCTGGCACCTGCTGCCAGGTCTTCCCACTGCTCAATTGTGGTATTTCACCTGTTACTTCTAGACTGACAGCTTACATTTGGGCCTTTGCTCAGATCCTTGTTTATGGCATTTAAGTTCCGCTTGCCGTTTTTCCTCTTAAATAAGTTACTCGTTTGCTTGTTTCCTCATATTTCCACAAGCATTTATGGAGTGCCTGTTATGTTCCAGGCAAATATTTGGTGCCAGCAGTACACAGGACAGACCAGCACTGCCTGCGTCCAGATCCACAGTGATGGATCAGGTACCTGTGTTTAGAATCAAGGATCTGATCTGTAAATTGGTCTGGTCTGACTGGCCTTCTCTGCCATATCCTGTCCTTGTTGAGTCCAGCTTAGGAAAGCCCACTTGAGGAGATAATAATCTGGTTTGGAGACTGGGAAAGCTCTCTGTCCCACCCACCTCATTGGACATGATGCCGGCGAAGGGCCTGGGTCTTGGGTGCTGATAATCTGGGACCCTAGGGTGCAGTGTGTCATGAAGGAGCATGAATTTCCACATTCATGTACAATTGGATGCGAACCATTCGTGTTGAGAAACAAGCAGAGCACTGTAGAGTTAAGTATCAACCTGGACCACTTTCCTTAAGAAAATGGAATAGCTGTACAATGCAGAGTGTGACATGGGCTAGAGGATGTTTGGTCGCTCAGCAAACATTTGTAGAGTGTCTCCTGCTGGCCTGGCATGGACTAGGTGGTTAGGAATACAGAAATTAAAAAGAAAACTATGTTCGAGTTACTAACAGTGTAGTGAGGGAGATAGTTATGTGTAGCTGTAGGACCGCATTCAAAGGCTACAAGGGGTATACCTGTGATGCATGTGAGTGGCCCCCGTCTACACAATTTTTTCTAAATTGAGGGAAATGCAGTGGGCAGGCAGGTTATAAGCCGCTTTTTTATATTGTAGGACTACAGATCGCTCAAGCAGATCTTTAGTATATTATTAATCATTTAATATAGATGTACCTTCTGTGTTCAGATCCCTACATTTAGTAGATATAGCAGAAATCATCATGGCTGGTCACAGAGAGAAAAGTTATGTTCTGTGACTTTATGTCAAGAAAGAGCTGTATTTCAGTAGTGGAAACTATGAACTGTCTTATCTATCTGTGCATCCACTTGGCCAATGTGTACACATAAGGATCCGGTCAGCTGGATAATGATTGGGTGAGTTTCCTTTTGCTGCTTATGGCCTTTTCTCAATAAGAATGGTTCATATCCAATTTTAAAACATGTTGGAAGTCATGTCTCCAAAGATGCAGGTAGAGACATGCTAAGTAACACAAAGCATCTTTATGAAGCATAAATGGAATTATTCTGCGTTGGTCAATGTCCCAGAAGTAATTTGCTAAGTGATCTCTTTATTTCTAACCATCTGGGTATAACAGACCTGCTCCTTCAGGTGTGGCCTGTATTCTTTCTCTCTTCGTCCTCGCATCTCTGGGCTTTTACACCCTGCTGTTGTGGCTTTTCTTGTCACCAATCCTTTTTTTTTTTTCTTATGTTGGCTGCTCATCTTCTTCCCATTCCCGAAACATAGACTTGGCCTAAAGTTTGTTTTCTCTGTAGTCTCTAGTCCTAAAACTAATAACAGCTTACTTCTCTGTAGTCTCTAGTCCTAAAACTCATAACAGCTTAGAGGTACTGAGTTTTTACAATGAACTTTGCTAAACCTTTTGTGTGCAGTACCTCATTTAATCCTCACATCAGTTCTTTGAGGACAATACCATTATTAGCCCTATTTTACAGATGAACAAACCAGGGCTTAGAGAGATGAAGCAATCTTCCCATGATTTCACCACTAATAAGATGGCAGAGGAAGGATATATGCAAATTCCAATGCACCCTATTACTTGTGATCTTTTCCCCTTTGCTATAATGATTCACTCAGAGCCCACAGATACCAACTTCCTAGAACCTTAGCAGAAGGCAGTAGTCCTCTTACTCTTTTTAAAATGTTATTTTTGACCTATCTCATCTACTCTGTCCCATATCATAAACAGTCAAAAAAAGAAAGAAAAAAAAAAAAGAGTAAGCTCCTTGAAACTCAAAGTCTGGGTTTTTTTCCCCATTTTTTAAATTCCTTGTAGAGTCTAGGGGTTATTTGAATAAAATATATGAACATTATTCATACGTGCAATAAATATGTCATATTTAATTTGAATTGAACACTCCAGTTAATCAGCCCCTTGGCAATAAAAACTGTCAAAACACTCGGTATAGTGGTGAAAATTAGGAAATGCTTGTTAAAGTAATCAGATTTAAAATAGAGATAAAAATATAAATCTCAATACGTAATTGGACTTTCCAGCTTCTGAAAATGAACAAGTAGTTTCCATATGCCTAATTCCTCTTAGACCTAACCTCTAGCTTTGAAGATCTTGAGTCAGATTGTATTTGGAGAAATGCCTGTCTTATTATCCATGCCATTTTAAAGCTTTCACCTTTAACTCTAGATTGAATTTGAGGGAAAGATCTTTTTTTTCTCTCTCTCTATTCATCTCAATTAAATAGATTCAAATGTGTACAACCTTCCTCTAAGTTTCTCAAGAATTCAACATTTCCGGTAGACCCTGTCCTAAAAGAGCACATCATTTGTGGTGAGAAAACACTGCATGTGAAAATCATGAGACAGATATGCAAACAGGCATAAAGTAAGAACGCATCAGTGCAGAGGACCAGGGAGGGTCAGAAGAGGAAACTGTCGCCACTGCTAGCTACTTGGGTCACCTTGAGCAAATCCAGTTTCTCTGGGCTTTAGTTTTTAAAGATAAATGAGGGGTATGGTTAGGAGTCACTCAGAATGCTTTTATCTCAAAAGCAGTATGACTCTGATGATGACAGAGCTTCATCCAGGAAGCAGAGTTCGCATTGGAAAAAGTCTAGTGGGAGGACACGGGGAGAGGATGGGTGTTCACGGAAAGAAGAACAGAGAGTAAGTCAGGCAGGTAGAAAAGCAGGAACTGCCTGGAAGCACACGCAGGTCGGCTTAGCCACATGAACAGAGGGTCTATGAGGAGGGCAGTGTGGGGCGAGGAAGGGGGAAGTTGCTTGGGGTCATATTTTGGAGGCTTCAGTGCCTTTTTTGGTTTGTTTTTAACTTGGTCACAGTCAATGGAATACAAGCTCGATTCTTATCAGGTCAGTTTTAAAGAGCATTGACTTTGTTGACTGCTGATCTGGACAGCGGGTGGAAAACTTGTGTTTGGTAACAGGCTTGACTTCTAAACATAAGCGACTGAGAACTCAACAAAGGCATCAGTGCACCCGCAGAAGAGATTTCCAGAGACTTCTGGCTCTCACATTCCATGCAAGCATCCCCACATGCCATACGCCACCAGGAATTTCTCCGGCATCCATCATCGGGTTTCCCAGAATCTTTCTTTGACCAGCTATTCAGCAGGCTTTGATACTAACAATTTCTATTTCTCGGAAGTGAAGAATATGTCTGTTCTCTAAATTCAGTGCAAGGTGTTATCTGCTGCGCCCTCTCCAGCCCCCTAAAAGGCCATTTATCTTTGTTTATCTTTCAACATTTGCAGGTATCCCTAAGATTTGTTATACAAAGAAGTGGGAGAAACACCCAGGATTCCAGTATCTATTTCCTTGACTTTCTTTAGGGTGTTTAGGGACAGTTTCAACAGTTCCGCAGAGAAGGTTCCCAAGAGAATGCCCACGTAGGAGAATGCCTAGGTGCGTAAGAGTCAGGGAGCAGTGTCGTCTTGTTTGTTGCCTGTGTTGAGCTACTGCAGTTCTTGCCACACCCTGAAAATGCAACCTTCTTTGAGGTTTGCTGGACTTGATCCAAGGCACAATGAAGATGCTCCGATTTAGATTTGAACTCTGAGCTCCTCCTTCTGTAAAAGGGTTTGTGTCCTGTATGTAAGTGGTAAAGGTTTACCTAATGTGCCATATTTTTAAAGAGAGGGATTTCAATGTTTTTCGCTTTTCTCCGGGGTGATAGCCATTGGCCAGGGCTTGCACGCCTCTTTGGGAGGCCTAGATGTGCACAGAGTGATGCACCCAGGGGCAGCAGCCCACACCATGCCATTTCCTCGGCAAGAAAAGGGTTTTTTTTTTCTCCAATTTCTTTTCCTCTGTTCTGCCCCTTGGGAAATGGGATATGGCCCAGGAGGAAGCTTCTCAATGCCTTGCTTAGTCACAGATTCCTCTGGCCATCTTCTGGTGGGCCGTCCAGGATGAGCTGAGGCTGATCCTTGACACCTTGAAGTGAGAAGCAACTTCAGGCACATATGCGGCTCTGCAGGGGCAGGAGGGTTCCTACACAAGGAAGAACAAACAGTGGGCAACCAGACAGCAGAACCCAACCATCTACCTACTAGGACTGCACCGGGCCCTGTGCAACCCCGGCTGCTCTGGCTGTGACCTGGATTGCTGCAGCCCTCAGCCCTCCCAGGGCTCCTGTGTTTCTGGCTCTACTTACTTTGGCTCCTAAAGTCTCTGCTTTTGCCGTGACCAGTCATTCCCACCGTGACTCATTGTATCTCCAAGCATTTGTCTTCTGCCCTTGCCTGTTAGCAACTCCCAGCTTCTAGTCTCTGTTACAACCTCCCCTCCCAAACCTCCCCAGTTCCAATGCACGCAGCATGACTGAATTAGCACATTGAGGAGATTCCCAGGATAAATCAGGTCTCAGAATCTGCTAGTCACTCAAAGCTCGAGAAAAATGAGGTGAGGGAGGTTGGCTCAGTTGGTGACTTGATTTGGAGCACAAAACTAAAAGCTGTATTAAGTTCTCTGGCTACTATCAGTTATTTAGATTACAAACTTGTACTTAATACGTGTGTGTTCATTAGTGAGAACACAATGAATTTATGTAGAAAGTTAATACCGCAAGGCTTAAAGAAAAAGATTTGGGAATGTGGATGGCATATTTTCTTTTCTAGAAAATGTAGTGTCCGTTTTTCTGAACTGCAGCCTAAATACTTCTTGATGGAATATAAATCAATCCAATTAATTCTTCTTTTGCCCTCAGTAGACACATAAACAGCTGGCTGCCGTATCCTTTAATGCCACAGAGAAACTTGGAAGAAACAATTATACACTTTTTCAACAGTATAAATAAGCAAATGTCAAGGTCAGAAGTGCTTCCATGAAAGGGTACTCTTCACTCTGCATAAGCAATACTTCCCGCTTCCTGTCCAGCCCCCCTAGACTCCCTGGGTAGCCCTCAAATTAGGGACCCTGGCCTCCTAAATAGCAACGCCTGTGGTATATTCAGAGGTGCCCTTTTGGAAAGCAGCCAAGTAGGATGAATAAGGGCCATTTACAATGGACCCCAGGCTACTGGGTTTCCAAACAATGTGCTTCCTATGAGATCTACTGTCATCCTCAATGTCTCTTACCTCCCCATCATGACAAATTACTTAGTGGACTGGAAACTTTTGTGACATTGTGAACAGGAAGGGAAGCCAGTTTCCCTGACGACTTACAGTGAACCACTGCCGCTCGGGAAACTGTTCAGAGGACGGGTCCGGAGTGGGCATCGTGAGGGTAGGGAAACCAAGCGTCAGAAAGAGGCTGCAGACAAATCCAGACCCGGTGTTGATCGGAGTCTCCCACTTCGGATCCACGCTCTACCAGGTTCTCACCCTGACCCCTCCCTGCAAAGCCCCTGCCCTCCTTTCTAGCCCATGCCCCACTACACTCCTGAATACATTTCATGCCAGTGACGCTAGGCTACTGGATCCTTCCTCAAGGGAGCCTTGGGTTCTCCTTCTCTGGCTTTGTGCGGACTGTTTCTCCACCTCCCATCGCTGTTGGAAGTAAGCTGCAGCCTTGAGTTGGGTGACCCGCTCTCAAGGTTTGTCCGAGACTTTCCTAGCTTTAGCACAAAAGTCCCCTGTCCTGGAAATCCTTTAGCCCCAGACAGTTGCCCCCCCCGCCCCCCAGCCTTGACATGGTCCTGGTCCTCCGATTAAATTACCACCTTCCTCTCATTTTTATCTGTGGAGCACTTGGCTCTTACCTTGTAAAACTGGTCATCCTCCACTTCAAGTTGTAGCCCTACCTTTACCTATACACACTCCCATCACAATATAAACACCTTGAGGGAATTGTTATCAATATAACATGTGGGTTTCAAGTGCCTGCTGCATGCTTTATCATAAGAAACTTGTCCTCAGATAACTTAAAGTCTATTTGGGCAGAGAAGACAAAAGCGATGACATGGTCATTAGCCATACATGTTATAAGAACATTCTGGAAAAAGGACTTTAGGAAATTCAGTGGGGGGCATGATTATTTCCAGTTACGGGTATCATGGGAGACGGTGCAGAGAAGCGGGGATTTGAGCTGAAACACAGCGGATTTGGGTGAGGGAAATAAGTGTTTTGGCGGGGAGAGACCGGCAAAGTCAGAGCAGCAGGGATTTCACCACACTCACTTTGGGGTCCTCTCTGTGGCTCAATCAGGGGCCCCAGATTACTCAGTTATATTTGTCAAATTAAAATGAACACATGGCATTTTTAGAAACTACAACCACCACCACTAAAAATGATTGTAGCTTCAAACTTCACATACGAAAATCAAATGAGCTAGGTCTTCTAAGAAGCCCAGAGAAACACCATAGAGGCCTCTTTTAATTAAAATGAGAGCCTAATTTTCAGGTGATTTCCTAGCTATGCACCTGGAACTAAAATCAATCTTGCGTCCCTGGCGTGAGAGACCCAGGAAGAGAGAAGCCAGCTCTCACGGAGCCGTGGGTCTGATACTGGGAAGTCTCCCTGGAGGTAGAGATGAGGTCAGAGAGCAAAGCCACGGGGAAGGCAGAAATACCATTTTAAATGCAAAGTGATCAAACCACTTTAATTTTCTACGTACAATGTTTTTCTTGCCAGTGACTCAAGGAGGTTAAGGTTGATAGCTTCTTACAGGACAGATCGCACATTTGCAGTCATCCTTTGCATTTGAGAAGTAATTAAACATTTGTAAAATGACAGTTTTCAAATGAAATGCCTGGCCAGAGTCTCCTTTAGGAATAACGATGTGGTTTCTTTGGCTGCAAGTAATGGCACAGACGACAGAGCCGAGAGGCTGTCCTGCTCGCCCTGTCCTCCACTCCCAAGCCGCAGCCTTCAGCAACCAGCAAACGCTGCTCGAGTTCATTTGCCCCAGCGCCCTTTGGGAGCTGGCTATCTCTTGAGCTAGTGTGGTACAAACACCGGCGTTTTGCCATGGTTCCACCCCCTCCTCTGCAGAGTCCTTTGCTATAAATTATGGCATCAGTGAGAAGAGGAACCCAGGTTGTGCAACGGAAGGGTGAAACTGGCAGAACTTTTGTCTATCACTTTGGGGAAAACTTGGCTTAAAAGTAACTGACAAGGGAGTTGCAACCAGATATCTGTATAGAAATGTGACCTTCTTCAGTGCTTTTGGCAGATTGGCCTGACTGATCTAAGAAAGAGCTAAGACATCCCCCTGGGTGCTGGTACTTTGTTATATTATTGAGCAGATGCTTGAGGATGTGGTCATAGGTGTACCCAAGATGGTTTAGAATTTAGCTGGGTGCCAGGGCAAATATTATCCCTTGAAACTGGGATGTCGGGTAATTGATTGTCATGCATATGTATGGATGCCTGATTCATACAGAGCTGATTTAGCATTTTCCTTGTTAAATTTATTTTTTACATGTTACCCTAACCTGAATTCATAAGATGAAAAAGCATTTTTTGTGATGCTTACTACAGAGATAGACAAATGTCAGTACAAGGAGAAGAATAATGTCTGGTGTTAATATTTTATTTTTTGTTTGTTCTCATTCAGTGAGGTGGCTTTGAACACCTTCTGTGTAGCCGGTACTGTGCCTGGCAGCAGAGGTACACGTAAGGATTAGACAGTCCTAGGCATTGAATAGATGAGGGCAGACTGTACGTAAACAAAGGCAATGACGATGCAGTTTTAATACAGAAGAATGAAGGGAAGGGTGGTCTCCACTGTAAAATAGCACAGAGGAGGGAAGGATGAAATATGCCCAAGACAAAAGGAAGGTGGCATTCCAGCTGCTCCTTTAAAGGAAGAAGAAAGTTGGATGAGGAGTTGGGGTTGTGGTGTGCTGGGCGGCCAAGGCTGGAAGCTTGACTGTTTGTGTCCTGGGCATCTGTGGGTGGTTTGGAACGGCTCCCTCACGGGGGTTGAGAGGGTCGGCAGAGGCAGCCCTGAGGCTGGCCGTGGTACCCGGTGCCTGCCGTGGGTAGTCTGTGATGGTCTAGTGGAAAAAGGATGGTCTTGGAAGTCAGACAGTATGAGTTCAGATAATCGCTTTAAGGCCCATGACAAGTTGCCAGATGCTTCTGATTCTGTTTCTGTAAAGTGGATGGGAGAACAATAATAAAACTTGTTTTGCTACCTCCCTGGATTCAATTCCCGACCCAGGGGACAGTCCTCGGTGTGGGTTCTCTCCGGGACCCTCCTGTCCTGTGCGTCCGCATCCAGGTTTGCAGCTCATTCCGCACGGCAGCGAGGCCCTGATTCAGAGAGGTCCCAGGGTTAGCACTCGGCTCATAAAAAGATCACTTGCACACAGGTGTGAAGGAAGGCTTGCGTTATCACGAGACCAGAGACGAGGGAGACCACTGTAAGCCTGCTGCGATATTGCAGAAAAAGAACTGATAAGGGCTTAGAGCAAGGCCCTAGTGGTGGTAACAAGAAAAAAAAAAAAAAGATTTCAGACTTCTTAGCATTCATGACAAAATGGGGAGCTGTGACGGAGCAGGAAGGATCATGGAAGATGGGCTTATTCTGCAGCGATCCAGGGACCTCCCTGCAGTAATGGTGCACATTCACTTGGAATGCCTGGACACCTACTGAACACGGGCCGCCCTTAGGAGGGCCCAGGAGGGGCTGCTTTCCAGGAGCACACCCATGGGTAACTCCCCAGGGGCCCTGGTCCTCCGTTATTGTCATTGATTATTTCTGCTGCGAATCATATTTGCAAAGAGCAGCATAATCATTTTTTAAATTAATTCTCCTCCACAACAAGACGCCAAGCTAGATTGCCCAGCATCTTCGGCAAGGCTGGGATTAACACCCTGGGGTCTGGGTTCATCCAGCTAACCTCCTCTCTATTACCTGGGCTTTACTGAAGCAAGTACCATAAAGCCTTACTTAATTAAAATCAAGAAAACAGGCACCACTGGCAGGGTTGGTTCCAATGTTAAGGGGAAATAAAAATAGCAGTTCCTCATCCCTGGACTGGTCAGAATGAGAAAAAAGAGATGCAGCTTTGTGTGTCAGAGCAGAATGCAGATCTGAAGACGCGAGGACCCGGCTCCTTACTCAGAGGGCGTGTGGACCCCCGATGGTGTCTACAAGCCAAACAAACAATGTATTGGAACATGTGCTGCCTGCCAGGCACTGTGGCCCATGTTTTATATACAGTTGGTTTATTTAAGCCTTCTGATAAGTCTTTAATGTTTCCGGTAATACCATCAGTGTGTTGATTTACGTAGAAGGAAATTGGAATTTAGAGAGATTTGATAAGTTACCTGAGATCACACAGCTGATGAGATCCTGGATCCAGAGCTGGAACCCAGGTCTGAATCCAGAACCAAGTTCTTCACCGCTGTGCAGCGTGTTCTCTGTTTAGAGAAGCAAGTTGTTCAAGGCTATGTCTCTATTCTTTGTGTGAGTAAAGCAGATAATGGTGAATTTCTATTACCAGTTCCTTATAATGAGCATCAGAGACAGAACACTTGGATGGAGAGACCATGGACCTGACCCAATTCAGTTCAGCTCAGTCAGTATCCATCGAGTCCTTCCTGCTGCTCGTAAGACGGTGTTTGGCCCTTCAGGGAGAGAAGCTCTTTGGGAAACACTCTGAGCTCCATACTTTGTGTATTAGCAACCTAACAATCTAGGAATGGGTTAGCCCTAGAAGTACCCCCCGAGATCACACGCTGACCAGCATTTACAGCCTGGGTGCCACCTCATTCCAGAGAGCATTCTCCTCCCTGGCAGCAATGGAGGAAGACGAGGGGCCAAGTTGACTTTTGAGATATTCCATTCCTGGCCATGCTGTAGTCTTCAAAATGATAACAATCACAGTAGCACAGCATTATTAATAACAATTAGTATTTGTTGGGCATCTTCTGGTGACTCAGGCACTCTGCTGGTAACTTTAGTCACATAATTAGTGATGGAAGTGGAATTAAAATTCAGGTCTGCCTGAAAATAAAATTCCATCACAAGTCAAAAAGTAACCCTTGTCTTCCAGGTTACGCCACAGGTCCTTATGGAGCTAAAGCCCGATGGATAGAAGTCCCTAGGCAGCAGTTTCTGCAGAATTGGCTCTAAAGGCATTAACAGAAAGAACTAATAAAAGGGAGGGCTGCCGATTCACTTACTGAGCCCACTTCCAAGTCCAAGGGATCTTCCCTTACTTCACTTGCAGAATTGCTTTTCGTTTCAGTTCTCAGTGTATCTTTCTGCCTTCTTTTTCTTCAACTCCTAAGTTCAGGAATGTCTCCTAATTGGCCCCTGAATGGAATCACATCATTCCAGAAATGGGAAAAAGGGAAAGACTTGTAGATTGCTGTGATGACACTTGTAGGGTGGCTTTACTTATGTAGGTACAGAAGGGGGTTGGTGAGGGCAGGCCTCCTGGGGTCAGCCTTTCCAGAAAAAGCCTTTGACTCTGTACCTTATCCCCCAAATTACAAAGCCAAATCAGCCAGACACTGAAAGGAGATGCTCAGACAAACGCAGGGAAAGTAGGCGGCAAAGGTCTGGACAGAGCAGGGTGGAGGTCAGAGAAGTCAGAGCCCGTCTGGGAGGTCTGGGACAGCTGCCAGCATCGGCGCAGGAAGAGTGGCTCCCCAGCCGGCGGTTTGTAGGGCTGCCAATTGCCCATTTCTATACGTATATCCAGCTTGAGCAAGGACAACACTGTCCAGAGAGAAACCCAAAGAGAAACCCAAAGATGGATGTAGGAAGGCACAACAGGTCCATCAAAGTAGATGAATAAATAAAGACATTAACTTTTTTTTTTTTTTGGCTGCGTTGGGTCTTCGTTTCTGTGCGAGGGCTTTCTCTAGTTGCGGCGAGCGGGGGCCACTCTTCATCGCGGTGCGCGGGCCTCTCACTGTCGCGGCCTCTCTTGTTGCTGAGCACAGGCTCCAGACGCGCAGACTCAGTAGCTGTGACTCATGGGCCTAGTTGCTCCGTGGCATGTGGGATCCTCCCAGACCAGGGCTCGAACCCGTGTCCCCTGCATTGGCAGGCAGATTCTCAACCGCTGCGCCACCAGGGAAGCCCAAAGACATTAACGTTTAATGTCAGTGAGACTGAAGCATTCTTATTATATCTTATTTCTTGAAGATATAAGAGGAAATTCCTTCTGTCAATTTCAGCAGCTTCAAAGTGTGCTTGAGAGCACTTGGAAGAAGAAAAAGGACCCAAGTACCTGATAATATCACTTACAGGTGCCAAGGGTAAATCAAAAATGTTCATAGACCTGAGAAAGATGCTGTTGTTCAAATAGCTGGGAACCTCACTCAAGTTGAATGAAAGCTAATCACTATGGACTCTGGTTCGTTCATTAACTGATTCATCCATTCAACACTGTTGAGATCTTCCTATGTGTAGGTGATGTAGAGATGAATTAGCCATGGCTGTGCTCCCAGGGAGCGTGTGGTCTAAAGGATGCTAGGACACAGGTCCCTACAGGGGGTTGATTGAAGGTGTCCAGGAACAGTCTCCACATTCTTTGGGATTGAGCTAAGTCCCAGCCAAGAAATCAAGGAAGTCCCCTGCCTAGTAGCAGTCACTCTTGAAGCCATGTCAACAAGTCGATCAATGCCTCTCGTGTGCTGGCATGATTATTTGTGCTTTTGTGTGCATTATCTCTAACCCACAAAATGCTCCTATGATAGATATTATTAAACTTCTTTTCTAGGGAGGATACTTAGCTCAGAGAAGCTCAGTACCTTAACGGTCACACAGCTGGTGTATAACTGAGCGATGCTCCTTTGTGTTTTAATTTCAGTAGCATCCCCACCACCACCATTCTAACATCCCAGATGTCAAGACCACATTAATGTTTACCAAAACTCATTTCTTATACTATATACTCACCACCTTCCAAGTGTTCTTTTAAGTGAATTCCCAGTTCCTTAGCTTAGAATGTAAGGCTGCACAGCATCAGGCTCTACGCTATCATTTTGGTCTTACATTCCCACTGGTGCTTTAATATACCCTCTACATCAATTAAACCAAACTACTTGTCGTATCTGAAAACTTCGTTAATTTCCCCACATCCATATTAATTAAAAAGGCTGTTGTTACTGATTAAATGTGGGAGGTATAGAAGAAGAAGATGACAAAGTTGATTCTGCATTTTCAAGGCTGAGTGATTTAGAAGGTTGGTGCTGTCAAATAAAACAGGAGAGTCATGGGGAGGGGTGGTTTCAGGGGGAAGGATGAATCTCGTTTTAATGCCTTCTTTGAATTGACAGAAGATCATTCAGGAGAGCAGACTGGCCTCCAGTTAGAAAACTGGCCCAAAGTTCAGAAGGGCAGTCAGTACAGGACATGGAGATTTGGGCATCTTCCACGAGGAAGTGATGGGGCAGCTTTGGGGATGAAGGAAGTGACCCAGGAGAAATCAGTGAATTGGGAAGAACAGAGAACCCCAGACTGAATCTTGAAGGGAGCTCAAGAGCCTGCTGTGAGTAAAGGTGGATAGATAGATGCAGGGGAATGAAAGGAAAACTCAAAGCAAAGGCGCAGATTCCTTCCAACATTTCTAAGAAAAGAAGAACAAAGAAGCAAGAGAATAATTTTGCTCCCCAACCAATGCTCCTCAACTTGCCCTCTTACTTTTAGGGACTTTCCTTAACTCTTGAGGATAGAAGCATGGAGCAAACACCCTGCTGAATCTGAGCTTTCGCTTATCTTCATATTGTGGACCTTACTTTTTAAATGAATATTTGGAAACATTGGCAAACAAAAATGGACACCAACCAGTGTTCCAGACTCTGGGTACACCAGGGTGAACAAGATAATGTCCTTGCCCTGGTGGAGTTTGCAGTGATAGAGTGAGCACAAAGCATGGTGGGTGTTAGGGGAACTCTACCAGGGAAGGATCTGGAGCTGTGTCTTAAAGGATAAGGAGAGTTGCTTAAGTCTGGCATGGCAGTTGTGATGGAGTTAATTAAGGAGGCATGGTCCAACTAAAGAGGAGATAAAAGCAACACATTTTTGCATAGCAAAAAAACAAAACAAACAAAAAAACCAAAAAACCTACAGAATCGGAGACAATATTTGCAAATTGATGCAAACAATACGGGGCTAATATCCAAAATATACAAAGAGCTCATACAACTCAATATTGAAAAAAAAAAAAACAATCCAATCAATAAATGGGCAGAAGACCTAAATATATTTCTCCAAAGAAGATTAGCAGATGGCCAGCAGGCACACGTAAAGATGCTCAGCATCACTAATTATTAGAGAAATGCAAATCAGAACTACAATGAGGTATCACCTCACACCAGTCAGAATGGCCATCATCAAAAAGTCTATAAATAGGGGCTTCCCTGATGGTCCAGTGGCTAAGACTCCACACTCCCAATGCAGGGGGCCCGGGTTCGATCCCTGGTCAGGGAACTAGATCCCATATGCCGCAACTAAAGATCCCACATGCCAAAAAACTAAGACCTGGTGCAGCCAAATAAATAAATAAATATATTTTAAAAAGTCTACAAATAATAAATGCTGGAGAGGGTGTGGAGAAAAGGGAACACTCTTGCACTGTTGGTGGGAATGTAAATGGGTGCAGCCACTGTGGAGAACAGTATGGAGGTTCTTTTTAAAAACTAAAAATACAGTTATCATATGATCTAGCAATCCCAATCCTGGGTATATATCCAGAGAAAACTATAATTAGAAAAGATACATGCACCCCAATGTTCATAACAGCACTATTTACAATAGCCAAGACATGAACACAGCCTAAGTGTCCATCAGCAGATGAATGGATAAAGAAGATGTGGTATATATATGGTACACGCACACACACACACACACACACACAGGAAAATTAGTCAGTCATAAAAAATAATGAAATAATGTCATTTGCAGCAACATGGATGAACCAAGAGAATATAATACTTAGTGAAGTAAGTCAGACAAAGAAAGACAAATACCATACAATATCACTTACATGTGGAATCTAAAATATAATACAAATTAATCTATATACAAAACAGAAACAGACTCAGACATAGAAGACAAACTTACTGTTATCAAAGGGGAAAGGGAGAAGGGGAGGGATAAATTAGGAGTATGGGATTAAGAGATACAAACTACTATACATAAAATAGATAAGCAACAAGGATTTACTGTATAATACAGGGAACTGTATTCAATATCTCATAAGGGAAATAATCTGAAAATATACATATATACACACACACAGGTATGTAACTGAATCACTTTGCTGTACCCCTGAAACTAACACAATACTGTAAATCAACTACAGTTTTAAAAAAACAACACATACGAGAACACCTTCAAATAGCTCAGTGTGCTAGAATGCTGAATTTCAGGCAGGATGGCAGTCTCTAGGCATACACGAGATTAGGGGCAAAAGCAGGGACCAGGTGTTACACCACTGTGTGGAGTTTTGATTTTATCCTGCAGATGCTAAAGAAATAGCTGAAAGGTTTTAAGGTGGGCAGTCTCATAGTTCTGATGATGTTTTGGAAAGCTCTCCCTGGCAGATGGAGGGATGAATTTGAGAATGTGGAAAAAGGGAGGCCCTTCAGGAAGCTGCCATGGTTGTCCAGGCAAGTGAGGATGAGGGCTTGCACCAGGGTAACAATGGCAGAGGTAAAGAAGAGTGCACGGATTCCAGAACTCTTTTGGAGATGATATTGCAGGAACTCGTGATAGACTGGTTGTGGAGGAAAAGAGCCAATGGCCGTGGAAGACACACACATGCAGGCCAATCGGGTGACTGAGGGGGCCACAGCCCCAGTGACGAGATGCAGGCATAGGAGACGGGACTGGCTTAGAGGGTAACGTACTAAGGCCACTTAGGATGTGGTGAATTTGAGATTTCTGTGACATCAGTAGGAACCACCTGGAAAACATGTGAATCCATGAGTGTAAATCCTGACAGAGATTGGACTGGACATTTAGATTTGGGAAGGTGTGTGGATCCCTGTGCAATGCCAACATTTCTGGGGCGGCCAGAAGGAAAGCAGGCTGTGATGGAAACGGAGGGGAAGCTGTCAGGAAAAGACTAAACTTTGTGCAACATTCACAGAAGTGAGGAGAGCAGATTTCCAAGGAGAGGATGCATAGAGCAGAGAGGTTCATTAAAAAGAGAACTCGATTCAGAAATCAAAGTCAGGGACTTCCCAGGTGGCGCAGTGGTTAAGAATCCGCCTGCCAATGCAGGGGACACGGGTTCGAGCCCTTGTCCGGGAGGATCCCACATGCCGCGGAGCAACTAAGCCTGTGCACCACAACTACTGAGCCTACATGCGGCAACTACTGAAACCCACGTGCCTAGAGCCCGTGCTCTGCAACAAGAGAGAAGCCACTGCAATGAGAAGCCTGCACATCGCAACGAAGAGTAGCTCCCGCTTGCCGCAGCTAGAGAAAGCCCGAGTGCAGCAACAAAGACCCAATGCAGCAAAAAAAAATTTTTTTAATAAATAAATAAATAAAATTAAAAATCAGTCAAAGTCATCTGTGGTTCTCTGTGATGCAACTCCCCTCTCCCCCGCTCCAGAACCTCAGCCCTGAGCCGTGGGTTTAGGGAAAGTGAGCATGGCCGTGCTTGCAGAGGAAACCTTGTCTGAATGTGATGAGGTGCCTGCCACCCCCTTCACTGTGTTTCTGGACTCTGAGGGACCCTAGGTTGTGCTGTATTTCATCACGGACTGGGTTTCATGCAGGTGGAACAAAAGTGCCCTTATTGAACAGATGTGGATGAATCCACAGACAATGCAGAAGTCTTCACAGACAAGACCAATTTCAACGAAGTCATAACAGAGTGGAAAAATGTCTTAAAAATTAGATACTGGGGACTTTGTGCAAAGGAGTATGAAGGCATCGCCAACTTTTGTTGAAACTGCTGATCATGATTATTCGGTGTGTGCGAGGGATGCAAATTCTTGCTTTCTGGGACTTCAAAACAAACATCTTTTTTGTAGTAGTAAAATCCACACTGGTATAACACTTGCTGCATATATTAACCTATGAGTCCAAGCTCTTTCTAGAATTCTGAAGGGGAAGATTTAAATGTCTGCTTCATGGGAGGTGTAGTTGAAAAATCTGTAGGTTTGGGAAAGGTTTCTCTATTTCTTTGAAAATAGCACATCTTGTAGGTGAGAATATGTGACATAAATGGTAATTGCTTTTCTGCTGGAGCTACATTTTCATCCTCCTCCCTTTCTCCTCCAACATTAATTATCAGGACTAAAAATAGGCCATTGTGGGATCTGTATGCCTCTCGGAGGAGTCTACGGAAATCTGACATCTGTGTAGAAGGCTCTTCTGAGATGTGTGTTTCTGCTAAGCCGTTTCCTGTTTGAGAATTCAGTAAACACTTGCGGAGGGAACGCTGAAGTGTCTTCCTCTCACGATGGCTGTGAGGGGCAGCCTGTGAGAACAGTGTCTTTCTGAGCAGACATGACTCACAGTGCCTGGAGGGAACAGGGAATGCATGGAATATTTATGATTAAGGGAATTAACGAAGACAGGAAAACATTGATACAGTAACATCCCCCAAGGTAGCTATCATTTGCCACCAAAATGCCATGGCCTTTTGCGGCTTCTGTTTTCGTAGGTACCTATCAACAGGTGTATCCCTTCCACCTCCTTCGGAGAAAAATAATATAAGGAAACTTACAAAACAGAAAAATGAGTAAGTGGTTTGCATCCATGGTTCGTTAAGGTGTAGTTAGGTGGTGATAGAAAAGTCCTCATGGACGAATATGTATCTGCTAGAATTAGAGACTCATGGCTTTGCAATAAGCCTCTTCCTAAAAAACAGCTATCACTACTAGTCAAGTTATTTCCCACTTTAATTGCATCAGATATTCTTCAGTTGTCTTTTTGGAATGAATGGTAGTTTTGATGGGATGTAAAGTAATGTGAAGGAGGGAGGGATAACTTTGTAGCATCAATATAATGGCCGTATTTCCTAATCAAGACATGTGTTTTGACAAACGAGTGTATTCCTGGAGAAAGTAAGATTGATTACTTTAAAATTGGCAGTTCTTGAAAATCTGAGATATATGTTCACATAACCATGAGGCGTGTCTTATTAAGAAGTCTTAGGCAGAGTTTCAAAGTGGGGAGTTTTATACTGATATTTGAGGATGCAGATGAGAGCATAGCAGGCAGCTCTGGGAGGCCAGGGTGAGGGGATCAGTGGTACAGAAGAGGGAAGGGAATGGTCTCAGCAGAAAGAATGCTTTCACAATTGTGCTCACATGGGGGATGGGTTTACAGACAGTTGCTGGTGCCGCAGAACCTTTTGTTTTAATTTCTAACCCCCAATGGTCATTTCACAATCAGCTCTTTTGATTACTTTTCTGGGTGTGATTTAATTCCCTTCTATTCTTTTGATATGCGTATACATTATATACTGACAACTGAAAAACAAATTTCATTAAAGTTAACTGATTCAACAGATATTTTCTGAGTCCCTGAGAATTACAGAGTATGATATGCATTTGTGTCGAGGAATTGACCTGTTGTAGAAAACAATAACCTGGATGTTTACCTACTCATAATTTCTCATTTAACAGAATATGAATTATCTGCTTTGAATTAAAGATACATTTTGGTACCAAATTATTTTGTTGCTGTTTTATATCAGGGCTGCCGGCTCTTCTTTTCAGTTGATGTACATAGGAGCCGAAAATGCACTTTATTTTTAGCCCACAGAAGGCATCATTTGGAAGACAAATTTGTTGCAATAAAAAATGTCTTACAGTCCATCTCATACCCCATAAACTCCAGCCACTCATCATCTTAAGCAATAAGAGAGGAAACTTCACGTGGAGGGGCCCGGGGACTTGCCTTGACCCTCAGTCCTCCCACATTATGCACGTGTGAAGTCTGTTTCCTGTCACACACACACATTATGTTGTCACATACATAATCTTCAGGATTGCAAATATCTCAAATTGGAAGCTGGAAGACACCCACTGCAATAGTGCCTTCTCACATCTCTGGGCTAGTGGGTCAGATAATTTTACTGTTTAGAACAGAGAACCATTAGGCGTTTTGTCCTGGCCCTTTAGGTTTTCCAGACCACATTGTGGGAGCAGCAGGTTTGATCCGGGTGGCTCAGAGGGCACTGCGGTAGCATGTGGGGGCAGAGCAGCTCAGCAAGAGACCCCAAAGCTGCACAGGTGGGCTCCAGACCCTACACACGCCCCTTCCCTGAATCTAACTTTGACTAGAGGAAGCCTTTTGTTTGTGGTGTTCTGTATTTTGGAGAGCTCTATAAAATTTCATTTGAACATAAAAGATGATTACAATTGTCCCTTGGTATCTGCAGAAGACTGGTTCCAAAACCCCCGCGGATACCAAAATCTGTGATGTTCAAGTCCCATATATAAAACTGTGGAACGTCAGAGCCTTCTGTATTCAGTTATGTAAATTTGGAAACCAGTGATTGAGATTAGCCATAAACATCTCTGAGAACAACCTGAATGTTCACCTAAAGAGGAAAGTTTGAATATATCGTGGCTCGGAATTACTGTGGATACTTTGCAGCAGATAAAAAGGATCAAATAGATCAATCTGCTCTTATCTAGGGAGACACAGTAATAGTGTTAAATTTGAAAAGCTGAGTTGCAGAACAAGACTTGTAGTATGATCCCATTTGTGTAAAAATGCATATAAATGAAGACTGCAGATGCCTTTACACACAACTACGTGCAGGTACTTGGTGGCTTCTTTCAAGTTGATGTTTTGGTAACAGAATGAGTGGAACCCCACAAAGCCTGTCTGGAAAAGTGACACAGGATCCTGTCACTTTGGGTTTTTTTCTGGGTCAGAGATCTTTGGTTTGTGCTGGGCTCAGGGTTTTTATTGCTAACGATAAGGTTGATCACAAAACTAGTAAAGCCCCTTCCTTAAAACTTGTTTCTGAGCTAAAGGAGAGAGAACAGCCTCCCCAAGATAAGCCAAGTTATATTGAAGAAAATCTTTTAAAAGGTTGGCTTTAGTATAAAAAGAAACATTAACTAGAAAATGCACATGAATATTGACCAGACTATGAGAGAAAGAATATTAAGTGGCTCAAATTTCAATGTATATAAAGGCTGATCAACTGGGGAGTTATTCGTATTAAATTCAGAGGCAGACCATTTTCCCTGCACTTCTCTCCATGGCCTGAGAAACAAATGATAGTGCAAATGTACTTTTTGGCACATCAAACATTGTGTATCAACTTATTCTTGATTAATATTACAATGTATTGATGAAATTTTCTAAGCAGTGCTTAGAGACAAAATGAGAGGGGTTTTTTTTCTTAGACAGAATGTGTTGATACTTGTTTTCATGGTGACTGTTGCATATTCAGTTCCATGTTCGTAGAAATGGTGCACTGGCAAATTATTTTAGTAGTCAGAAATATTGAGCTTCTACGTGTCTGCCATGCCTCAGCTTTCCTTTTTAAACTTTCATTTTATTTCAACAAATTTGTTGAGCACCTACTATGTTCCAGGTGGCCTGCAAGGCCTAGAATGCAGTGGTCATGTTTTTAAAAGCTGTTCCCCAAATCAAGAAGTTGGCTGTCTAGTAGGTGACACAGACACACACACTACAAATTGCAATAAAAAGTGACAGGTATAATAGGAGAAATGGGCACAGTGTGATAGGGGAAAGAGGAGCAGAGTTTGGCCGGGGTCTTGTTCTCTCTTGCATCTCTAAACCCCTAGCATGTGCCTGATACCTGGTATATGCTTACTAATCATTTGTTGGACGAGAGGATGAAAGAAACCATGACTGAAGTGAGACTTGTTAGAGCCATTTCATGGAAGACATGACCTGTAAGCTTGGTCTTGAAAGAAAACAAGAAGTGAATAAAGTGGTTAAGGAACAAGAAGGTGTTTCAGGTAGAGACTTGAGTCCATTATAAAAAGCTCATGCCAAATGTATGGAATGAAAGCAAACCATGTGACATTGAAGTGCATGTATTTAACCTGTTAAATAAAAACACACATATGCGTGCATAGAAAGCATATTTATATTTGTTGTACCCTTGTATGTTTTATACAAATACACTGTAACCTATACACACAAACTCAAAAATTCTGTAGCAGTGAAGCCATAATTGACAGCGGTCACATGCTGTCTGCACAGCATTTCCCTTCTCACTGTGTTCTACGCAAACCTCATGCTTTTCAGGCCTCGCTGTTAATCATTTATCTCTATAGTCAGTGTCAAGCCTCACCACAAAGTCTTTTAGGAGCTCAAAGCCCTGATTGGAATGAAATTTTTCCTTGGCTTTGTCTTGGTTTTGACAAAGTTTGGGGTGATTTTGAAGCTTGTTAGCAGGAAGGAATCAAGAATAAGAGGCCAGTAGAAGCCCTTGAATCATCACAGGGCAAACAGATGTGAGCCATATCTGTTGGTATATGAGCCATACTTTGAAAGCCCTTAGAGAGGAGGTTAAATATAGTCTCTTGTATATGCCTGGATGTTATCCTCTTTTATTTCAGCTTTATTCATATTCAACAAAGAAGAAAATGTGCCTCTGTTATTAAATATCTTTGCATATGGCATATTATGAAAAGACCTAGTACTAATAAGTCCACATCAAGCTGTTTTAAAGCTAGGGTGGCTGGGAAACGTTGCTGGAAGAATAGAAGGAATAACAGGTTAGACTTCACAGACTAAATAGCATACTGGTTATTTTTCTTTCTTTGATTTTTCTATATTATCAAACACTTTGATTAGACATTTCTTGTGTTCCGTATTTAACCAAAAGGATGATGCTTCAATAAATACTAAATGCTGTCGACATACATCAGAGAGAAGCAGCAGAGGTAGCTTCAGTAGTGATACTATCCGGACTTAGATGATTCAAGGGGGTTTGCTGGAGACACCTGTGGGAGCAAAACTACCACCTGTAACTCTGCCACTGGGAGGGGACAGCACAGCCTCCAGATACCTCTTAAGCATATCCTAGTCCATTTACGACCCAGTGATTTCAATGGGAAGCCAAGTCCCATGGGTTCATTTTGCTACACTTTTTAAACCAAACGCCATTTCCACACACTTTGGGAAAGGTATGGTGCTTAGTACTTCAGAGTAAAGGAGATAGTTTCCCCAAGACCAGGAGCCCTGTTCAGTCTGCGTGACATGTCTGCCAATCACAGGAGCAAGAACCCTTCCTCACCTCGTAGCCGTGGTGACCCACAACCTGGCTCACACGTCTCTCCGGGGGCCACACGACGCACACCATCCTTCACCCTTAGGGGCTGTTACTGTGCCCCTTGAGGACTGAAGGATACGATGGGCATGGAAAGTTCCTCTGCTTCTTTGTCATTTCCTCTCTTTCTAGGTTGCTTTCTTACTGGCCCCAACACACAAGTTAGGAGATGTTTTGCTTTCATAGAATCACCATTGTCTAAGAACAAACCCGTAATGCAGGCTCAAGCTGGTAGTTTTTGTAAAAGAAAGACAAGGGAGAGAGACACACAAAGAAAGAACGATATAGACAGAGGCAGGCACACGTTTCTAGTCTCTTAGGCATTTTTGCAATTAATACTTTGTCCAAGTGTAATAGTAATACCTAAACTTTGTTGCTCACTTAACTATTTGTTGGGCTCTGTGATAAACACTTTACAATCATTTTCTCATATAATCTACACAAAAACTCAGGGGCACGTGTGCCACATATGAAAATCTGGTCTCAAGAAGCTGAATCACTTCCTTGCTGTCACACTGACAAATGGTTGAGGCAGGACCATCTCCAGATCCAACTGATTCCAAAGTCACTTCTCTTCACTATAACAATGTACCCACCTATTCCCTAAAATTGTAGCCAAATACAACAGGGGGTCAGTGCCTGTTAGGAAAAGCTGTATTTGACCCACAGCCAAATCAAATGACGTATCGTTATCCATGGCCCTTGGCTGATCTGACCTTGGGAGAAACAGCCTAAGTGCAGGGTAGACAGAGCCCCAGAAAGCAAGCCAGCTCCAAAATTCTAAGGCCGATTCCTCTGCTCCATCCAATTGAAGCTCAAAGCCTAAAGAGCCTAAGCGCTAGTGTTGATTTTCTCCAAGACCTTTAAATGACATGGAAGGAAATTTCCATTTTATTCTGTACGCACAGGTCCTAATTCTATAGGGCTCTGAGAGTTCTGTGGTGCCCATGAAGTAAGCCCAGGCCCCATCTCCCCCAAATGCCTTTACCTCTTTAATGCTGTAGTTGCTTTTCTGTAGGCAGCTTCCAGAGCTGAAATAGGTTTTAGAATCTTCGGAGTTTTCATTAATGGAAACCTGCAATTCAGCAAAAAAAAAAAAAAAAAAGAAAAAGAAGTAAAAGTGTTGTGATAGAGACAGGTGTGAGGGAGAACCATCTGCTTGTTAATAAGTTGCCCACAGATTTTCATGCAGCAGGATGGGGACACATTTATTACGTGATGCTGGGCCCCATTCCATTTCACTATCACTTTTGTAGAAATATTATTGCTTGCTCAACGTGCTATATTTTTAAATTTACTTTTTAAAATCCTCTTCTCCCTGGATCACGCTCTCAGTATACTTTTCTCCTTCCCCCGCCCCCCCTCCCTTTTCCTGACGCAGCTCCACTCTCCCAGGCCTCCTACAAACCACTGCTCAAGCCACATGTGGACGCCGTCACCAAGAACAGCTCCTCCGTTCCCTGAGACACAAAGTTCTGATTATACATTGAAAATGGTATTTTCCAATGCAGGTCAGATTTATCCCAGTCATCTCAAGGGAAGGAATTATTTTTGCAATTTTGATTTAATTTTGTATTATGCATACATGCTTGAAATAGCAGCTGCTATAAACTGGGGGTTGGGAAATCTGAGAGATAAGAAACATCACGTGTAGTCCTGGCTCTGCCATTAACTAGCAGCGTGGGCTTAGGTTTTATCTGTAAAGTGAGTGCACTGGACTGGATGGATGGATTTATTGATTTACTCATTAAACAAATGCTTAGTGCTCTGTCAAGAGCCATGCTCTGTGCTAGGTAGTAGGTGATAAAGGTTAAAGGTGTGAGTCCTGTTCTCAAGGGTTTCATTCACCAGGGGAAGAAGCAGACAGTTACAAAAGTGATGTATGAAGTGTTGTGATGAAAATGTGTAAAAAGGGCACAAAGCAGAATGGTTCAGAAATTCTTAGAGCTGTTCTTTTGTGTTGGGATTTGTTGTAATGAGATTTATCCAACAGCAGGGCAGCAGAACCAAAGTTTGTTGTCTTTGCTGACGTGCTGACAATAGTGAAAGGACAGTTCTTTTTAGGATCCCCGTCATTTGATTAAAGAATGCCCTCTCGAAGGTATGTTGCAGTCCATCTGAAATGAAGGGTAGTTCAGGAAATCAGATCGTGCATTATTTTCTCCAGACCTGACCACCTTAGACTTTCATACCTTTTTTGGACTTGGTGATATAATTTGGTACTCACCCGTGATCAACAGAATCTCTTGAGTTTAGTCAGCCCATCCCTTTGGAAGCTGACACTTTTCTCTCCCTGTGCTATGCAGTATCTCTTCCACATCTTATGTTCATTAGATTTTCTGAAAGAAATATGATACTCATGATTTGACAAAGAATTTTTTGAATTGGAAATTTGTAGATGTGAAAGTTCTTATAAATGTGTTAGGTAAATTAATATAAATGGTAATTTTTAAACTATGAAAGCATATATCTCAATATGGTTTAAAAATATACAAATATTATTACCCAATCCGTTCAGTCGTCTATTAGAACTTCTGCTGAATTTCTTCTTGATGTTTTCTCTTATGCATATATATTTTAAGGAGTTCAGTAATTACTAATATCATAGGACAGTTACAGTAGTCTCATGTCTGTGCCAAGAGGGAATGGTATTACAAAATTGTTTTGACAGATCGGTAAGTGAAAACTGTTACCTCAAAATTATTTAACTTCCATTTATTTGAGTATTTATGACACTGTCTCTTTTAATATGCCTTTTTTTGTGTGTCAAGAGTGAAAAATATTAAGTCTCATCTAAGTATGCACTTACTCATGTCACCGTCTGGGTATTCAGCAGCCTTGTAGACCAATAGGTGGTAGGTGAGAGACAGTATAGAATCATGCTTAAGAACAGGTTGGAGTTACCCATCCTTGCTCTCCTTCTTAACTATTTGTGTGGCTTTAACAAAGCTTGTTCATTTCTGTAAGCTTGCAGAGGTGGAGTGACATACAACTTTCTTCATTAGTGTTATGGAAAATTGGATGAGAATATATTTACATAGCTGGCACACTGTTTGACACTGGCAAATCCTCTTAAAATGTTAACTATTATGATCATCATATTTTTTTCTTTTATCTAATAAAGCTGTCTTTCTCCAAGAATTGATTTTTCATGGTTCCAAGACAAGCAACATTAATGAATCAATTAGATAGTTTAATGGTTAACCAATGAGTTCATTCTTTGTTAAAGTAATCCTAGAAGTCATCTGGATTCTCCTCCCCAAGCCCCGAACCCCAGCACCCAATCAGTGGTTGGTCCTTCTGGCTGTACCTCTGAATTTTATCTCAAACCCAACCTGTTCTCTCCCATGTCTGTCCTTATGATTATCTCGCCCTTGACCTACCCAGCCTCCTGGCTGGCCTTTCTTTCTCTGCACCTCCTCCTGCCCAGCCCCTACTTCAGTGCCTCCCGGATACTGCAAGTAGATCTCTTCTTTAGATATGAACCAGGCTGTAGATCAAAGACGTGAATGTGGTCTCATTCATTGCACTTGAAACAAAATGCAAAGTCCTTGTCACGGTCTGCAAGACGCCAGTGATACCTTCATCTTCTACTGCTGTCCTCCAGTGACTCCCAACAGACACACGGTGTTCTTGCTGGTCCTTAGACCCACCAAGCTCTTTCCTTCTGCAGGGCTTTTGACCTCGCTCTTCACTCTGCCTGGAATGCACTTCTCCCCGACCTTCACGCAGGCTCCTGCCCAATGCCATTCTTCCCGGAGACCTTCCCTGACCCTCCCAGGAAGCCTTCAGACACACCATGCTCCTTGAGACCTGTACTTTCTTAATTGCCCCCTTATTATCTAAAATGATTGCATTTTTATGTATTTCTTCGTGTTCTCCTTGTCTCCTGCCTCCCATTCTCCAGAACTCCACCAGCAGCTTATCTTCTGGAAGGGAAAGACTACGCTGTTTTTCGCTGTATGCCCGACACCTACAACAGAGCAGGTGGCTGATAACAGTTAGATTAAAAAGATGAGCAAATATCTTGTGCTGTATGCCGAACACATCAGAATGACTAAGTCCTGGACCAGTTGTTTGATGTGTGATCTTGGTCTACCTTCCCTTGGTCTTTGTACCTCCTGGAACACTTGTTCGTTTTGAGAACAATGAAACGAATGCAGGTAGTTGTGTAATGAAGAAGGAGGTTTGGTCCAAGAATCCAGGCTATATCCAGAACGTTTCAGCAGAGCCCATGAGGCGGGTCACAGGGTGGAAGACTGAGAGGGGCAGCCAGCTTGCAGGGGTCTTGTGACCAGGATATGCTCACTCAGCTGAAGACCCACTTACCCGCCGAGGGAAACCTCAGTTTATATGCATCAGGTAGCTCAGGGCCTCCTCAAGGCCTGGGCCTGATGGTAACAGGCATCTCAGCAGCACAGGGCCCCTGCCTTTGTGCACGTCTCCCATGGGACGGGTAACTTGGACCCTCATGCTCTTGTCTTCTCTCCCGATGCCCACGAGGCCCCTGGCACATCCTGGGCCGGGGTTGTTCCCCACAGCCCTATGCCCACCCCCCTCCCCTCCACCAGCCCCACCAGGCAGCAGTGTGCTGGCCCAGGTAGCTCTGATCTCTCCCGACTGCTCCCCACACTGTGGGAATATGCACAAAGGAAACACAGGCGGTTAAAAGCAGCACAGGGCTCCCGCTGCATTTGGAAAACATCCCTTCCTTAGACAAAGCCTGGAGGGAGGCTCCGCTCTCACTGTAGTTTGATGAGTTGGTATTGCTCCTCGTACAGCTTCTATTTGGAAACAACGCTATTTATATAACACACATTTTCTGTACTTCTCCTCTCTCATTTTTTAGTATTAAGGACACTTGCCTAGAAACAGGATCTGTATTATTTTCGAGTGTTCATCTTCTCCTGCTGCCTGCTTCGCACCTGAGTGTATCACATGTGATTGCACATTCATCCCACACTGTGGAGCATCAATCCGTTGGACCATCTATCTTTCTTCCTATCTTGATACTCACATGAACACATAAATGTTCCCAGTGAAACGTATGTTGCTGACATTTCTCAGAAATGCAGGAACAATGTTTCCTTTTCTTTTTCTGATAATACAGTCAATGATACTTACCAGTTATGCAACATCTCATGTACTTAAAGTAATGAATCCTCAAAATACCCATAGAGACACCGTCCTTACTGGTCCCATTTCACAGCCGAGGAGACTGAGACAGAGAGATGAACTGACTAGCTTCAGGCAGCATGGAAACTCAGCACAGTGGAGGATTAAAATTCAGAATGGCAAGCTCCCTTCATCCAGTGATTAGATCATCGGACCACGATGCCAAGTATCAGACCTCTTTAGGTGTTTAAGATTGCTAAAGGAAACTGATAGAAAGGTCAAACACGAAAAGTACAAAGAGCAGGCCCTCTCTTACTCTGCAAGTAATGAAACAGATTTTTCAGTGTTTAATTTAAGACCCATTCAGTATATGAAATACATTTCTCAAAGGGGAGAGAGAGAGAGAAAATGACTCCGTGTCTGGGCTCCCACTCTTTGGGATTAAGGGCACCTGCCTGGCTGGAGGATCTACCCTTCTCCGAGAGCCTCAACCCCGGCCGCTGCTCCCCCTGCTTTCCAAATGCACCCCGTTGAGTTGCTGTGGAAATGATTACGGCACCACAGACGGGAGATTATATAACCTGTGATCAGGGATAACTAGCAGAGATGGATTCCTACTGAACTACAGTCTTGCTTTGTGCAGATATGAATAGGAGAGAAGAGGGAAGGGAGGGGACGGGCAGGCAATCTGTGATCTAAGGAAATTGGTTTTAAATAGGTTGTTTTTTAAAGGTTTCCGGGAGATATCGGTTCTTCCAGAGAATGACGGAAAGCACCGAGATAATTTCCTTAGCCGTATAAACTTTAAAAAAAAGAAATTTTTATAAAGTGTGTTTAGTGTTCAGCAAGCTGTCTGATACATTACCAAGGAAACCAGAGTCTCTGGGAGGCCCCAAAGGACGGGCACCCTGCCAGCAGAGCAGAGAAAGGAACACGCTCTCCTGGGCAGTGACCACGCGGTGGTCCAGCCATGGCCCAACTGCTTTGTTCTTGGTGCTGGAATCGCGTGTGCAGAGAAGGCAGCTGCCATCTGGGCACTTCACGCAGAGTCGGCTCAAGCGCGGGGCTTTGGAGGCAGGGAAGCCGGGTTCCACCACAGCAACAGGAAGCCTTCTGAGTTCCTTTCCCTCATCTGTAAAACAGGAATGGTGCCGACCTCAGGGGTCCTCGTGAAGTTTCAGTGGGACAGTGCATGTGAACCAGTTACCATGTTGCCTGGTGAACCGTGGGTATCAAAAAATACTGATGGCTCTGGTTCTTGCTAGGGTTCCTACCAAAATGAAAACCTAGACCGTCCAGCAGTCTGCCTCGGAGGCTCACACCTCTTCATCACATCCTGCCGTCAAACCCACTGTGCTGTGGACATTGTCTCCAGAGAGATACTTTGTTTCACTCTTAGAATCGTCCCTTCATCTGTAGATGATTATCTGTTTGCCCTTCATTCCAAGAAATATTTGATATAGCTTAAAAAAGATGTCAGGTAAATTAGATCTCTTTTTAAAGATGAAGAGATCTAGGTCAAGAAAAAATAAAATTTGAATAGTAATACCACTCACAGTTCATACATTAAAATAAATGTATAAGGCTCTTCACAGCTAATCAAGTAAGACACAGTTCAGCTGTGAGCATCCTGACTGCCAAGGCAAAGAGGGAAAGTGAATGGTTAGAAAATCTATTTCCCATAAATAGAAACATACCAGTCGGTCAGGTCAGGGGCCAGCAAACCAAGCCTGGCACCAAGTCCAGCCGCTGCTTGTGAGTCAAGAGGCCTTTTACATTTTCAAACCAGACTTTGTGGTCCTCAAAGACGACAATATTTGTTCTCCGGTTTTTGACAGAAAAATGTGCCCTTCCCTGGTTTAGAAGAAGCATAGATTTTCCTGGTGAAAACGCCTAAGAAAAATTCCTTTCGAAGAAAGAGAATTCCTCTCCACCTCATCTTGCCCGCTTTTCCGTTCCTGTGCCTCGGTCACTCTCACCTTTCTCCCTGACCTCTCCTCGGGGTTAAGCTCTTTCCCCTTGGATCACACAGAGAAGTTTTTCTTGAATATGCTCCACTGGGCTGAATGGCACACACCCGTCCTGCCTGGCTGCCCTCCCTCATCCTCCAGGTCTCGGCAGGAAGGTACCCCCCCTCACAGAAGCCCTGGATCCTCTGGCTTTTCATAGCAACCTGTTCTTTTCCATCGAAGCAAAGATGAGAGTCTGGAAGCCCACACTCACCCACTCACTCGCTTCCTTAATTCTTCATGAGAACAGGGACAATGGCTAACTTATCCAATGTCTAGCCCAGTATTTGTCACAAAATAAACAGTAGACACACATTTGTTGAATGCAAAGATGAGAGGTACAATTGGCCATGTTTTGTGGCATCTCAGTGCAAGCTGAGGGCAAATGTTCTTTGTTAAAGTGGTCTCGGGGAGGGGATGGAGTGTGGAGGAGATCTGTAGTCTGGAGGTTAAATCAGTGGGTCCTATGCATTCTCCCCTGGCTGGTTCTAAAATCTAGAAGGTCTACAATAGTGGATGGACTGCACATCCCTCAGACTGTCTCTTATTACCAACTTTTGATAACTTGGAGATATATTCACTTCCAGGGGTCCACAGATGTTCCTCCTTGTGGATAAAAGGCAAGCCAGATAGGCCGTGCTAAGGAACAGCGCCCACATTATAGCAGTTTAATGCAACAGAGGCTTATTTCTCAGCTCTGAGAAATTATGGCCGTCATGCAGGGGCTGGGATTGGGCTGCTTGGAAACACTCTGAGACAGAACTGCATGTAGAGGGCTCACTGGGGAGTGTTTTCAGGAGATGCGTCAATAAAGAAGAGGAAAGGCTGGGAGTGGGCAGAAAGAGAAGCTGCCCCAGGCTCTGGTTGCCACTGAGGACTCCATCCATCCATGGTGAGACCTTTGTTTCCTGCATCACCTGGCTGGTGACCAAGGGCCCCTCCTGAGTGTACACAGCATTGGGCAGACAGTCCCACATCCGACAGCAGCTCCCAGAGAGGGACTCAGCTCTGCGCTGCCCTCAGTGGGTACTCCCAGCAGCCGAAAGAGGGTAACTGGGCAGAGCAGCAGGGCCACCTCTGTGTTGCTGACATCCCCTTGCTTCTTTTTTTTTTTGCGGTACGCGGGCCTCTCACTGCCGTGGCCTCTCCCGTTGCGGAGCCCAGGCTCTGGACGCGCAGGCTCAGCGGCCATGGCTCATGGGCCCAGCTGCTCCGCAGCATGTGGGATCTTTCCGGACCGGGGCGCGAACCCGTGTCCCCTGCATCAGCAGGCGGACTCTCAACCACTGCGCCACCATGGAAGCCCCCTTGCTTCTTAATGTCCTCCCTCTGGGGACAGCTATTCCAGGTTTTGGGTGGATTTCTTGCCTGAGTTAGAGGGACTACAGCACCCACTGCTGCAGTGACGTGAGGCTGTAATTGCTACTCATCATTTCCCTCCACCAACACCCACCTCTGCTGGGCCAGACACTTGGCCTCGTGGGATGACCCGCACCCTCAGGAAGGTGTCTGAACTCTGGTTTCTGTGATCCTCTAAGGCTGCGGCTGCTGTCACTGTCCACCTACCGTGAACACTGGACATGAAGCGTCCAGAGATGCCCCAGTAGACCACTGGACCCCATCAGTGTTCCCTGATCTCCCTGTGGGGTGGCAGCAGTCCTGTCCCTTCCTGGTGGTCAGAATCAACGCCACAGTCAATATGCTGACTTCTTCTCTTGTTGGCTGCTGTCCTGGCATGGGGATCCCAAAGTGACCTGGAGGCAACCTTAGCTTCAAGTACCAGGGGACTCCTGTATTCCCAGGTAGAAACACTCCACCTCTGGGAATCAGGGCTTCACACCTCCACACACCTAAAGTTGCAAGAATCAGAACCGATTCCCCAAGGCTGTCGCAGGAGATGATGGTAAGCGGGGTCACTCCTGCTTGGTTTCTGTACCCCTGCACTCCATCTCTGGAGAAACCAACTCCATAAAATGGTCTCCTTACAGTGTTACAAAGATACCAACGCTCGGCTTCAATTTTAAGAAGCCGTTTACCATTGCATCCAATGGGGAGCTTCAGCGAAGTGCAGAACGATAGAATGGTAGGGTTCCCAGGGCCTTGTGCCCTTGGCTGCACCCCCTTTTGTGGTACAGTGGGTTCAAGGCAAGGTTTTGTAGGATCTCTATCAGGGGAACAAATACTCATATTCATCTGTGAACCAAGCAAGTCCATCATCTTCCTCCAGCGGCTGGTACCACCCTCATCATCACTGGTGTGAGCTGACGGACAAGGATAGTTACAGGAGGATGGATGACCTGTGGCTCTATGCCACCAGACTGTGTACCTTTCCTGTGCCCCCGACCCTTCCCTGACTGATCTTAAGATAGATTGTGGTTGGGCTGCCCAACTTCATAACCTGGTATGTCTGCAGAGCCCCGATTATGATAGACAGCTCTGACCACGTGGTCATGTGCTGTCCTTTGGGCAGATGTTCTGTCTCTTCTAGGACCAGATAGCATTCCTGAAGTTGCTTTGTGAATGGTGTATAGTTCTGTCTCAGAATGGCCCGGCCTTTCCCAAAACCCTAAGTGTCTTAGTGGTGATTCTCCTTGGGACTTTCCATAAGCTCCACATGGTGTCTTTCCCCATGTTAGCTTAATCCCGTAAGACCTGTCAGTCTTACAGCCCCTGCAGGGATGCTTGCATACACCCTGGGCTTGCTAGTTTGCCCAAGTGCCGAATATACACCTGCAGAGGGCTCCCAAGACTTGTGCTTCTCTATTAGTCGTGGAAGATCGGAGATGCGATAATTTGTCCGTTACCTTTGAGAGGCTGTCTCACCATGTTCGACTACTAAGTCCCTAAAAATGTCAGTGATATTCAAGATCTCTGAAGTTTTGCAGAGTTTACTCTTTCTCTATGAAATAAATGCATCTTTCCAGAGCCTCTGATATTCTTGCCAGTCCTTGCTCTTCTGTTCTCATGAGCATGGTGTCATAGTGATGTGATATTCTACGGAATGTTCAGGAAGTCCAGCCCCTTTGGAATATGTTGGAGTCTGGAGAGTTATCATAGCCCTGGGCAAACCGTAAATGTATATATACTGTTGTTCTTCCCACAAGAATACAAATACTTCCGACTTGCCTTTCCAACAAGAAAGGGAAATAATGCATTTACTAGGTCCCTGACCATATACCAAGCCCGACAGTCTTTAAATTTGCTCTAGCAAAGATACCACATCTGGTACAGTGGCTGGGAGGGAGGTTGTGACTCGATTAGCTGTGTGGCAGTCCACTCTGATCTGATCCATCTGGCTTTTGTAAGGGAAAGTCTTCTAAGTAAATGGAGGTACGGTAAGGAACACTCATCTATTCTTTAAGTCTCTGGAACTGAGAATCTTGTTAGCACCTGGGATGCAGTTTCACTTGCTCTTTGAGGTAGGGAGGTACAGAGATTTCTACCTGGCCTTTTCCACCACGGTAACTCCTAGTAAATAAAAGACCAAATGTGAGGCCTCTGCCAGCTACCAGGTGTTCATCCTGTTATACACATGTGGGGTCTGGTGAAATGACCGTCATGTGTGGGTGTTTGGATTCAGTGTACCCCTCGGAGCTGGGCATGGTATGGGGGACACTTATCCCCCTTCCACCTCTGCTCTAAGACTCAGGCGTAATGCTGTTTTGGATCCTGAGTATCATTTTTAATTCAGACTCTGTGTCCAACAACTCACTTTGCTCCAAATGTGTGGATGTGTGAGCAAATGGCTGTAGGTCCTTTGGGGAAAGACCCAGGGAATTACTTGCCCACATGTAGCAGGGACCCTTCTCACTGGAAGCCAGATCGCTTTGCTTCAACGGATCCTGAGTCTGAAGTCATTCAAGTTCCAGAAACTGGACGAGAGATAATGCCTTTATGATGGTAACTGGCCTTAGACGTCTGATCATTTGTAATGGACTTCTTTAACGTGTACAAGTGAAGCAGTACCTCCCTGTCTTGCCTGTAAGAGCATCAGGGTGCAGTTCGCGTCTCCGTGGCTCTTGGAAAACTGGACCCCCCCCCCCGATGGCCCCTTAAATCTTGTCACTCACTAATGATTGTCCCCATTTTTCTGTTGATGTTTAATCGCTGTCCCTTGGCTTCTCTTCATCGTCTGGGATCTGATCATCTTCCCTGTTCTCAAGGGGCCCATGTCTGTAACAGCATTTTCTCCAGTCACCCCTGGTGTACAGAGAGCAGTGTGCATGCATAAACAGGAGGTAGCCCTACAGATTGATCACTACTGTACTGTACAGAATTGGAACCATATTTTAGTTTTAGTAAAAGTATTAATGCACTTCTCATTTGAATTTATCAAAAAAGAAAGAAAAAGAAATTTAAGTGCAAATGAATATATATATATATATATTTAAATAAATCTATATAAGTTCTTAAAATATCCCTCTGCTGTTAAGGAGATGCGATTATGGAAATCATGAAGGAGCTGGCTTCACCGTATCCCGTTCAGCTTTCTCTTTATGAGGGTTATGCACGAGGACTCTCTGGAACTTGTCATGCCCAGGTTCAAGTGTAAGGGCTAGGGAGGTCGGACAGGGTTAGATGCCAAGCCTCTCTTCTCTGCTTTAGTTTACAGCCCCACCTCCACTGCTTCGCCATCAGAGTCCAGAAAAATAGTTCACTTTTCAAACTAATCTTTGTTCCCTTACATGTGAACCACGTTGGTGGGATACACTTCTTTTTTTCCTGGGAGGCTGTCATCCAGTTGGAGGTAACTTTATACATAACCACAGATAAACCAAAGCACAGGAGAGGGCTTGGCCTGCTGTCTTTGTGATCTGGCCAGACCTTTGCCCTCGTTGGAGTGGAGCACGTGTAGACCAAGGGGACAGGATGTGGGGAGCACAGTTGATGTGTTTAGTTCTCTTGAAGCTTGACTGTTTTTGATATCAAAATATAGGTGGGCATACATCAGAAATAATACAGTAAATAACTCAACTCCACAGCTATGTAAACGAATGATTGTGGCTCCACCTGTGTAATGATCTATAGGAAGCAATATATAATTTCTTGGCTTGAGGACCAACATTTTCCTGAATTTGGGCAAGTCACACCTCATCCTTTCTCTCTCATTAGATCTCAGTAAAGTCTTTTTCTTTTAGAGACTTCAAATGTTATCACCCTGAAAGTGTTGTCCATCACAACTATCTTCCTATAGTACGTATAGAACCACCTGGATTCATCTTGGATCCCCTGGACCCCTGCCTGCTAGAATTATTCAATCAAAACTTACCCTTGTGATAGTTGTTTTTAGAGCATTATTTGAAGCAAAACCAAAATAGAATAAAACAGGATGATGGAAAGGTCCCCTACAGAGCTGACTCTCAGCCAGAACAATGTAATTGACTTGGTTAATGTAACCTTATGTTGCACAAGGACCAGGTTTATTTCTTAAGTCACTGAGAAGTGAGCAAATTCATGGTGAAAGTGACTGAATCTTGAAATAAAGGGCCTTCCCTCTCCAGGTGTACTTGGGCTGTAGCTTTGGGGAAAGAAATTAAGCGTGTGCTAAAAATATTAGTATTAGATAATGACTAAGCAAAAAAGGCAAAAGGTGTTAATAAATTAAGTTAGCTCCTGGTGCCTGTGGTTTGTTAAAAATATATGCCTTAAGAATACAATGTTACAACAATGTTAAAGCAAATTTGCAAAATGAAAAAAAAAAAAACGGCATTATCTCTTTCTTCTAGCATAACTAGTTCCATCCTCACATATTACTTTCCAGTCCTGAGCACTGTTAATTCCACAGTGTTACATCTATTCTGATGGCGTTATGGTCTACATGTTCCTTGAACATTGAATATAAATATTCCCCATGTTGCTTTCTATTTGGTATTCACAATGATCCCTGCAATGGAGTCATCCTGTTTCATCCCGTGGACATTCTGTAATTTACAAAACCAGCTCCCTGTTATTGCATAATTGACTTGTTTTCTGTGGAGTCCTACAGAAATGTGCTCCAAGCAGCTATGGTGGGATAGATACAATGGAAACATAGCTTCAGAAAAACAGAGCCTGTGTGGTCCCCCAGGACCACACATGGATATCCGAGCTGGCTCTGCTTCCCCTGGCTGCAGGCACGGTTCTAAGGACCTGGCTCAGCAGATGTGGATGTTCTGGACTGTGTGGCGTCCAGCAGGGGCCGAGTCTGCCCTTGAAGAGAACTCCACAGGGAAGATGTGAAGCCCTGCTGCCCAGCTCTCAGTGTTAACTACATTTTTCGCAAATCACCAGTGCACACTTTTCATTTTTGGATTGCCAGTGTCCCCTTAAGGACTCAGACGATCTACCTTTGATATAACAGACTGTACTTCTGTATTAATGTGTCAAGTTGCTGTGAAATTTACTGCCTCGCTGGGCCCATTAGACTGCGTAGATCCAGCGATGTCCTCTGCGTCTCAGCGATCAGAGCTCCATTGTCTCTCTCAGAACAGCTCGTCCCCAAGTGCCACCGTGCTGAGCAGGAGCTCTTCATGGGATGAGTGCAATGAATCTTAAGGCCCCGGGAATCTTTGGCGACAAGAGGGTGCTGTCTCTCCGAGACCCTGGGCAAGCAAGGTCTCTGGCCTCCAAGGGGCTTTCGGTCAAGGGTTTTGCCAGGCGCCTCCGGGTACTGCCAGCTATACTGTCACTTGCCCATAGGCTGTTTATCGCCACCACGTCTGGGAATTTTACCTGGTCTGCTACTAATCTCACCATTCCCAGCCTCCCTCTACACACACACACACACCCACACACACACACCCACACACACACCCCCACACACACCACACACACCCCCACACACACCCACACCCCCACACACACCCACACACACACACACCCACCCACACACACACACACACACACACACACCTTCCAAATCACATCGATTTGTTGTTGATTGTTGTAAGGAACACTCTCTTCTTGGAAGAATCCAAAGTTGCATCACATTGTAGAAAGTACACAGAGGCTCTTGATTGGAAGGGGAGACAGACACCCTGGAAATGCTGAGGGCACCCACACCACTGTGATTTGTACTTAAACTAACAGCTTTGCTTAGTTCATCCAGGAACCCACTCCATCCTTGCCGTCTGCCAGAGAAAAACGGCAGAGGTAAAGTCATGGTGCGTTTTAGGTTCTTTGATCTCCTTTCAGGAATAAGTAGCTAATTTTGTTACTTAGAATCTGGCTCTTTTAATTCCCTTTCAGTGTGGCAGGGTGCCGGCAGGGGCTTGTTGACCGAGGGAGGAACAGGAATCAAGTCTGCAGAGTGATTTCCACAGGGTAAAGCACACGTGTGACCTCCCTATCTTGTTTTTCCCAGCCATGCATCAGTTGTCAGGCCCTGAATATGTAGTAGTGTGTGTGATGATGCTCCCTAATGGGTGTTCCAGACGGAGTCAGGATAATGTACAGCAGCCCGTGTCACTGGGTGTTGTTAGCAAGCTCAGATGAACACTGTCGTTTTCTTTATTCAAAAATCATCTGTATTGCTTTGGCACAAAGACGGGCGGAGCTACTGGTACAATTTTACTTTTAACATTCTGAACCTTGTAAGCCTACTGAACTGTTTAATATGTTACGTTCAGCAAGGCTGGCTTGTATATTACCAAGGCTTTGGAACTGACATACCCCAAAATGAATACAAGCTGGGGACAAAAGCTTTTTGTTACAAAGCTCCACAGATGCAGACCAGTTACCATTAGGACTTAAGAATGAACCAGGAGGTATTTGTAGTTCGTTTGTATTTTTCAGTTTTCTGCTTGCTGGTGGCTATGGAATATCTTTTTCTGCCTCTAGTAGAATTTACTGCTGCTGTTTTCCGCTGGGCTCTTTGCTGCAAATGAGTTCCTGTTTTATGTTGTTCCTCCAACCCTCAGCCCCCGCCCTGGAATATGATTTGCAGACTCAGAAGCATTGCTTGAAGACTGCAGTTTGAACTTGGCACACTCAAGTTGGAGAATCACATTCTCTAATTGCATGTGTAAACACACGTGGGGGGGGGCATCACAGCAAAAGCTGAGTGGGCTGGGCACTCACTGGTGGAAACAGTGTAAGTAATTAATTCTGGAAAGTCCAGAAATGCAAACTCAAGAGGAATTCATGCATACATAAGACTTAGATACTAGATAAAGACTGGATAAAATACTAATATTAAGGTACATATTCATCTTTTCAGTGGATCTTTTATACTTGCCTCTACATACAGAGCAATCTGCTGGGCTGTCGGGACATTACCTGTTCAGTCACCTGCTATATGCTGGTATCTCTGTACCCAAGAGCATGGCTAACTCACCAAAGAATGTCCCTTCCTAAACGTTAAGAGGGACAAAATGGTCAAACCTTAAATTCAGAACTTTGGGGGAAAAGGGGAGTTACAAGGAAACAGAACTCTAGCATAGATTGACGATAGAACAGGCTTCATGAGCAGTTACTGAGGCCACTTACACAGCCAATTGCAGCCTGAACAGCAGAGATGGCATTTACTGAGCTCTTACCAAAGAGTGGCCCCTATGGGGAAAGTCTCATTTCTGGTCCTGTCCCTTGACATCATCACCCATTTTCCAGAGGGAATTAACGGACCTGTAAGTTACCAGTCTGGGCATTTATGTTCCCTCTTGGTAGGATATCCATTGCTGTGGCTGAGTTTTACTTGCTAGGGGTGTGGAAGGATCACTGTTAAAGTTAGATGTTGACGCTTCCAGTCTGTTGTGTGTGTACGTGTGTGAGTATGTGGGCACACAGAGCTAGCTGAATTACAGTCACGCTATTCTGTAATTTTTAAGTCTTATTATTTACTTTTGAGAAGTTAAAAAGTCTATAAAACTAAAGATAACCTTAAGACAAAAACATTAATCCCCATGCCTAGAATTGACAATGGGTGACATTTTGCTTAATCTTTTCCGAATATAAGCAACTGAAACTGTGTAGAAAAAGATTATAAAAAAAAGATGACGACACCTCTGTTTCCTCTCCTACCATGCCCCATGCCTTCCCCTCAGCACTTTCAGTATATTTTTAAAATACTTTAAATGTACATACATCCATGAATCATATCCTTATGCATTTTCTATTCACTCTTATTTTCCCTGCTTCCTTTTTTTGACTTTCTACTAATTTATAAAGTTTTAAAAAGTTAATTCTTCTCCTACATTGAATTTACACACTTTTATTCCTGTTGTTTTAATGTTTAAATTTAAGATTCTAATATGCATGCATACTTAAATTTATAGCTTTCAATTAAATTAAACAGCATGTGATACCTCTTCCAAAAATGAGGACTTCAGTAAACTTTCATGCCCATACATACTCTCTCCTCAGAGTGTCACCTCCCATCATCTCCTCAAATATTTCCATTGCATTGTGATCTAGAACTTACTCTCTAAAGGGCAAACGGTAACTTAAGCTTTAAAGGCCATATGATGTTTATTGCAAATAATCAGCTCTGCTGTTACAGCATGAAAAAAGCCATATGCAATTCGTAAAGGAATGAGTGTGACCATGTTTCAATAAAACTTTATTATGAAAACAGAAGGAAGGCCACATTTGGCCTGTGGGCTGTAATTTGCTAACTCCTTATTTACAAGTTTAGATTCAGGTATTTTTAATGTGAAAGATATAATTATGATTGCAATCAATATTGAGATTAGCCTTATTTTACTAATTTATTTCTTTAACCTCTGCTTAAATACCAGTTGCTTTCATTGGAATTCATTATTTTTGTTTGGGGTTTGTTTTTCTTTCACTGAATACATCCTTTAGGACCGAGGTCTCTGGGTGGTAAAATCTATCCTTCCTTTTATGTCTTAAAACAGTTTTATTTTCCTCTCTCTCTTGAACGGCACCTAAGCTGATACTCAGTTATGCATGGGCTGTGACTCTTTCCTGAGCTGGGTCTGCAGTAGCCCAGTGTCTTAGGGTATCTGTCGCTGCTGCTGAGAAATCTGCTCATTGCCGTTTCTCAGCAGGGAATCTAACTTCTCTGTCTGCTAGTTTTTAATACTGCTTGTTTAGCTTTGCTCTGTATTCTGAATATTTGTGTCTCTTCAGAAATCACATGTTGAAACCTAATCCCCAGTGGGATGGTATTAGAAGGTGGGGTCTTTGGGAGGTGATTGGTGCCCTTATAAAAAGAGACCCCAGAGAGCGCCCTCATCCTTTCTGCCAAGGGAGGACACAGCATCTATGGCTTAAACAACAGACATTTATTTTCTCACAGTTCTAGAGGGGAGAAGCCCAAGATCAAGGTGTCGACTGGTTGGTTTCTCCCAAGGCCTCTCTCTTCGCTTTGTAGTCAGCCGTCTTCTTCCTGTGTCTTCACGTGGTCTCCTCTGTGTGTGTGTCTGTGTTCTAATTTCTTCTTACAAGGATACCAGTCATATTCGATTAGGGCCCACACTGATTACTTCATTTTTCCTTAATTACCCTCTGTAAATACCCTATTCTCCAAATACAGTCACTTTCTGAGGTCCTGGCGGTTAGGACATCAACATGTAAATTTTGGGAGGATACAGTTTACCCTTCTCACTTTTCTTTATATTTTCTGTCTCTTTTTCTGTTGCCATCTGATTGTCTCAGTTGTGTCTTCTGATTTGCTCATCGTTTCTCTAGCGCCTCTTTTTTTTTTTTTTTTTTTTAACATCTTTATTGGGGTATAATTGCTTTACAATGGTGTGTTAGTTTCTGCTTTATAACAAAGTGAATCAGCTATACATATACATATGCTCCCATGTGTCCTCCCTCTTGCGTCTCCCTCCCTCCCACTCTCCCCATCCCACCCCTCCAGGCTGTCCCAAAGCCCCGAGCTAATATCCCTGTGCCTTGCGGCTGCTTCCCCCTGGCTATCTACCTTACTACGTTTGTTAGTGTGTATATGTCCATGACTCTCTCTCGCCCTGTCATAACTCACCTCTTATAAGAGTTTACGTTTCCCCCACACCGTGCCCCTCCCTGGCTCTGGGGTTCCCTAGGCCTGACCCTTTGGGTGGCACTGCTCTCTTGGGTCCTGCGTGTGGGATGGTGGTCACCCATGTGGGTCTCTCAGCTCTGGATGAATCCCCTACTCACTGAGGTCTGGTTCTGGGTCTTACACAGATACTCGGACTCCTTCCTTAAGTGCGAAGCAGAGGCCCTTCAGCCCAGGTCATGGATCAGTATCTCATACTACCTTCAGCTTCCTGCGGTGAACCCAGTTCTAGCTGCTAAAAAGTGTAGGCACAGCCGGCCCCCAATCCTGTGATAGCGTGCACCGCATCCCTACTAGCCTGCCCTGCTCCTTCCGGGGTCACAATGCATTCCCTATGTCCATATGTTTCCTGTCCCCCCATAATTGTTCTCCTTCTATTTTTCAGTGTAGTTATATATTTCTTTTCTTTTCTTTTTAATTTTTATTTATTTTTTGGCTGCACTGGGTCTTCGTTGCTGTGCTGGCGTTCTCTAGTTGTGGCGAGCAGGGGCTACTCTTCGTTGAGGTGCGTGGGCTTCTCATTGCAGTGGCTACTCTTGTTGCAGAGCATGGGCTCTAGGCTCCCAGGCTTCAGTAGTTGCAGCACGTGTGCTCAGTAGTTGCGGCACGTGGGCTCTAGGGCATGCGGGCTTCAGTAGCTGTGGCTCGCAGGCTCAGTAGTTGTGGTGCATGGGCTTAGTTGCTCTGCGGCATGTGGGATCTTCCCAGACCAGGGATCGAACCTGTGTCCCGTGCATTGGCAGGCAGATTCTTAACCACTGCACCACCAGGGAAGTCCCTGTAGTTATATATTTCTTAATGTTAATTAAATTTTTATGTATCATCTTTGTCACACTGCCATGAATGAAAATCTGTAACCTTTTTTCAATTAACATATAATTTTTGTATTTTGCGAATTTTTAAAATAAATTAATGCTTGCACTATTAGTTGGGAAAAATCGCCACCAACTGGGTGGCTTAAAACAACAGAAATATATTCTCTCGTCGTTCTGGAGTCTGGAAGTATGAAAACTAGGTGTTGGTAAGGCCATGCTATCTCTGGAGGTTCTAGGAGAGAATCCTTCCTTGCCTCTTTGTCCGGTGGTTGTTGGCAAGCCTTGGCATCCTTTGACGTATAGCTGCATCACTCCAGTCTCTGCCTCCCTCTTCACTTGGCCTTCTTTCCTCTGAATGTGTCTACTGTGTCCAAATTTCCCTTTTTTAATCAGACCACCAAGTCATTGGATTAGGACCCACCCTAATCCAGTATTACCATGTATGTAAAGACCCTATTTACAAATAAGGTCATATGCTGAGGTTCTGGGATGGACAGGAATTTGGGTGGGATCCTATTTAACCCAGTACAGCTGTATAGCATTCTGTCTCATGGAAATGATTCATTTAACCAATCCTAAGCATTGGAAATACAGATTGCTCCTAGGGTGTTTGTTTGTTGGTTGGTTCTTTCTATTCATGACATGATAATAAGCAGCCTTTTTCAAGGAGCTTCATGCATGTCACTGATTATTTCCTTAGGATAAATCCGTGAAGATGAAAGTACTTGATTAATGCTGTTACTTTTAGGTTTTATATCCGTATATATCTCTTGGCATTTGTACAGATATGCATTACATTTCAGTTCTAAATAGGAAAGTTTGTATTTTTCCCCCTTGACTAATCCAAACAAAAGAGATAGAGGTAGACAGAGATATGGAAGAAGAAAACTAAGAAAGGAAGGTAGAAATGAAGTAACCCTCCTTTAGTCTGTCCTGGGCACCATTTCTGAGTGCTACATGAGTGGCCGAGTAACCCTCATCCACATTTCCTAATTCTGCTGCCATTTGCTGAGGTGTTTACGTGTGGGTCGCACATACATGACCAGAATCAAACAATATGCCATGCTATGTACAACTCCAGGCCCGATGCCTGTTTCTTAGTTACCAGAACTATCATTTCAGACCAAAGCTTTTTAACTGCCTCTAACCCATCCTTTGAACTACAGCAAGAAAGACCAAACCAGATTTTGTCTACTTCTGAATCCAACTCAAAATCAATAAAAACAATACCTAACTCCCTCCTACCTTGGAATGGTTTCTCATTGCCCTAAGGGGGGGAAAAAATCTACTCATTTAAACATAATTTTCAGTGCTTTTATGACCTGGCCTACCCTCTAGTAATGTAATAACCTTCATGATACAAATCATAACCGGATTTGACAACTTGAAGTTCCCTGTGGTGGAAACCATCTGGTGGTCACTCTAGCTCACGATGTTTTCCACTTTTGTAACAAACTAACCCCAACTGCACATGGTCCCCAGCCCGCCCCTGCCCCCAACGCTGTGGCAAGGTTACAGTGGGAGAACCATGTTTGTTCAATAGAACTCTATCCCACTTTTATAGTTTTTGCACCACAGGCGCTGCCCAAGCCGGGTTAAGCCAAGTGACCTCTTTTCTCAAAGAATTTGAAATCAGAGCGAAAATGTACCTGAGCTGTTTTTAATGACGGTGATGGCAACCCAGTGGCTGCTGGCAGTGGTGCTTTCTCACTGTGTCAACTGGGAAGTCGTACAAGCTGTTTCATCACTAGAGAGAAGAGTTGTGAGGTGAAAAGCAGAGGCAAGAGATGGTGAGAGAGAGGACCTCCTGGGTTGCTGCTGTACTCTTGATCCCACTGCATCCCTGAGGCCATCATTCTGTTTCTGCCCTTGGGATCTGTGAACTCACCCTCTGTCCTTATTTTCAAGTTCTACTTTTGCTTAAACCTGCTCCACTCGTTATTTAGCATCCCCTCTCCCCCTAAAAAAATCCTAGTGGGTACAATCGCCACGTGCACTAGTCTCTTCTTTTCCTCTGAGCTTTGCACACGCTGGTCTCTGTACCTGGGATGCTGTTTTCATCCAGTACCCTTCATCACTAACCTAGTTTTGTTCCTGTAGTAACTACTTATCTTTGCATTCCACTTAGACATGGTTTTATTTCCAGGAGATCTTCCTTTTGTTACCAGACCAAACTTGGGTCTGCTCGCCCATGCACAGTAAAGCCAATCTACTGACACCGGGTTGTGGTGAAGGAACGTACAACATTTACTGCAGGGAGCCAAGCAAGGAGAACGGGCAGCTCGTGCTCAAAAGATCCGAACTCCCAGATGGCTTTCAGGGAGGGGGTTTCAAAGGCAGTGTGAGGGAGAGGGCCCCAGGGTGTGTGATCAGCTCGGTCACAATTCTCGGATTGGTTGGCATCAAGGTGAAGTTTGGAGCATCATCAACCTTCTGGTTTCAGCCAGTCTAGGGTCTTTGTTCCTGGGGTCAGCAGTTTTCCTCTGGCGGAGGTCTGCTTCCTGTACAAACAACTTAGGAATGTGTGTCAGGTCATTATCTGTATCTTTCAGGGAACTGGGAGGTTGGTGATTCTGCTGTGGGCAGATTTATAGTCTAATCATTCCCAGTTCACCAGCACAACAGCTCTTCTTTGTCTCCACATCTTCATATTTCCCATCATTCACTCTGGAGCCAGCCTTTTGCTTCAAGAGACAAGGGGGCTCATACACGGTTTTACTTTGACATCCCAAGACTGGCTGGGTTTTGCCCCACTGAGCTTCCATAGCACTGTCTCCACACCCTATCAGAATGCCTTACAGCAATAAACAGAAAATGATAATGCAGTGTGATGCTTGCCCAGCAGCACATAAGCTTTTTGTGGGTTCTTTCTCACCATTGTTTCACCCAACAGTAATATCGTGCCTGGAACAAGGTGATCCCTCCACAAAAATTGTTGACTTAAATTGAATAACTCATCTGTGAACAGTTGACACATTTCCAAGTGACCGTACCTCAGATCTCTGGGATAATCTGAAACATTTTAACCCAGTGAGCTAGTCTATTAACAAGCAGCATTTTCTATCTGTCTACTTCTCTTGATGTACCATTGGGGTGATTCAGGACAAAACACCTATAAAAAGAGCTGTGCTGAGGGAACAGAGGTTGTAACAGAGAAGTGCTCAGGCACCTTTCCTGTCTATGCTGTGCTCACACAGACGAACTAATTCAGATTTCAAATCCTATGTTAGACAGCTTGAGTCTGTTTAATTTTACATTAACATAGGTATTGTCTGAATTGGGACCCAATTTTTTCACCTAAGGATTAAACAAAGAAACAGAAACATTTTTTAGTTTCTTGCTCCAAATTATTTACACATATCTCTGTTCCCATACCCACCCACCCACCCACCCCCAGATTATACTCCCTGCAATACCTAGCACCATGCTTTGTAAATATTGGGGCTTTACAGAGATAAACCCACACACCTATGGTCCGCTAATCTATGACAAAGGAGGCAAGGATATACAATGGAGAAAAGACAATCTCTTCAGTAAGTGGTGCTGGTAAAAGTGGACAGCTACATGTAAAAGAATGAAATTAGAACATTCTCTAACATCATACACAAAAATAAACTCAAAATGGATTAAAGACCTAAATGTAAGACCAGACACTATAAAACTCTTAGAGGAAAACATAGGAAGAACATTTGACATACATCACAGCAAGATCTTTTTTGGCCCACCTCCTAGAGTAATGGAGATAGAAAGAAAAATAAACAAATGGGACCTAATGAAACTTAAAAGCTTTTGCACAGCAAAGGAAACTATAAACAAGACAGAAAAGACAACCCTCAGAATGGGAGAAAATATTTACAAACGAATCAACGGACAAAGGATTAATCTCCAAAATATATAAACAGCTCATGCAGCTCAATATTAAAAAAACAAACAACCCAATCCAAAAATGGGCAGAAGACCTAAACAGACATTTCTCCAAAGAAGGCATATACAGATGGCTAAGAGGCACATGAAAAGCTGCTCACCATCACTAATTGTTAGAGAAATGCAAATCAGAACTACAATGAGGTATCACCTCACACCTGTTAGAATGGGCGTCATCATAAAATCTACAAACAACAAATGCTGGAGAGGGTGTGGAGAAAAGGGAACCCTCCTGCCCTGTTGGTGGGAATGTAAATTGATACAGCCACTATGGAGAACAGTACGGAGGTTCCTTAAAAAACTAAAAATAGAATTACCATATGACCCAGCAATCCCACTACTGGGCATATACCCAGAGAAAAACCATAATTCAAAAAGACACATGCACCCCAGTGTTCATTGCAGCACTATTTACAATAGCCAGGTCATGGAAGCAACCTAAATGCCCATCGACAGACAAATGGATAAAGAAGATGTGCTACATGTATACAATGGAATATTACTCAGCCATAAAAAGGAACGAAATTGGGTCATTTGCAGAGACATGGATGGATCTAGAGACTGTCATACAGAGTGAAGTAAGTCAGAAAGAGAAAAACAAATATCATTTATTAACGCATATATGTGGAATCTAGAAAAATGGTACAGATGAACCAGTTTGCAAGGCAGAAATAGAGACACAGATGTAAAGAACAAATGTATGGATACCAAGGGGGGAAAGGGGGTGGATGGTGAGATGAACTGGGAGATTGAGATTGACATATATACACTAATATATATAAAATAGATAGCTAATAAGAACGTGCTGTATAAAAAAGAAAGAAAGAAAGAAATTTTAAATATTGGGTGTTTACTAGGCATAGGAAACAGAGTAGTTAAAACATGTCTGGGCAATGTGATAAAGTAATAAAAGTGAAGGGCACCCTGGTGTTCTAAGTACCTAGAGAGTTAAATGCAAGGAAGTCTTGTTTATATAACTGGGAAATGCCAGTCATAGGCATTTGGGTGGGTGGGGGGCACCAGAGAATTCTGTTATGCACTAGTCAGTGTCCGGGGCTTGAGTCCAGTTGAGGGTCTGGGCAGGGACGCAGCCCAGGCAGGAGTCTGAGCAGACCTTGGGATGCTGGTTCCTGTGAACCCCTGTAAGGTGAGTGGGGTCATGGGAGAGCTAACGGTTTGAAGACGGTCAAATATGGGGATGAGAGCAAGTATATATGATTCCTGAGTTAACATTCAAGAGTGGTATGTAGCCAGAACGTGGTCCACATGTGGGACTTGCTGGGGGGTCACCAGTAGACCGTAATGGCACATATCATGGACACAAGCCAGAGTTAACCCGAGTGTGAGCATATATGTTTTGGAAATACTGACCATGTGAAAAAAAAAAAAAAGGATACTGGGGTTGAAGTAAGATCTGGTGAGTAAAGGAGAAGATAACCTACAGAGACTTCCAGGAGGCAGAAAGCTTAGTTTCTACACTTTCTAAGGGACACTTTCCACTTCTGATTTTTAATGGTACAAGTTCCAACAGACTGTGGAGAGCTGCATTGTACAATTTACAGATTGTTATTTGTAAAACAGCAGAATAGCTTTACAGCTCTCAAAGCGACTCCATTTACATCTGCTTTTTGGAATCCCATCACAACATTACGAGGTCAGATGTACTACCGTTACTCCTTTTTCACAGATGGAGGGAAAGGTTCTACAGTATTAAGCACTGTGCCCAGGATTTCGTTAATAAGAAGTGGAGGAGTCAGGAGTCTCTGAGTTATATGTATTTTGTCTGCTCCACCCCACTGGCTCTTCACTAGGACTACGTAACCTACCGAGCTTAGCATGTTTAACCCTGCACGTTAAACACAGTCACGGAGACCAGAATCTCTGCTTTTTTTTTTTACACTGTGGAGTACATAATGTATAAATGCATGCACACAGGGGAAAGATCCCTTAGGAGGAGTGCAGATGAATTCCTACACATCACATCGTTTAGGTAGCCTACTTTCCAAGTGCCTGTCACACTCTTTCTGGAACCTTACAGGGTACAGTGGGATTGCTTCCTCAGTGTCATCAATTGATGCTGTGCTCCTGCATGGCAGCCTCCACTATCCGTTGTGAACCATATTTTCTGAGCCCTTCTTGCAAAGAAAAAAAAAAAAAAAAAACTATGCAGAGATTTAGAAGAAATAAGATACAAGATCTCTGTATGCAGAGGAGCAGACAATATGGGATGAATCATCAGAACATGACCGCTCTTAGAAGGTGACACTAAAGCAAACCCTGAGCCCGGGCCTCCCAGGGAGCTCACAGGTGCCCAGGCAGCAAGGGCTGTGTCTTACAGATTTATTTCAGTCAAGAGTCAAGGAAGAGAGGGAGAGCATCTTGACCCTTGGAGACTCTATTGGTTAGAAGCCAAAGGACATGGCTACCAGCGTGGTCAGATCAAGAGAGCCCAGATAGGGATCCATCAGGAGATCTGACTTCAAGGACCTGGAATATCTTCAACTTTCTGTGTGATTTTGGCCAAGTTGCCTCATATCCCTCACCCTTGGTTTCATCCATAAAATGAATCAGTGGATTGATGTTCCTCAAGAATTCATGTTGTAAATCTCCCTCTTTAGATGGTAGTAGTTGACAACAATGTGGTCATCTAAACTTGCCCACCTAAGGCATTTCTATCTGGAGGTAGCAGCATTTTTCATTGCTATCAACATTTTGGAGGTAAATCCTGCACCCACTGCCCCACCTGTTACAGAACACAAGTTCCTGTGCCCAACGCACAGTGAGGCCAAACAACCCAGAATATCAGCGTTTGGAGCAGAGAAAGGTTTATTGCAGGGCCACGCAAGGAGACAGGTGGCTCGTGCCCAGAACACCCCAAACCCCCCAAAGAGTTTCAGCAAAGCACTTTTAAAGGCAAGATGAGAGAGGGGTGAGACTGGTTGATGCAAACTTCTTTGTGTCGGAATCCTCTGTTTTTACAGCTCTCCACGTAGGTCAGGTCATGATGTTCCTGTAAACCTCCAACAAGACAGATGTTATTCTCTGTTCTGCAACTTTTTATCTGTATATGAATGGAAAAGTGTCATATCCTTAAAGGTCAGAGCCTTGAGAATGGGTTAACCTGTATATATTTCAGGCTATAGGCAACATTCTTTTACAAAAGGTGCAGAGCCAGCACAGGCAACAGAGCACAAAGGTTACAGTAAAAGGAACAGATCCAATATGGAGTCAGGTTTGTTCTTCCTTATTACACCTCCACCCAGAAAAGCTTTCACTTACTTGGAAACTGCAAATCAGTGAAGTTTTATTACAATGCAAAAGCTGACAATAGCACTTCAGTGCTTTTAAAATAAACGTGTAAAATTGGCTTCTGCAGATTGCCTTCAGAAGGGATTAAGTGGGCACTGAAAATAAAATACCTTAATCAAGTGAGTTTAATTATGGAAGGATTGTGGAGAAAGTGAGTTTAAAAAAATAATTTATTGAGGTGATATTCACATAACATGAAATTAGCTATTTTAAAGTGAACAGCGCAGTGGCATTTAGAGCATTCACAGTGTTGTGCAACCACCACCTCTAACCGGGTCCGAAGCATTTCCAACCCTCCAGGCTAAGACCCCTTAGCCATTAAGCAGAATCTTCAAGGAGAAGGTCAGTTTTGTAAAAGCCAGCAACGGACCCAGAGGCAGTGGGGGATGGGTATGGCCCCTCCCCCAGTGCACACATGCTTCCTCCCCCTCCCCTTCCATCCCCCTCCCCTCCCCTCCCCTCCCCTCCCCTCCCCTCCCCTCCCCTCCCCTCCCCTCCCCCTCCCCTCCCCTCCCCCTCCCCCTCCCCTCCTGCCCTCCCCTCCCCTCCCCTCCTCTCCCCTCCCCCTCTCCTCCCCTCCCCCTCTCCCTCCCCTCCTCCTCTCCTCCCCTCCTCCCCTGCCCCTCCCCCCTTCCCTCCCCCCTCCCCCTCCCCCATCCCCCTCCCCTCCTCTTCTCCTCCCCTCCTCCCCTGCCCCTCCCCCCTCCCCTCCCCCTCCCCCTCCCCCTCCCCCTCCCCTCCCCCTCCCCCTCCCCCCTCCCCCTCCCCCTCCCCCTCCCCCTCCCCTCCCCCTCCCCCTCCCCTCCCCCTCCCCCCTCCCCCTCCCCCCTCCCCCTCCCCTCCCCCTCCCCTCCCCTCCCCCTCCCCTCCCCTCCCCCTCTCCTACCCGCCCCCTGCCCCTCCCCCTCCCCTCCCCTGCCCCTGCCTCCCCCTCCCCTCCTCCTCTCCTCCCCTCCTCCTCCCCTGCCCCTCCCCCCTTCCCTCCCCCTCCCCCCTCCCCTCTCCTCCTCCCCCCTCCCCTCTCCTCCTCCCCCCTCCCCTCTCCTCCTCCCCCCTCCCCTCTCCTCCTCCCCCCTCCCCTCTCCCCCTCCCCTCCCCTCCCCCTCCCCTCCCCTCCCCCCTCCCTCCCTCCCTCCCCCCCCTTTCTCCTCATTCTCACTTAAAGCTACAAAGTTACAGACCTAACACGGATTCTTTAAACTCTAAGCATCACAGCAGAGTGTTGTCCCAGGGCATAGCAGAGTGCTAACGAGCACAGGCTTTGAGGTCAAACTCCCATCTTCAAATCCTAAATCTGCTATTGACTGGCCACGTAAGCCTCATCTCTAGGGAGGGGGTCGTACCACGTGTCTCAGAAGGGTAGGACCACTACACTGATAACGTGTCGGCAAGTATCTTAGTGAATCGGAAAAAATTGGTGATGCCCAAGCAGAGGAGGTCTGTTTGCCGGTGAGGAGCAGACGGGCACTTTGTGTACACTCTGTGTACGCGTGCAAAGCAGCAAAATGAATACGCCCAGAACGCGGTCCAGGGGCTGATTGTGCCTGTTAACGTGTGATCTCATCTCTGTCCACTCACCCAGCTCAGCATTTGCGTGAAGGCATTTCCAGTGTCGGAGGCCATCCTTGATGGCATTTGTGCTTTGCCAGCTTCCAGTTTTAGTGTTAGCCAGTTTTTTTAACTTTGCTCAGTCTGAGTCAAATAATTAGCGCTATGCTGAAATGAGCAACCCAACCCAAAGGTCTTCTAGACAGCATCACTCCTCTCTGGATAACTTCCTGCCAGGACTCATCCAGCTCGAAAGTTTCTGCTTCGCAGACCATAGTTTTCCCTCCTCACATCTCCTCATTATTTCTCCCTTATCATGTACTCAGGCACACTGGGCTATTAAATGGACCAGTCTTGGAAGTCATCTATAAATTGGATATAGTACGGGCATGTAGTTCTGGTTTTTACCGTCGTTTCCAGTTCCATTTTTCATTTCTGACCAGAGCTTGCCTTTAGTTGTTCTGGATGATTAGGAAGGGCAGTTCTTCAGTGTGGCCTGCAGATTCCCTCTTAGTCACAAAAATGTCAAGAGCCACCTAAATGCCAACAAAATTACTCTCCTGGGTACTGATTTTTTTTTTTTTTTTCATACTGGCCGTTCTTTTTTCCTGAGAGTCCTAGTCTCCAAATAGTGCTTCATGAAATATCTATGTGTCTCTACTTTCTTAATCCATCATTTCTCTCCAAGCTCTAAGTAACTACGGACCGTGCCCTGAAAACATCAATTTCGGTTCTTTAAATTTGAGGGACCTGTGTTGCCAGGCCCTCATTTTGGAGCACTAATCATCTGTTTTCAAGCAAGAGCCCACATTACAACCCAAATACATGCTTCTCTGACTCTTTCCCAGTAGGTGCTTTTGGTTCATGCATGACTGGGGGAAACAGTTTACTACAAACTCCTCCAAGTATCCTTTTTAACCCTGGAAGCCTTCAGTTTTGTCCACGCCAAGTGTGACCCTTCTGAACTCCATTGGTGTCCAAGAATTGCTGAGGATGTAGCTGTATGGGCACGAGACTAGTAGCTCTGCAGCCCAGTAATTTCAATTGCAAAGGGAAATCTGCTGCAAAATGGATCGTAATTTGTTTTAAATTTGAGCGTCAGTACATTTACTTAGCTGCCCATGGCCTTGCTCACCCATGCTGTCATTGGCCGTTGAGTCACATGGGGTGTTTAGTGGTCTGTCATTGGCCGTTGAGTCACATGGGGTGTTTAGTGGTCTGTCATTGGCCATTGAGTCACATGGGGTTTTAGTGGTTATGTCTCTTTCTAAGTGCACTCACGATTCAGAACTTAAATTCACAGAACTGATTAAGAAAGGCATGCATTCATTTTAACATGATGCCTTGAATAATTTTCACAGTGGATTGGAACACGAGCTATACGATGGCTTCCATTAGGCAGTGAGGTAATGAATCCCCCCCACCAGCAATCAACAAGCATTTAGGGAGAGCCTGTTTTTTCAGGCACTGACCCAGGTCCTGGGGAGACCCAGATGAACAGGCTACAGCTCTTGCCATCAAGGAACATATATCTAGTGAGGATGACACACAAACTTGGAACCCAGGGCACATGCAGGAGTAGAGCATCTGCTAAGTCTGTAGAGATGGCAGGGGCTAGGCTCTCACCATCCCAAGGAGTTCATGGGGGCCATGGGGTACCTATGAAGGATTTTAGGAAGCGGAGCCAGGTGGTCAGATTTGCATCTTAGAAATATAGCTTCCTCAGCAAAGTGGAGGATGGAAGTGAGGCCCTGAGGCAGGCAGGCAAAGCAGTTAGGAGGTAGTTGGGGAAGGTCAAATAAGAAAGGATAAGAGCCCCAATTAGATCATGGTCATGGACAGATGGATGGATAAAGAAGATGTGGTACCTATATACGCCATGGAATACTACACAGCCATGAAAAAGAATGAAATAATGCCATTTGCAGCAACAGGGATAGACCTGGAGATTATCATACTAAGTGAAGTTAGTCAGACAGAGAAAGACAGATACCATATAGTATCACTGATATGTGGAATCTAAAATATGACCCAAATGAACTTATCTACGAAACAGAAACAAACTCACAGACAGAGAGAACAGAATTGTGGCTGCCAAGGTAGGGGAGTAGGGGAGGGAAGGACTGGGAGTTTGGGATTAGCAGAGGCCAACTATGATATACAGAATGGATAAACAACAAGGTCCTACTGTATAGCATAGCGTTAGGGTTAGGGTATTCAGTATCCTGTGATAAACCAAATGGAAAAGAATACGAAAAAGAACGTATATATATGTATAACTGAATCACTTTGCTGTAGAGTAAAAATTAACACAACATTGTAAATCAACTATCCTTCAGTAAAATAAATTGAAAACAATAAAAAAAGATCATGGTCATGGAGATGAAAAAGAATGAAGAGATACAAGTCATTTTAGACAATGAATATTGCCGGATGCAGTGGCCTGTTGGCTGTTGGAATGAAGACGTGAGGAGGAGACTAAATGGACTTCTAGGTTGCAGGGATACACGTGAATGATCAGGTATTGGGGTGGGTGGAAAGAGGTATCACATTGTGAGTTTTGATAATTACTAAGAATTTGATATAACTGTGAGACCATCACTTTATAGGCAAATGGAAAAAGATAACCAAGTTCTGCATGTTGTCTGTGTGGAGTCACAGGTACTGACCCCAAATCATGGCAGAAATTTCTGTTACCCAGGAAATGGTGAGGAGGGAAGACTGCGTGGGCGGGAAGGTCGTGGGATAATAATGGGAATGGGAATGTTAGCATCGTTGGCACTTCCCACAAATATGCACATTTAAAGCATCCGTTGATTAAAACCTGTATTTCAGACACGCATATTGTGGGAAATGACACTGGCTTTACATAAATTTGCTTCAGAGTTAGCCCATAGCTAAATCACAGCTTTTATGTGAAATGAAGGATACTTGTAAAATGGCTTCTGCCGATTCTTTCCTGAAGCTTCAAAGCCTCTTAAATGGCTGCGATCAAGGGTCACAGTCTGGGTGTAAACCAGGAGGCATATGCTGCCTTCTGTGGCACAAACTTAAGAGATGCAGCCAAGGATGTGAGTGGCTCTAGGAGGAACAGGACATTTATCCCTCCAGGTGTTCATATATTGTTGTTTTTTTTCCGTCTTATATTCTTGAAATAATCTCTCTCTTTACGAGTTGACACATGGGGTGAAGTTTCCCTCGTGTGTTAATATAATCTCTGAGGGAGTCAAATTCCCTTTCCTTCAGCTTTTATTAATTTGTTTCTCATAATTCCAGTGATGTGTTCAGACAGGGGGAAAAATAATAGAGGGAGAGAAAAGAAAAAGAAATAATAATAAAATGAAGAATGCCCCCCAGCGGCAAGCTGGTGGCATCCAGAGGTTGCAGATAATGGATTAGCTTTTACCTATTTCCATAGCAACAGCTTAGCTGCTCTTAAACACTTCTTTAAAAGCTTCTGATAAATGTATCCTGTGACCCTGAAAACTTTTCCATCTCCCTCCTGACTTCTTTCATCCTCAACCCCTCCTTTTTCATTTTGCCCCACAAGAACATCTGTTATTACCCGTAACCTTGTAGCACTTGTCTTGGTTTTCTGCAGACCTGCTTCCTTTAAGGGCCTGAGATGGATTGGAGAGACCATGCTGCTTCTCTCTCCTCCCTCCTGTTTGTCCTTCTCCCCCTGTCTGCTGTCTCCCTCCTGCTTCTCTTTCCCCATCCCTTCTTTCCTCTGTATCCCTTTTTCTCTCTCCTCCTTTCTCTTTTCACATATTATTATAGCTCTCATCTTTCCCTCTCCCATCTCCTAAAATAAGTATATGGAAATCATCGTCGTATGAATCACTGATTGAAACTTAATTGGTGATTCTCAAACAGTTGGAAGGATTAATTGAGCATGTACTTGTGATAAACCGTGAGTTGGGCTTTGTGGTGGGAGATAGGGGTGCCTGAGCGGGATAACATCAAGAGTCCAAAAGATTATCCTTATCTGTATCAGCCACACCGAAATCAAGGCTCTGGTTGAAGAGACAGGACACTCAGCAGTTCAACAGTGGTCAGCCAGGATGGTGGGAAAATGGATTAGGAATCTAAAGACAGGACTTCAGCTCCTGGCTGCACCTCTTCTATGTGATTTCGAGCCCTTGCTTATGGCTGGCTTTCTATCTGTTCTTAGCTGCTCTGCATGTATTAACCTGTAAAGGAGGTTTCCTAATAACCAGAAAGAGGTATTAGGAAAATTAAACAGGATGATTCATATAAGCATACTTAGCTCTTGCAGAGGTCAGTTTCACGTTGTTCTTATTGTCGATGTCACTGGCTTAATAGTCACTGAAAAAATAATAATAAGATAAATGAGGCATAAATATGGGACAGAATCATCACAAAAGTTTTAATGGACAAGGGAGGAATTTAAGTTGGGTGTGAAAAGGTGAGGAGAGTTTGCACATGTGGGATGGAGGAGAAAAAGTCAAGTCAAAGCAAAACGTTATCAGAGCAAGGGAGCCAGGCAGGTGAGCGGGCCCCGTTCTCTGCTGCATGCCCAGCACGTAGTGGGACGAGATGATACTCTGTGTGTGTGTTTTCCTTTAGTTCCATTCCTTCCACCCAACAGGAAGACCAACATAAATATTCAGAAGAGAAATAAGAGTGGATAGTTTAAAGTAATGAATTGAACCTAGTTATCTATAGATACCTCCCAGAAAGCCATGCCGTCATCTTCTTCGTGAAATCTCTGTGGACCCGCCGGGTACACATCACACCCGTGTATCACAGCGGACGCTTGTCACATCACCCTCTTAGGAATAACGCGGTGCAGGGATTGGGTCTTGCGTGCCTTTGCTACCTCAGTGCCTGGCTGAGGGCTGGAATGTAGGAGGGTTCTCCGTGTTTGTTGATTAAAGACACACTTTAAGGAGAGCCCTGAGTCAGGTGAGGTTAACGAGAAAGGTTTTCTTGAAGGGCTGCTTTCTGAGTTGGATTTTTGACAAAGGGTATGGGTTGAAATAGGCATTGCTCAGCTACCAAAAGACACATGAAGTGCCCAGGTGCTGTCAAGCTCTGGCCCTTCCTCAGAGCAGGGGGCTTGGCAGCCAGAGAAAACAGCCTCTGACCAGGGATGACTCTTCACAGGGAACTAGGGGGTCTTTTCTCTCTCTCTGCCTGCAGAGTTAATAGGGGAAGAAGGAAAACCGGGAGTCCTGGACTCCTGCGTTTGCTTGGCTTAGTGCGTATGGGCACCCGTCCGCCTTGTTTCCAAGGGGCGCAGTGCTTCTCTCTCCACAACTGAGGGAAGAAGACCCTGGAATCCACCGCTGCCCGGTGGCCTCTGGGCAGAATCTAAATTGGCTGCTAGCTCTCTCACATCTCACCTGGCACTTTCCCTGAGCATCGCATTTAATAACAACCGCTGTAAAGACGATAAAAAGGGTAAGAATGGTGTTAGTTATTGTGTCGTTATTTAGTCCCCATTCTTTTCATAGATAGCCATTCCAGAAGGGTACGAACAGGCTTTTGTTTGGAATATCCTTTTCCATAAAATTAATTTCACCAATGAAATGAGGAGCTCATTCTCAGCCAGGAACTCACAGAGGCCCCATCAGTTTCACTACATATTCGTGAGAAGGAGTCAGACCTCCCCTCCTCCTGGGGTTTTTTTCCAGTGTGTAACATTCCAGGTTGAGGGGAGTTCAGTCCAGAGGACAAAGTGACGTCTGACGTCCACCCCGGGGTGTCTGGGCCCAGCACGCATCACACCTCTTTCCTGCCGTGCTTTGTGCAGGGAAGGCTCACGTGGGGAGCAGCTCTGGAAGGAGATGGGTGCGTGGAGATAGCATCACAAGGCTTACCGTGGGCTGTGGGCCAGCCGAGGGTGGGATGGTGGGAGGAGAGAGGGCGGGCCTCCTCACTTTGTCTCGGTGGTGGTGGGACAGGTGATGTTTGTGGGTTTTGATCTGTCTCCATATCCTAGGCAGTTTCCGTTCAGCTGCCAGAAGTGGTGAATGACACGAAATTCCACGCGCTCTCCTGTTTGTGTGACCTTGGGCAAAGTTGTGGTCTGAATGCGTGTCCCCCGCAAATTTCCACATGTTGAACTTTTGAGCCCCAAAGGAGATGCTCTTAGCGAGTGAGGCTCTGATAAGTGGGTCAGTGCTGAAGGCCGAGCCCTCCTGAGTGGGATGAGTGATCCTATAAAGGAGACCCCAGAGAGCCCCCTCGCCCTTTCTGCCACGTGAGGACACACAGCAAGCAGCCTACACGCTGGATGAGGGCCCTGACCCCACCACTCTGGCATCCCAGTCTCACACTAAAGCCTTCTGAACCGGGAGAGACACATCTCTGTTATTTGCAAGCCACCTCGTCTGCAGTGTTTCGTTACAGCAGCTCAGACGGGCTAAGACAGGCCCGCATGCCCATCCTGGACCCCAGGGTCCTCATTTGTGGGATAGGAGATTGGATCCCTAGGAGATTTCTAAAGTCTCTTTTAGCTCTAAAATTTCATGATTCCATAAATCAAAGCAAAGGCCCAAATAGTCCTCAGTGCTTTGGAAGAACACTGAGTAGGGTTATAATCCCAGGAGAAAAATCAAGAGAGATCCACGTTCCTTGTAAAAAATCTTAAGCCCATCTTAGAATGAATACGTTCTGGATCCTTTATTATTGAAAACTGTATTTTTTATTGGAACAAGGGATGCTTTTATATAGTCCTTTAAAGTTCTTTACATTCTCTTTGGAAAGAGACTGTCTTTTGTTTATCTCACATGACAACAGCTGGTATGCAGCCTTACATGCGGCAGATATGGAACTGATGTTAAGATCATAGACGCTATTATTTGTTCAGACTGATGCGTACAGGGGCCCAGGATTCAGAATGACAAGGACCAGATGGTTGAGGAGGTTCTCTGGCTGTTCCCTGTCTTCCCTTTGGAAGTTTCTGTACCTTCCTCTCCCTTCTTCAGGCTGTGGGTTTGTCAACCATGAGACTTGTACAAGCCTTTCTAGAAATCAGACCACTTCTCAAGATAAATCTAAATTAATTTAAATTTGCTGGTTCCCCCTAATCAACAAATTACGTCTTTTCTCTCAAGGGTTAGCTGATTTATCAAACATGGTGTTTCCTTACGGTCCACCTCTGGCCTCTCACAGGGGTCTTGCTGGTATAAATTAATCAATGATCCTACAATTTTGCCACGGATCAGTTGGCATTTATGGACTCACCAGAGTGTGCCCCTGAAGGGTCTCTGTTAGGAATAATATTCTCACCAGGTGCATCTCAAGTAGTTCACAGAAAACTCCCAAACAGATAGAAATACCCTTAGGGATGTCTTAGCTGTAGAGTTTGAGGCAAAAAAAAGAATACTTTAGCCCATGCCTCCTCCCCTTTTTAATTTGTATTTAGTTTTAGTGAAAATCATTTGCAATCAAAGATAGACTCCATGACTTAGATATAAGCACATGGAAAGAGACGTCAGTGTTCTTTTTACCAAACTCCTCAGCTAGGGCTCAGAGCGTTGGGACTTGCAGTGAATCACAAAGCTCAGATTGAAAACTCAGGCCTGGCCGGTGGCGAAGGGCCCTGAGGCTGAGATACTCAGTCCCTTGAGGATGGACCTGGTGGGCCTTGTCCTCGGCACAGCATGGCCAGGTCAGCACTTCGTGAGCAGCCCCTGCCCCCGTCCTTTCTGGATGCAGCCGAGGTTCTCAGGGGTGAGCTGGCTTCTGACGCCTTTGGCAAAAACTGGCTGGACATGGTTTATTTGCTCTCCGCCCTGGCACTCGTTCTGTCCCTGAGAATCTTTGATTTGACCCAGTATTGAAGAATAAATAGCAGGTTCAAGCCGGGATCTGATGCCTTTGAGATGAAGCAAGACCCAATAAAAGGTTTTGTAGCTTTGGCCTAGAGTTTTGCCCAAATTGAAACCAGACACACTTTACAAACACGGTGTGATGACTGTGGAACAGCCATCGGACTTGGAACCAAGGAGAGCAGCATTTGGCAGATATGTGTCAGTCAGCTGGGAAGGAGGGTAGTTTCATCCTCTAGTTTGATACATAAATTTCCGGTCCCAGTGTGCTCTCCTCTGCACTAACATCCACAGGCCCCAGGAAGATACACAGAGCAGGACATTCCCACAAAGCTCCCTGGCAGGCCTGCCTTCCACGAGGCCAGTTGTCCATTGTCCTGGGCGCTCCACCAAAGGTGCAGAGGAGCGAGGAATCTGGGGAGAGGATGTGAGGGGGAAGAGGTGCTCTTTCCAAAGTGACACCTTTCCTCTTCTCGTTCTGCATTTGAACCAAACACAGGAGACCCAGTTCCGCCCCAGGCGCTTTCATCTGTGGCGGTAGATCATCAGCAGAGAGTCTGGGAAGGGGAGAATATGGCGGATCCCAGGAAGATGTATAGGCCTGCGTTATTCACGCCGCGTCGTCAGATAATGAGGCGCTCCAGATGAGCGAGTCTTCTAGACAACCGAAACTTCCTTGCAGAACAGTAACACTTCCTACGTTGTGAACTACTTTTATGTATTTTGTTAAAAGTGTATTGTAAGCATCTTCGTCTTGAAGTAGAATGTCTTTCTTATAAGTTAACCATCTCTTGCTTTACTTATCATCATATTTTCAACAGCAGTTGATTGTATTTCTTTACCTCCCAGAGATGCTACCTGGATGTGCCCTCAGCAGCCCCACGTTTTGAGCTCTTTTTGCTGGCGAATCTATCACGTGGGTGTCCCTTGTCAGTTCATCAGCTTAGTGCACTCTTTCCACTTCTTCTAATCTTTGGTCCACAGTGACTCAGGAATAAATGGATGTCTTTTGGAAAGGCAAATAACCAAGCCTGTTAAGTCGCCAACTTTATTTTCTGCTTGACTCTATGTCCACCATTCAGTTCAGATCAACGATTATTGTGTCTGTTAAGTGAGGATGCTGTGTTTGGAACTAGGGATGATAAAAAATTGCCCTTGAGTGGTTACCATCCATTAGAGGAGGCAAGCAGAAGCTTCCCGTTTATCAGGAATGCCACATAAGTGAGGACCGTACATCCAATTCATTGTGTGACGTGCATCAACAGAAGAAGGCACGGATGGCGAAGGAGAATGGCGGGTTTAATTCATTTTGGTTAAAGAGGGTCCAGGAAGGCTTTAGAGTGGAAGTGCTACCTTAAAAAAAGGTTTTATAGGATGAGTAGGAGTTCTGTAAGTGGAGAAAAAGTAGATAAATATGTTCTAGACACAAGGAACAAGAGCTGTATCCATACATTTGGGAATGCTGAATCTATCTTCAGATCTCTCAGAGAATTAAACACCTGGGTTGGGTGACAGCACTGTTTATTGTATTTAGGGTGCTTTAAAAAAACCTCTTCCTTGTTTTGTGAACGAAACGTCAAGCGATTGCAGTTGCTATTAGCTAGGAACGGACTTGCAGATAAATACAGGGGATATTGGAGAATGAGACAGGGTTCAACTTCATAAAGGAGGAACGTTTCCATTTCCTCCCAAAGTGGCAAAAATCTCTCATGTGAATGGGGGAATGGTCTCAGGTTCTCTCCAACCAATTTTAAGAAGGGGGCGTTGTGGGTCTCCAAAATGCAGTCTCCAGAACCTTGGCATCCGCATCACCTGGGGGCTTGTTAGCAATGAAAACACTATTAAGTATTAAAATATTTAAAAACTCAAGAGATCTCAAGGGATCTCCACGTTTAGGAGGGATATCTAATTCCCAAAGAACTGATGAGACCTGCTGAGTTGGATACTGGGAGGGTCCCTGCCCGCTGTGCTTTCCCAGCCCTCCAGGAATGGAAACGGGGATGCCTCACTGCCCGGAGAGGACAGGTCAGGGGGCGCAGGCTCAGAGGGAACCTTGACAAATCAAGATCTGACCAGCCGCATGGGACAGAGCAGCTTCTTAGGTAGCCCTGTGTGCCCCTTGGTTCCCAAGTCTCAGAACTTTGTTTTGTAGGGCACTGAGAATGGCCCCGCCTCTGAGGGAGGCTCACAGTCAAGCACTCAAAAGCAGTTTATTGATTTGCAAATGAGCCAAGCCTACAGCCTAGGCTAGCCCAAGGAATCTCTCCATTAGCCCTTTTTCTTCTTATACAAAGTCTAAATGGGAAACTACATTTAAATTAGAAGGTGACAGAATCATGTAGATGGGACATAATTGCCCTGTTCAAATGTTTTATGGCATCCCATTATTCTGACATAATCCACTCGATTTACAGAAACTATTTCTGCTACAGAAACCACACAGGTGGATTCTACCAGTCAGGGCTCTCCCTTCCCTTGGGCAGCAATGGATGAAACTGACACAGCCCTTCTCTCAGACTCATTCTGTTTGCATCCAGATTTAGAGATGCTAGCATCATAGATTAGTTTCAGATCTCATTCTGCCCTGGGAGCCATTCTGTGTATGTAATATGAGCTTGTATTTATATGAGCTCACCTGTTGTGTATGGGATTTATTATCAAGTTCATGGGGGGAGAGGGCTGATACCATCCTCTGTATACAATCTACGTGTATTTAATAACATGTCTTTATTCCAGTTAGACATCTTGTGAGGACAGAGGGCTGAGGGAGGAGAGAGAAAACAAAAGAAGAAGTTGACATGGCTAAAGACATATTTTGGCAAACAGATAAAGGATAAAACTAAAACCTTGCTGACTGATTTTAACTTTTAATTTAACAGAATTCAAGCCTTTAAATACTTTACTTTGTCCTCTGGGAGTTAGGTATTCCTGTTAAACCAGGAGATACCTTGAGATTGATGCTGAATCCAGCCTCTGTACCCCGACACCAAACTGAATCTAGGAGACGGAGTTTTGGGTGAAGTAGAAAAGAATAGTTTATTGCCTTGCCAGGCAAAGGGGGCCACAGCGGGCTAATGCCCTCAAAACTGTGTGTCCCGACCTGGAGTGGGTAGTGAGGAGTTTTACAGTAATGGTTCAAAGAGGGCGTGATCAGCTGGTGGACATTCTTCTGACTGGTTGGTGGGGAGGTAAGTGGGAGTCGGCATCATCAACCTGGTTCTAACTAGTCTGGGGTCTACCTGCTTGTGGACAGCAGACAGTTAACTTCTCCCACCTGGTGGGAGTTTCAGTATCTGCAAAACAGCTCAAAGACATTGTGATGTGCATCCCCTGAGGGGGCACCAGGACCTGCCCCAAGGCTGCACTATTGTTTCCTTTGAGCATTCCTCCCTTGTCTCTGCAGCCCCTCCCTTCTCCTGATTAGCAACTGTTTGAACCTACCCATTGCAACTCGGGGAAGGTCGTGGAGGCTGTATGAAGCCTATTTCTTACAAACAAGAAACTTGGGACACAGAAAGGCTTTTTAAAAAAAATTAATTTATTTATTTTTGGCTGTGTTGGGTCTTTGTTTCTGTGCCAGGGCTTTCTCTAGTTGCGACAAGTGGCAAGCCACTCTTCATCGCGGTGCACGGGCCTTTCACTGTCATGGCCTCTCTTGTTTCGGGGCACAGGCTCCAGATGCGCAGGCTCAGTAGTTGTGGCTCATGGGCTCAGTTGCTCCAAGGCATGTGGAATCTTCCCGGACCAGGGCTCGAACCTGTGTCTCCTACATTGGCAGGCAGATTCTCAACCGCTGTGCCACCAGGGAAGCCCCACAAAGACTTTTGTGCCCAGGAGCCCCCCAGGGTCCTGCTCAATTTCAGGATATCTTGACTTTTAAAAAATATTTTAAGGGAGTTGGATAGGGGAGAGTCTATTCCGTGCCTGGCTCCACACTTAACCACTGTGGAAATATTGCTACTTGATACATGATTATATGAATACTTGTTTGTTGCCTTATCTGGCTTTGAAATGGCACTGAATTCAGGGGTAAAATGAGCAAATGAATGTAAATGACTTTGTGTGTGTGTGTGTGTGTGTGTCTGGACCTCTGCCCGAAGCATGCCCTTTGAGGTACACCCTGGAGCCCACTCCAGTCTCCTTTGTTTTTAGAGCAGGTGTGTGTGTGTGTGTGTGTTGGGGGTAGGAATTCTGCACCTGTTTCTAAGCTAGGACCAATTCTTCAAAATACCCACTTTCCTTTTGTCCTATTTCCTCTCATGCCTGCTCAGGTCCATCTTCCAATCTTCCACACCCACATACTTCACTTACCCTGTGGCCCAGCCCCCAGCTCCTGTACCCACCCCAGCCAGCTTGGCAGGTGGATCATCTTGGTCAGAGTTGGAGGGAGGAAGCAGGATAACCTTTGTGAGTCTCTGTCAATGCACGTGGCCATTCATAAGCTCGACTCTCTTTGCTCTGAATCCTCCCAAATGCTCTGTGTTTCTGCTTCTGGCATATTTAGTAGTATAGGCTCTAACTATAATGAGTTTTTATCACCTTGAGAAGTACCCCAGCAGGTTCTGGGTCTAAGCTTTCATTTTTACACCCTTAGGAGAAATGAAATCCATTGGAAATTAATCATCTGTCGTTGGAGAGCTCCTTTGCATCTCCCTCCTCCTTCCATCAAAACATATTGCTGGGCACGGTCTGCGCTCAGTGTCTAAACACGGGGTCCTCTTTAGGAGTGATGGCCGTGTCAGAAAGCTCTCTCCATAGGGGTTTTAACTTCCCAATTCAAAAAAATTAGGAGAGATCTAATTTAGGGATTAACAAAAAATTCCAATAAAAAGGATGGCATATTATTACACTGACTTTTTCCCTGAGGGAATAAATATGATGAAGGCTATGTCATTATGCTTAGAAGGAGATTTTTATTTTCTCCAGAAGTAACATGCTGTCTCTATTGGATTGGAAACCTAGCTGTTCACTTTGCAAAATTCCCTGCCTCTGCCTTTGCTAAGAATCTCTGGCCATAGCCGTCTTCTCTGCCTACCACCCTAACACACCTAAAAGCAAAGCCTTGGATTCCTCATATTTCCTTTCTGTAAGATGCCTGCTGGCCACTTACTCTCTGACTCACTGCCCCACCCCGTCTTATCTGATAGACAGATGGATAGTTTGGGGTGCAGTAGACACCTGTGTGTCCAGATCAATGTTGCCATCCCCACCCTGCCCTTTTCTGCCCTTAACGATCACATCTCCCCTAGATGCATTTTAGCATTTCTTCTCTTGCATTTTCCAAAGAGGAAAGGAGGTATTTTATCCGTTTGAGCTCAAGTGAGGGTCCCACTGCCCCACTGAGCATGTGCAGGGGTGCTTCTTCCCTCCTCATCTCCCTGTGCCCCCAAGCCTGACATTTCTCTGGTGACATATACCTAAAGCGGCGTTTCTGTTTGGCACGCAGCTTTATAGAGGTGCCAGTCCACAGATGTGTTTGTTTACAGAGACTGATCATCAGCCTGACTCTTAGGATGTGCCTCTGGTCCCCAGTCAAACCTCTCCCTCCTTGTGGCGTGGCAGGTAGGACCACCCAGCCAATTCCTTCAGTGATGACCTAGACCAATGTGCCCCAGGCCATGAGAGCAGGGAACACCTTTGGGAAGCATGAAATGAGCAGTAACGGGACCAGGAGGGTCTGACTACCCAGCTAGCGCTGTCCTGAGCACTTGACACGCACTGACTCATCCAAACCTTACGACACGCCTGCCTTTTAGGTACTCATTGTGTCCCTATTTTATAGATAAAAAAGTGAGACGCAAATGAGTTGATAAACCCCCTAAGGTCACACAGCCAGGAAATGGTAGCACCAGGAAGCAGGCCAGGCTCTCTGTCTTAAGAGGCCAAGCTCTAACTACTGCAGTGAATTAACTCTAGTTGACGGACATAGAAAGATGATTTATTACAGAGGACCCTGGGAAGCCCAGCCAGCCCAGGCAAAGAGCATGGAGAGAAAGTCCACAGAAAACGGTGCAAACCATCCTAACACATGTGAAAGGCTGCAATCAAACCACACAGAGATGCCATCTCTCACTTATCATACTGGCAGAAATCCAGAAGCTTAGTTGCTGCTGACAAGACTGTTGGGGAGACAGGTAGCCTCATAAGAAATCTGTCAGTAACCATCAAAATGACAGGTGCATTTACACTTTAAACCATCACCTGTTCTGGAGCTCTGTCCCATACAGACACATTCACAAGCCTAAAACACACACACACACACACACACACAGAAGTATGAGTGACATTGTAATAGCAGATTGAAATAGATTTTAAGCCACATAATTGTGCATAGGACACTAGTTCAATAAACTATAATATGTGAGAATACAAAGGAATACAACACATCTCTGAAAATGTATAAGGCATATTTTAATAAATATGGAACAACAGTATATATCCTCTGCTACTTTTTATCTTAGGAAAAGGGTAATGATAAGATCTTTGCTTGTCTTGCACAAGTAAACGCTGGATGGATAAACAAAGTACAGATGAATTAGAGGAGCCGGTAAGCTAGTGGGGCCTGAGAGTAAAGATGGGACTCACACTTATCTGTGTTTCAAAATAGGTTGTTGTTTCGACTATGTCAATGTAGTAACATTTCAGAAGATGGCATTAAATAGCTTGGAAATGGGATACTATGTAGCTTGCAGAATCCCGTAGAGCTCTGAGCATCTGGTGGTCACATATCTCTTGCTTACAAGGAATGTGAAATAAATGTAAATATTCTTGATGCAAAAATAAATCTTCTCCATCACCTCCCTCACCATGTTACTTAGATCTTCTGACACCTATATCCCTCCTTGATGTGCCTGGAGAGAGAAAACATGCAAGTAGGGTGTTATTAGGCTCCTGTGAAATTATAGAAGGCAATTGCTCCCCTCTCCCAGCAATCCATTTGTGACCATTATCTGGGAAGTGAGGTACATAAAAATAGACAATGTATAATAAAATCATGGAAAACATTATTAGAAGACACATCAAATTAAGTTGACTTAAAGCCTGCAAGATTCTGAAATTTATGTTGAGTAGGCCATGGACTCACTGGGACTGTAATTTGGAGAATCCCCGTAAAACCTGGACTGGGGCCATTCTTTCCTATTCAAGACAATTTTTCCTGTAAGCGTCCCTGAGTATAATAAGTGTCTGGGTGTGACTGTTTCCTCTCCTACCCAGGTGCCGGTGTGTTGAATGCAATGCAGAGCATAGTCATTGATACAAGTAGAAAGTAAGGACCCAGATTTTTCTCCTTCATACACCCCTGGAGGTTCAGGGAAGGCCAGAGAAGAGGTGTTTTGTTTTGTTTTGTTTTCAGAAAAAGAGGCTTCCTTTTATTGCTAAAAGTACTGAACTTGAAGCCACTGTTGTAAATATCCATGACTTTTTACTGGTATGCTGGTTGAAGCTTATTAACCTGAAATATTTTCTGGGTTAGTGACACCGGAGCCTCTAATACTTAATGCATTTTCAACATTTTTGTCACAACTGCTTTCCCAAAAGGTTTTGCACAATATTTTCAGCCTAAACTGTCTAAAATATTGGGGAACACTTGTTGCTGGGAATACTATTTTCATGTTAAAACGCCTGCATCATTATGACATTTTAAACATTTTAAGAGAGTTTGGGATGCGTTTTGTTTGAAGACAACAGGAATGTAAATTTCTAGTGAGCACAGGAGATGTGACCCCCTCAATAAATGGCATGAATTATTCCACTGGGAGCGTCCAATGGCACTGAAGTCTGGAGTACTGGGAAGCCACATTCTTTTGTTTCTTTCCTAACATGCTTTAATTGCTTTTTGCTGAGGCCAGGGATATTTATGGGTTAGGAGATTGCCAGGTTATTTATTAGATGTAGTATCTAGGGATAGACTAATATAAATCACTTAAGCCAGTATTGAGTATACCAGACACTCAGTAATTTAAAAAGCTTTAATAAAAATGCTAAAATATGAGACTTGTCTTTGGCTGTAATGAGACTCAGTTATCATGTTTTTATCAGCGATGTTCAGTCACGGACCCCTCCCCCTTCCCCGGTGTATGAAAACATGAAAGCAAAGCATCCTTATTTCCAGACTCTCCAGATTTGTTGGAATTGAGAGAGATTTTAAAGATTTGCAGAAATACTCATGAAGAATTATATTGCGGCCCTACTGGTGGACTTCCTCACACTTAGAAATCAAGCATGCCCTTTCACATTAGAAATCTTGTCTTTTGTGGATCTAGTAGTGAATTTTTAAAAAGGGGTATATACGCTTATATTTGGACTAAGGAAAGCTTCCATGTTGTACCTTCTATGTGCTAGGGATCAAAGTACTATGAATGCTGAGGCCAGCCCCTGCTCTGCAGCGGACGGAGTAAAAACTCATCGAATTTAGAACCAGTGGAATCCCAGAGAACCAAGAGCATGGCTTTTCTCTTCTTTCATGGGAATACCGAATTAGAAGTACATGCCATTAAGCGTCCCCGGTGGCGCAGTGGTTGAGAGTCCACCTGCCGATGCAGGGGACACGGGTTCGTGCCCTGGTCCAGGAAGATCCCACATGCCGCAGAGCGGCTGGGCCCGTGAGTCATGGCCGCTGAGCCTGCGCGTCTGGAACCTGTGCTCCGCAGCGGGAGAGGCCACAATAGTGAGAGGCCCGCGTACCGCAAAAAAAAAAAAAAGTACATAGCAGTTTTTAAAGTATACTTACTTTTATGATCTCATTTATTCATAACTAGATCCTTTTTTAGGAAAGTTTTATCATCTGCACATTACAAAATACTGAAGCAGGGGTCATGGAGAGGAAGGGGCTGCCCTTTCCCTACAGTTACTGAATGGAAGAGAGAAACCCTGCCCTCTTTCTTCCCACGGCAGCATCCAGCCGTGGGCATTGTTATGGGCAAGGACCTGTTTCTTCAAGATTTTCCAAGTCCCCCTTTCCTCCGAAGATGCCGGGTTTCTGTGTCTGATACCAGCACATTTCTTCTTCAGTTCTATCTCAGAGCTGGGCACAGGCGACTACGTCTGCAGCGCAGGGCTGAGGAGTAGCGGCCTACTCATGGCATCACAGAGCAGGTCGAGAAGAGGAGAGCGTTGTCCAGTCGACGGGCAGGGGAGTGCCTGGGGAGAATCCAGACGGATTCCTGATGGACAGTCTGGGGGTGAGGCTGTGTGGGAAGGGGCAGCAGCTCAGGTGAGGTCCCACCCAGGCTCCGAGGTTGCTGTGCAGGTGGGTAGAGCACTGTAGGGACACACAGCCCACCCTGTTCATCGGGGAGTGGGTGGCGCAGAGCAGGGCGTGAGCTCATCAACACTCCTGAGTCACAGGTGCCAGGTGGGGATGGAGCAGGCCAGGGAGGGCTCAGAGGGCTGGGGATCTGCTCCTGCTGCCGGGCCTTCCAAAGCTCCAGACCCGGGAGACTGGGTACTGGGCGGATTACTGGACAAACTCTGAAGAAGGTCATAGAAGAAGCCCATTTCTCCCACCCCCTCCCCATTCAAGATAAGACCTCTTGAATGGAAAACTGATGAATTTATAAAAGTGCTAACAAAAGATCCAGATAAAAAAAAATAATTACATGGGCCTGAGTGAACTGATGAGGATGATAATAATTTTTGTGATTTTCTGTTTGAATAATTAAATAAAAAACCCCACAAGGACTCAGAGGCAAAAAATATACACATCAATTTTCACTGCAAAGTAAAGGAGCTGTTGCAGTGGAGGATTCCTGGACCGAATGTCAATATCATGATGTAGTGTGAGTGTGTTTCGTGTTTGGTAATTGCAGTCATTGTTGCTTTTGTTGCGGTCATCCACTTAACAGTGCTTGGTGTCAATTTATCCCTTGTAAAAATAAACTACAGTGTGTGTGGGGGGGGAGGAATAAATAAATAAAAAAATTTAAAAAGACCTCTAATACTGGGGACAGGGAGAAAGATGGACACACAAATGTAAAATCAGAGAGCACCTGCTGACAGGTTGTTGGGCAGAAAAAGCGTCAGGCAGGCCAGGGGCTGATGGCAGGGCTGGAGGTGGCGGTCGTGAATCCCTAAGTGTGGACGCATGTGGCCTAATCTTCAGCCCAGGCGTCCTCCTCTGAGCTGTAGCCCCCAGGCCGGGCTTCGGTCCAGAAGAACCGAGACTGAAGACTGGAGCCTCGGCGACTCTGCTGAGAGCGCAGGGCCGGGCAAACCCTGGGTGGGACCGTCCCTCCTCCAACTCCCTTCTGCGCCGACATCCTCTGACCCAGGAGGACAAAATGAGGGGCCCAGGAATCTGAGGCAGAAAATGAGAAGAGGCCAGTGATTAGGGAGATGCTGGAACATCCGCCGGGCCACCTCATTTGGTCCTGCCACCGCTCAGTGTCGTTGGTATTATCTCCTGTTCCAGACACTCAAAGGAGGGCAGCTTCTGCTCCAAAGCCGACATGAGTCCCCCGTGACCGGCATGCTGTATGCAGCTGAAGGCCCTGAGCTGGGGTGCCGGGCGCATGGCTTTGGGAACCAGCAGATGGGCTGTTTCCGGGTGTGGCTTTGCAGTGCTGAGACCTGGGGTTCTGAAGTCAGTGGGAACTGGGTGCGCGTGTCAGCTTCTCCTCCGTTGCTGTGTGACATTCGGCAGCATGTTGGACCTCTCTCTGCCTTTACTTCCTGATTGTTAAAATGTGAAATAGTAAACCTTCCCGGTAAGGTTTTCACAGGATGAAATAAATGATGTGTGGGAAATTATTTGTATGGTGCCTCCTGACACCTATGAAGTTTTCAAAACATGAGAGTTGCTGTCAAAAAGAAATCTACAAGTAGAATTAAAGGGCCCGTGATATTGACATTTATCATGTGACAGGCACTGTGATTAAAGCATTTTATATTCCTTTACCATTTATTCCTCCCAAGGTCCCTGTGAGTGACCGACATCACCACCTTGCTTTGCAGTTTGGGAAGTGGGAGTTGCAGACATTTAATGACTTGTTCAAGGTCATGCCATGAATAAGAGGGATCGCACAACAAAAGACAACTGTGACCAAGTAAAGGGGGAGAGAAGAGAAGGAGAGAGGCCTGAGACCAGGGCCTGGGGGTCCTGAAGTGGGAGAGAGACTTGGGTGAAGAGATGTCATGGGACTCACCCGTCACCTCACAACACATACTTGACAGAACTGGAACTAGGACGTGAGTGTTTCCTTAGCTGCAAAACGAGGAGGTTGAACTAGGTGATCCCTAAGGTCCCTTTTTGACTTGAAAATTGTATGATGTAAATTAAACCCTGAGCTTCTGAGCGTATGTGTGGCAAGCAGAAGCCTCAGGGGGAGGTGGCAAGTTGGAGAGGAAGGAACAAAAGGAGGCCCCAGAGGGAGGCGTCTCCCTGCCCCAGAAAGAGCAGGCAGAGGAGAAGGACCCTTAATGGAGTTTCTCTGATCATGGTCAGTTGCTTGAATTGTGCAAATTAAAAATAGGAGATGTGTGTCTGTGTCTATAAATAGATTCCATAAGAGAGAGTGGAGATGGCCATCACAAGCAGCCTCTGTGGAGCCTGGGGGGTTGGTGATGTCCTGGTCCCCGGCGTGTATTCATGTGTAGCTCATAACCATTTGTTCTCCTTCCCTGTGTTCCTCGCATCGAAATAGATCCAAGAAGAGAAAAGCAGTCAGAGCCCCACAGGTCTAATCTTATCCAGGATAACATAAAACCACATCACACCAGGGCACAAAGGGAGTCCATGTTCACACTCAGAGTCTAAAACCGTGTAAACTGGTCCTGCCTCTTAACTTAGGATGTGACCTCAAGCGATTTGACCCAGTCCCAGCTCCCTGGCTGCCCTCCTGGATCCTGAGAGCTTGTGTTTTCTAGAAGCCTCTTTGTACTATTAGTTAAATCCAGCCCACGTGTTGAGCATCTATTGGGTACCAGGCATTGAAAGGCCCTAAGGATGCTGAAATGAACAAGTAGCTGTCCTTGATTATGAAGACCCCTTCCCAGCCTAGTGGGTAAGAGAGACATAGATGACAACAGAACACTGTGAGAAGTGTTTTAACACTTAACACAAATTCTGTCCATCCCCAAGCTTTGCTTGTTCTAACTCCTAAATGTCTCTCACACCTCTCCCTCTCTGCCCATCTCTCCTGCTACCACGCTTGTCCAAGGTACCACCACCTCCCTGCTCGGCAACATCCGAGCCAGTTCTCCCGTTCCCACTTCTGTCCTATTCCCAGTGTAATCTGTCCTTCCCCCAGCACCCATCACCATCACCATCACCATCACCATCACCATCACCATCACCATCACCATCATCACCATCACCATCACCATCACCACCACCATCATTATCATCATCACCACCACCATCACCATCACCATCACCATCACCATCACCATCACCACCACCATCATTATCATCATCACCACCACCATCACCATCACCATCACCATCACCATCACCATCATCACCATCACCATCACCACCACCATCATCATCATCATCACCACCACCATCACCATCACCATCATCCTCATCATCCTCATCATCACCACCATCATCACCATCATCCTCATCACCATCCTCACCATCATCATCATCACCACCACCACCATCACCATCCTCACCATCACCATCACCATCACCATCATTATCATTATCACCATCATCACCATCACCATCGTCATCATCACCATCATCCTCACCATCATCCTCATCACCATCATCCTCATCATCACCATCATCCTCATCATCACCACCACCATCACCATCATCACCATCACCATCATCCTCACCATCACCTTCATCACCATCATCACCATCACCATCACCATCATCACCATCATCATCATCACCATCGTCATCATCACCATCACACATTTTAATGTCCCCCTATTTCTCTTATAAAAAAGATAAAAATCTTAGCATTTCCTCCAAGAACCTATGAGTTCTTCCCCCCTGCCTATCCAACCTCAGCTTGTATGGTTTTACTCTTTTCATTTCAGCCACAGTCCCCCAAGCTCACCCTGCTTCCTGTCTCTGCAAAGCCTTTGCATATGCTGATCCCTCTGCCCAGCTCTTCTCAGAGCAAATCCCTCACCCAGACCCACCGGCCAGGACAGACCCCCGTCATGGGCTCCCCTGGTCTCTTGCACACCCACAGCTTCATCACACATGGATTCATGTGTCAATGATAATGTGTCAGTGTCACATGTGTCTCCTCTAGACACTAAGCTCCACAGTTAACATGAGACAGGGACTCGTCTGTCCACTCTTCTGCCACCAAAGTAATCCTAGGACATGTTAGGCACTCATCTAATGTTTTAGAATGAATAAAGTACATCGTTATGCACAGGGAGCCCTGAAGCACCTCCCCATACTCACCTCTAGGATGGGGAGGGGTGATGGAGGGAGGCTATTATATCTCAATTTCAGTTTTCCAGCATGAGTAGGGGTAGAACAGACAGAGGAGGGGGGAAGAAGAAGGCATATGAGCAGAGGACACAGCATAGATAAAAGTGTGGAATGATGGGTGAGTACCGCGCGCTTTGAGCATTGCAGAGAGACTGACATGGCTGGGCACGGCTGGTTGTCTTGAAAAGGGAAGGGAAACGGTAGGCAAGCAATGAGAAATGGAGAGTTAAGCAGATGCATGGAACTGTCAATAAATGAGGAAGATATTTTCTGAGAACCTTATGTGGTGGGAGGTTGCCTTCTCTCCTTAGTGCAAGAACATCTGGTTCTACCTCTCAGGAGCTGACAGACCTTGTTTGTTTAGCAACATCTTTATAGGGTTGTAATTCACTCACCAGAAAATTCATCCTTTTAAAGTGTACAATCCAGTCGCTTTTATATATGCACAAGATTGTAGAACAATCACTGCTGTCCAATTCTGGAAGATCTTCATCACACCAAAAGAAACCCAGGCCCATTAACGGTCACTCCCTGTTTGCCCCTCTCCCCAGCCTCTGGCAACTAATGTACTTTCTGTCTCTATGGATTTGCCCATTTTGAACATTTCATATAAGTAGAAACCATGTAATATGTCGCCTTTTGTGTTTGGTTCCTTCCACTTAATGTTTTCAAGGCTCACCCATGTTAAAGCATCAGTACTTTGTTTCTTTTTATAGGTGAATTGTATTCCGTTGTATGGATGTGCTACATTTTGCTTATCCGTTCGGCTGTTGATGACTGTTCGGGTTGTGTCCGATCTTTGTCTACTATGAAAAATGCTGTCATGAGCATTTGTGTAAAAGTTGTTGTGTGGACGTGTTTTCATTCCTCCTGAGTATGTACCTAGGAGTTGAATTGGTGAGTCACATGATACCTCTATCTTTAATCTTCTGAGGATCTGCCAGACTGTCTTTTAAGGTGGCTGCATCATTTTACAATTCCACTAGCAATGCGTGAGGGTTTCAATTTCTCCACGTCCTCACTGACTCTTGTTATTATCTGTCTTTTTGATTATAGCCATTCTAGTGGATGTGAAGCGGAAACTCATTGTGTTTTGATTTGCATTTTCTTAATGAACAATGATGCTAAACATCTTTTCATGTGCATACTGGCTATTTCTGTATCTTCGTTGGATAAATGTCTATTCAGATCCCTTTGTCCACATTTTAATTGAGTTATTTGTATTTTTTTGTTGAGTTGCACGCGCTTTCATATATTTTAGATTTAGTTCCTTATCAGATATATCATTTGTAAAAATGTTCTCCCATTCAGTGGGGATTTTTTCTTTCTCAATAGGGGCATTTGAAGCACAAAGTTTGCTTCAAATTGCACAGAATTAAAAGTTTTTAAAATTTCAATGCTGTACAGCTTATCTATTTCTTTTGTTGCTTGTGCTTTTGGTGTCATGTCTAAGAAATCATTGCCTGATCCAAGATCACAAAGATTCACACCTTTGTCTTCTTCTGAGATTTAGTTCTTACATTTAGGTATGTGATGCATTTTGAGTTAATTTTTTTATATGATGTGACGTAGGGGTTCAACTTTATTCTTTTTCCTGTGGATATACAGTTACCCCAGCACCATTTGTTGAAAAGACTTTTCCTTCTTCATTGCATTGTTTTTGCATCCTGTTGAAAATTAATTGGTCATAAAAGTATGGATATATTTCTGGGCACTTAATTCTATTTAACTGATGTAGATGTCTGCCCTTATGTTGATTTTTTAACAGGGAATATTTACTAGGGTTGTGTTAAGGATTAAAGGAAATAATGTATATAGAGCACTTAATACCAGCCTCAAATAAATAGACACTAGCTATTTTGTTGTTGCTCCTGGTGGTGGTAGCACTTTGTTCCCAGGAGTAGCCCCCTTGAACTTGCACTGTGGCTAGAAGCTCATTAACCAGAAGGGACCTGAAAATTCACAGTCTAACTTCTTCACTCAAAACTAACCAAATAAACAATCAGACACCATCACCAACACACACATACACACACACACTCACACAAATACACATACACACACAACACATACACATACAAACACAACACACACACCCCAAAGCCAGAGGGGTTAACTGATTTACAAAAGATCACACAGCTATGGAGAAACCAAGATCCGAACCTGTGACTCCTAACATTTGGTGTAATGCTTTTTGCACCATAAAATAATACTTAGTATGGAAAATATGGCATGACCAAGCCTAGCATGCATACTGTCATTCCCAAATTAGTCTTAACTCTAGTTTATGAAATAAGCTTCTTTGTTAAAACACAAAATAAAAGGTAATCCTAGAATAAAACAATGAGTCTTTAAAAGTCTTTACTGTATTTTTTTTTTTTTAAAGAAGATGTTGGGAGTAGGAGTTTATTAATTATTTATTTTTGCTGTGTTGGGTCTTCGTTTCTGTGCGAGGGCTTTCTCTAGTTGTGGCAAGCGGGGGCCGCTCTTCATCGCGATGTGCAGGCCTCTCACTATCACGGCCTGTCTTGTTGCGGAGCACAGGCTCCAGATGCGCGGGCTCAGTAGTTATGACTCACGGGCCTAGTTGCTCCACGGCATGTGGGATCCTCCCAGACCAGGGCTCGAACCCGTGTTCCCTGCATTAGCAGGCAGATTCTCAACCACTGTGCTACCCGGGAAGCCCTTTACTGTACTTTTTTAATAAACAAGCCTTGAGTGTTTAAAAATGTAGTAGAAAGCAGTTCATATTTGTATTAGTTTTCTCATGGTCTCTTAACATATTGTTATTCTCTGGGGATAATAATGATAATAATAATAATGTGAAAACAACAATAATAACTATTTAAATCTCTTTAAAATCATTATCTCTAATCTCACATCCCTTTGTGGCAAATATTTTTATGCCCATTTTATGGTAGAGGAAGCTTACGCTTAAAGGGCTTAATCACACAGAAAGTAGTTGGAAAAAAAATGGTATTCAGACTTTAGCCTCTATGACTCCAAATTATAAGATTCTCTTTTCTGTTTGTTTTAACTGTGCCATTCAGTCTTAAATAAAACACTTAAAACGTGACTGTCAAACACTGTGCCTGGACAGAGACAGGGTATAGTTGCAATGGGTGGAATTACTGCCCTTGAAATAAGAGGGCATGGTGCTGAAGCTCTGTTCCCTGTTCTTTCTAGAAACAGAAACAGAGGCCCCTAAAAGAAAATAGGTAAGGAAGAGCCAGGTAATTTCTTTATATAAACATGTGCGATTTGCCCTACGCATTCACTTGGGTTTGACAGCTCAGATTAAGAGGCAGAAATTAACAATTAGTTATCAAATATTTACTCTGGAATTGTCCCAGCTATCCAAGGCAAACGTCATTTATGAGTGCTGACTTAAAATGGAAGGAATTGAGATTTAGAAAATGAGCAGTTAGGCACAGATTAGCATTTATCAGATTTTAAATGGCATGTATATTCACAGTCATATATGAACATGATCAATAGCAGATACCATTTATTAAGTAGTTACTTATTTCCAGGCACTGTACTAGCATGCTATTCTTATAACAACTTAGAGAGATAAATTCTATCATCTTCATTCTACAAATGAAGAGCCAGAGCTCAGAGGGGCTAAGCCAACATTGCCCAGGGTTACACAAGTGTGCTGGACTCTAGAACCTAAGCTGTGGTGCACGGCCTCTCGTACACTGTTTCAACCTTGTCATATCAGCTTTGATTAGGGTGGTGCTGGTATGTCCAGAGTTCAGTCCCCAATTACCTTTGCACAAAGAAACATTTCTCCTTGAGAAAAGATTTTCCTATCTCAGGCTTGCTCTCTCACAAGTATACAATAACGTGTATACACAGTCTTGATAATAGGCACTTATTCATATAATACATTTTTATTAAACACCTATGTACCAAGCATAGTTCAGTACACTGGGAATATAGTGGTCTTTAAAGCTTATAGTCCAGTGCCAGAGAGACTTTAAACAAATAATCATGCAAGTGTATATAAAAGCACAAAAGTATATAAGAATTCTTGAAGACAATTTAAAGGTTGAGAAGAGACTGTAAGAAGAGGACATGAATTTGATGGGTGGGAGAGGACCGGGGTCATCAACGAAGACTTCTCTGAGGAAATAATATTAAAACTGAACCCAGAAGGAAACAAATATGAAAGGATAAGGTGGAGAGTATTTCAGGGAGAGGAAAGGGCAAATGTCAAATGTCTAGAGTGGAGAACACTTGCCAGATTGCAACACACACACAGTTTAAAAACTTACACATAAATGCACTACATTTGGGGGGAAGGATGCTACTTCATGTCAGGCTTGGTGTTATATAATAGAAATACAAGGATAAATATAACAGGACTTCCCTGGTGGCACAGTAGTTAAGAATCCACCTGCCAACACAGGGGACATGGGGTTTTGGGTTTGAGCCCTGGTCCGGGAAGATCCCACATCCTGCAGAGCAACTAAAGCCGTGCACCACAACTACTGAGCCTGCGCTCTGGAGCCCGTGAGCAACAATTACTGAGCCTGCATGCCACAACTGCTGAAGCCCATGCGCCTAGGGCCCGTGCTCCACAACAAGAGAAGCCACTGCAAGGAGAAGCCCAAGCACCGCAATGAAGAGTGGCCCCCGCTCACCACAACTAGAGAAAGCCTGTGCACAGCAACGAAAACCCAACGCAGCCCAAAAATAAATAAATTAAAAGGTTTTTTTAAAAAAGGGTAAATATAGCAGATCCCGTCCATGGAATAGCTCAATTGTAAAGATAAATGGTATGAAGAAGACATAAACAAGAATTCCTTGGGAGTGGAAGAAGGAAGAGTGAAGGCGTCATAAACGAGGTCTTATTCAAGTTGAGTATTGAAGGGTGAGCAGCTCATAGGACACAGTAGTGGGAGTGTTTCTGCAGCAGAAGGAATATGGTGTGTAAAGGCATGGGCAAGAGAGAACGATGTAGCCCCAGAGAGAGATGTGGGTCTCCTTGTCAGAGGAGGGGCTGGCGCTGAGGCTATGGCCAGGCTAGGAATGGTTTTGTAGATCCTGTGTAGAAGTTTGGACTTCACAGTCTCAGCCAGGGGCAAAGGTTGAGGGTGTTAGGCAGAAGCAAAATATTTAAGATGTAACTGTGGGGGGCATATGGGGTCTGAGTTATGAAGTGGTGGTGGGTAGAGAAATGAGGAGACTTGTAATATTCCGAGGAAGAGATGATGAGCTTCTCAACTAAGCCAGTGGCAGCGAGATTGGAGAGGAAGGGCCATGGGTAAGACACATTGGTATGTTTAAGAGCCCTCGGCCATGCTGAGGGTAAAGAGAACGTGTAAATACCTCATGGCAACCCCGAGCCCAAAGATACCTTCCTTCCTCAAGACACTGATTGCAATCTGATAAAACTGTGTTTGTCTGTCTCTCTGTATGTATATGGAGAGACAGTATTTTATCTATGTCTATATCTATATCTGTATAGGTATAGATGTGTATCTATATGTCTATATCTGTCTATCAATCGATCGATCAATCTACCTATCCATCCATCCATCTAAAATGACTACACTCTGGGACTTCCCTGGTAGTCCAGTGGTAAAGAATCTGCGTTCCAATGCAGGGGATGCGGTTTTGATCCCTGGTCAGGGAACTAAGATCCCACATGCCACGGGACAACTAAGCCCGTGTGCCACAACTACTGAGCCCACACTCTGGAGCCAGCGCACCACAACTAGAAAGAAACCCACACACCACAACTAGAAAGAAGCCTGTGTGCCACAACGAAGAGCCCGTGTGCCACAACGAAAGAGCCCGTGTGCCACAACGAAAGAGCCCACATGCCACAACGAAGATCCCGCATGTCACAACTAAGACCTGACACAGCCAAAAATAAAATAAATAATAAAATAAAATATACTTGAAATAAAATGACCACAATCTGAAGTCCTTGTAGTTGTGCAGTGATCAGTCTGCCCAGCCATGTTAGGACACATTATAGCCCACCACTGTCAATGAGAAGATAACCAGATGCATGCGTGACCTGCAGGGGAGGGTCCCCAGTGTCTGTAGATGTGACTGGGAACACACTGTTCTATTTGTAATCCTTTAATTAGACTCTTGTGGGTCCTGCCATTTTCTTTCAGTAATTTCAGCATTTCTGGTAAGATTGTTATACACGTTTCATGTTTATCTGTATATTCATAAACACTAGCGATAGATAGATAGATGATAGGTAGGTAGGTAGTTAATAGATAGGTAGATAGATGATAGATAGATAGATAGATAGATAGACTCATTTGCCACAGATATGTGTCTGAAAATTGAACAAAGCTCTCTTGTCAAAATACGTAGAAGCATTTAAATTTATTCCCAGGTGCTCCTTTGTTCAAAGGTTATCACAGAAACAAGGGGAGGGTCATGACGCTATTACCAAATTCAAATCAGATTTAAATGAATTACAAGTGCTGAGCACCCCCCTCGGCGAGCTCAGCGCGGGAGAAACCAGGATGACTGCGCCACCCCACACTCAGCGGCAGGCGCTGCGCTGGGGAAGCCGGCCGACCAGTGGCATCGCCGTGAGGGAAGATGCTGTGGGAGGACCTTCGAAGCAGAGGAGACAGAAAATGCAAATACAAATATCGTGTTCAGGGCATCGATGGGAGGTTAAACAAAGAGGCGATATAATATAATGGAAAGAATTCTGCCCTTTACTGACCACGTGACTTTCGGCAGTTTACTTAACCCTCCCCATGCCTCAGTTTCTTCATTTTTAATAGTGAGAATATTTGTTCTGTTTATCTCATAATTTGTGAAGAATCCATGAGATAATGCATGTGTAAGCAAGTTGAAAGTCATCAAATCGTATGTTAATAAGTAATACATATTATTACCTATTACACACTAATAATGATGTCATAATTGAGAACAGAAAGAACTTTCCTTTCTCCCATGTCACTGTGTTTCCTGTCTTACTGGCGACCCTCACCTTTGATACTGTCCTTACCTTTCCTCCTTTGAGAAAGTGACAGAGGACAGTGTGGGCCTGCAGAAGATGGAGGGGTTCACTGCCTGAGGCTTGGTGAAGCGTTTGCATCAACCTTCACTATCCCCCTCCAGGAAACTCCCTCCTAATGGGGGTAAATCACCTGGGGAATGAGGATGTCCCTCAAATATCTATAGAATTTTACAAATATCTCCTAACCCAGGACCTTTTAAACTATCCGATGAAACATAACATACATGAAACTGATAGCCCTGAATCGGGAGCCGTATTGAGCAATCTGTCCCTGGGCATCAAAGCTGCAATGTCCTAAATTCTCCTCCACTGACCAGCTATGCCCCCAACCCTCCCACCGCAGCTGTGTCCACCTTACAAACAGAGAGACTCTTGGGTCTAGAGAAAGAGAGCTTCAGATGGCCTAACACATCTGGCTAAAGCAGACATAATTCTGAGAATATTCTGGGAGGTTCACTTTATAAAAAAGTGAGAAAAAGTATTGACATTTCTAAGCCCAGAACAATTTTTTAACAAGCTGGAAAATACTGAAAAACAAGTAGTACAGTTTTCTCAAGAGAATGCAGTGTAGTTAGAAAGTACACTATTTTTTCCCACTGTGTATTTCGGTAAAATATGTGCAAAGAAATTTCAGGCCAATTCCTAATGCAGAAATAATCCAAAATGTGGCAGATTTATAAGCCAGGTAATTTTTATTTATTTGCTTATGTGGATTCCCTTAAGATCGCAAGTGTTCTCCATGTTACTTACGGCTTCTCCTTGAAAAGACTTTCCTCTAAGATCTCAGCAGCATAAAACTCCAGGCTGCAGAGTTCTGGATCGAGCATCAGTCACAGTTCTCCTCTGCCACTGACTCAGCGTAGTTTGGAATCCACTAGTCTAGTGCTCTACCTGTTTGGTAATTAACAATTCATAATTAAACTGGCAGTTGGAATAAATCAGCATAACTATAAGCTTGGAGCCTCCTCTCTCTGTTGTCCACCCTTCCTTTTGTTTTGAGAATCTGAAAGAAAATTGAGAAGAAAGCTTTAGGTATCAGAAATCCTCCATTAAAAGCTTTGCCCTCCTTAGTTTTGGGATGTGTTCAATCTGTTCTTTGGATCTTTCTTTCGAAGAGGAATTAAGCAGGTACCCTTGTCAGCCTTGTGCCAGACACTGAGGAAAAGAGAGGTGGGTGTCATTCCGTCCTTTTCCTCCAGCACCTCACTCTCTAGGTAAAGAGACAGGCATAAAATAATCAGCTGTAAGTACAACACGTTCAGACCCCTCCCCAGGTGGGGAGGTGGGAGATTCTCTTTACAGGATTTGGGGAGAGGTTAGGGAAAACTGCAAAGGGGAGGTGACCTTTGATGTCCCTTGAAAGATGAGCCGTGTCTTTTCAGGTAGGAAATGAAGAGAAGAAGAAGAAAAGCAAAGTTTTGGAAGGGCCTGTGCCTCTGCCGTGTTCCCAGGGGAGCTGGGTCGAGTGTTCAGTGAGCGGCCTTAGTGAGGACACTGCGGAAGAGGCTTGTCGCTGGGTTGGGGTCAGACTGCAGAGGGCTCAGGTCAGGGAAAATAGGCTTGTGCTAAGCCTGGGGGGCACGGTGAGCTAAGGGAGCGAGTAGCGGGGCTAACAGTTTGATGAGATTATTGCCTGAAAAGATCACTCTGGTCACATGGAGGGGGCAGGTTGGAGGATCCAAAATTGGAAAGAGACCAGGTGGGATGGTCCAGGTGGGAAGTTGTTGCAGTTGACCATGTGGAAATTGCTGAGAAACCCAACTAGGCTGAGGGTGATGAGAAGTAAGATTAGAGAAGGAATCTAGGTATTTTCCAATGCCCAGCTTCAAATGGAATTAAAAATCAGGCCTGGAGGTAGGACAAGGTAGACAGCAAGACCAGGGGTCATGTCAGCCTTTGTGATGCTGACAGGTTAATGGACGTGGACCTGGCCCATCTTTCAGTCTGTTCTGAAAGATGGCATCATTGCTGTTGTCATCCTTATCACCACTGTCATCTTAGCAGCTACCAGTGATTGCTTCCTTTCTACCAGGTGCCCTGGTCAGCCATTGTTTCATTGAAACCTCATAACATGAGTTTAGCTACTGCTGTCATCTGTTTCACAGGTGAGGAAAACAAAGCCTGAAGAGATGAAGACAATTCACCTTGCCCAGGTCACTCAGCAGGTGGGGAGCTGGGCTCCAGAGCTCTGCTCCTAACTGCTTGGACATGATACCATTACAAATAAATTGTATAATGTGATCTTAGCGTAACAGTAGTAGCCGGGGCTACTATTGCTGGTGGGGTCTAGGGGAGAAAGCAATTAATGCTGAGTGGGAGGGTCAGTGAAAATTTACCTGAGTTTTTTTTTTTTTTTTTTAATGCGTTACGCGGGCCTCTCACTGTTGTGGCCTCTCCCGTTGCGGAGGACAGGCTCCGGACGCGCAGGCTCAGCGGCCATGGCTCACGGGCCCAGCCGCTCCGCGGCATGTGGGATCTTCCCAGACCGGGGCACGAACCCGTGTCCCCTGCATCGGCAGGCGGACTCTCAACCACTGCGCCACCAGGGAAGCCCTTTACCTGAGTTTTAAAGGATACATTTTAAGGAAGGAGCAAGAATTTCCAGGAAAAGAAATGTGATTTCCAGGAAAAGAAATGTGAAAGAAAATAATTCTCGGACCGCACAACCTGTGTGAGGTCAAAGAATTCAATAGTCTGGAGTGCTCAGGAAATGGTAACTAATCCAGTGCGGTTGAGGCTTTGTGAATGAGTCATTGGAAACAAAGGCTGAGCTGGGGATTACGTGTGTGGTTCCTGCATAAGCCAGGGGTTCCACTAAAAGGAATGAACACACAGGTCCGATAGGAACTCTTAGAAAACTTTGTATTTTCCCTTTGGTTCTGCTTTTCCATCAACCATCAGTACTTCACTTACTGTTTCCCCAGAACCACCCCCCCAACACCTGCATCCTGGTACATCCAGACATTATGTAGAGCTGCTTCCATGAGTGCCCTGTACATGTTGTGTTAATGGTCACATCCTTGGCGAATCAAGCATAAAACTCTAAAATTTATTATTGAGAATAATATTTATTTTTAAAAACATGCTGTATGGATATTTATAGGCTAACACCTCCTTTTGTGTCAAGAATCGTTCTCATATATTTCTTTTCCCCTCTGTCTCCTTACAGTTCCTCCCCAGATCATGAATATCTCCTCAGACGTCACCGTGAATGAGGGGAGTAGTGTGACCCTGCTGTGTCTTGCTATCGGCAGACCTGAACCAACGGTGACATGGAGACACCTGTCAGTGAAGGGTAAGTCGTTTACTTGGAGGAAGTTTTCAGAGTTGGTATATTGAAGACTTGCTTCTAATGCACAACAAAAGTTCAAGACTCAGAAAGCAATGCTGTATTTGTAACATAGTGATGGAAGAACAAATAGATGACATGCATCAGTCACCAGGTATTCCGTTCTAAAGAAGGGTTTGTAGAGAACATTTACTGAGTTTTTTTCTCTGTCCTTTTTATGACCTTAGAAGACTTGTGTTTTCCCAACTATGAAGGACAGAGATACCATAAGAATAACTTCCAACAAAGATACGAATGTCTCGAGGTGGGGATGCATGGGTCAGTGGGTTGTCTGTCCTTTCTTGAAGTAGAGGGCTAGAAAGCTAGACGGTGCACTGAAAGTGTTGGTGTTATTTTGTGCATCCAGGAGAAAAAGGATCTCCTTCTCAGTGCTTTCAGGACACTTACCCAGAGTGGAAGAAGGATGCTGGGAATGGTCAAGTGCCTGTGCTGGGCGCTCAGTGATTGGTATTAAACATTAGTTATGATCATCTCCAACTTAATAGGAAGGGAACCAAAAGGACAGTGGACCTTATCCCTTTGGAAATAAAACTTACTCTAAGTTGAACTTGAGAGATGGGCAAAGAGCCACCTGATGTATTTACCCTGTTAACAGAAACTGATTAATTCTATAAATTATACAAGAAACAAGTGCTTTCTCAGGCATTAGAAAATATAAACATGAAACCCAGTGAAAAGGAAAATGTGTGGAGTATGCCTGTGTGTGATATATAAAATAATATAAATCTAGAGGAAAACTAGGAATAAATCTTAGTAATGTTGAGCTAGACAAGGACTTGCTAGTTCACTAAAAGCTCTAAGCATAAGAGAAAAATGATAACTTTGCTTTTGTATTATTTTCCTGTGATTGCCATAGCAAAGTACTACAGACCTCATGGCTTAAGCAACAGAAATGTATTTTCTTACTGCTCTGGTTGCGAGGTGCCCATGATCAAGGTGTAGGCAGGATTGGTTCCTTTTTTTTTTTTTTTTTAAGAAGATGTTGCAGGTAGAAGTTTATTAATTTATTCATTATTTATTTTTGCTGTGTTGCGTCTTCGTTTCTGTGCGAGGGCTTTTTCTAGTTGTGGCAAGCGGGGGCCACTCTTCATTGCGGTACGCGGGCCTCTCTTGCTGCGGAGCACAGGCTCCAGACGCGCAGGCTCAGTAGTTGTGGCTCACGGGCCCAGTCGCTCCGCGCCATGTGGGATCCTCCCAGACCAGAGCTCGAACCCGTGTCCCCCGCATTAGCAGGCAGACTCTCAACCACTGCGCCACCAGGGAAGCCCAGGATTGGTTCCTTTTGAGACCAGTGAGGGAAACTCTGTTCCAGGCCTCTCCCCTAGCTTCTGCTGGTGTTTCCTGGCTTATAGGTGCATCACCCCAATCCCTGCCTTCATTGTCACATGGCCTTCTTCCTGTGTGCATCTCTCTGTGTCAAATTTTCCCTTGTTATAAGGGTAGCAAACACATTGGGTTGGAGCCCACATTTATGACCTCATGTTACCTTAATTACCTCTATAAAGACCCTATGTCCAAATAAGGTCACATTCTGAAGCACTGGGGTTAGAACTTTCAGGTATCTTTTGGGGGCGTGGGGGTGGAGGATGAAATTCAACTCATAACTGGCCTCATCAATATTGAAAATACCATTAAGAGTAAATGAAAAGACAAGGTACAGATTGGGAGCAAACATTTGCCATCCATATACCTGACAAAGAATTTACATCTGTGCTGTATGAAGAATTCTTACAACATAATTCTAACCACCTACCTTGAAATGAACCAAACACCGAAAAAGACAATTCACAAAAAATATGTATATGAATGGAATAAGAACATGAAAAGATGCTCAACATATCATAGAAATGAAAATTAAACTGTAATCAGATTCCACTACACAACTACTAGAATGACAAAAATTTAAAAGACTGACAATATCAAGCGTTGATGAGGATGTGAAGCAACTGAAACTCTTACACATTAACTGTGGGACCACAAAATGCTATTGTCACTGAACTTAGTTTCAGTAGCTTGCCACTCAAAAGCTAATAATTCGAGAGGCAAGTGTCAGTAGAAAGGAAAGGTGCTTTAATTGTGAAAGCCAGCAATCTAGGGAGATGGTGGACTCATGTCCAAAGACCAACTCTGAAGATTCTGCTCAGCCAGGACAGTTTTTAAAGGGAAAAAGGGGGGAAGAATCTCAGTGAATCATTTAGGCAGGAGGTTGGGTTCTGCATCATTCTCCGTTGCATGCAGACTGGCTGACTCTCTCTTCAGATGTCATCTGCCTTCAGGGTTGCTTGGGGGGGGGGCTATTGGGGTAAAGAGCTAGTCTTACTTCTTTTTATCTAGGAAAAGAACCAACAGGTTAGACTAGGCATGGTGTGCATTCAGGAGAGCATAGGTCAGGAGTTAGTTTAAATTGCCTAGTGATCTCATTCCTATATAATTAGGGTCTTTTAAGGTTAGAGGGGAACAGAAATGGACAAACAGGAAAGGGGCAGAAGTGTTGCTTTCAGTATAAGTACTGTGGAAAACAGTTTAACACTTTGTTAATAAAGTTAAACATACACTCAGCATATGACCCAGCAATTCCACTTCTAGGAGTTTACCGAAGATAAATGAAAACATATGTCCACAGATATACATTGTACACAGATGTTCATAGCAGCTTCATTTATGATAGCCTCAAACTATAAATAAACCAAAACCCTCAACAGGTAAATAGCTAATTGTGGTAAATTTAAGCAACAGGTGGTTTCTCAGAAATTAAAAAGAACAAACCACTGATACATGTAACAAAATGGACGAATCTCAAAAGCATTCTGCTGAATAAGAGAAGCGGAAAAAAAAAACCAGGTACTTTATGATTTCATTTATATGAAATTCTACAACAGGCAAAAACTAATCTAGAGTGACTAAAATCAAGTCAGTAGTTACATAGGGTTGGGGTTTTTGGATAATTGACTACAACGGGTACAAGGGACTTTTTGGGGTGATGGAAATCTTGAGCACCGTGGTCCTTATATTGGTGCTTAAATTAGTGAAAACTAATCAACGCTACACTAAATACGGGTGCATTTTGTTGTCTTTGAATTAAATCTCAATAAAATTTGAAACCTATACCTACAGAGATATAGGAAATAATGACCTGAAAATGTGCCCCTAATTTGGAACATTAATTATGTGAGAAGCATTCACCAAATGAAAGACTGGATTTGCTACTAGGAGCATTATTCAAACTTTCACTATCTCGTGTTCCCCATGTACATTGAGAATACATATTTCAGCCCCTGCCTTGTTACAGGGGAAGATAATGATAATAAATCCAGCAGACATCCTTCGTGTAAAGACCTCAGGTTTGAAATCCAAAATGTCAATATTATAAAGTAATATTAACAAGAATATTAAAAGAGGTATAAGAGATATCACAAAGCTCAACTTTAATGTAAACACAGCAGTAGCTTGTGTTCCCAAAGATACAGGCTCCATCCGTGGAAATTTTGCTCAAAGTCAGGGGGGATTTTGATTTACATTATACACAGAAATATCTCAAACCATCAGACTAATTTCAGTGCATTTATGTGATCCTAAACACATAGTTTTCTCAGCCTAGGAATCTTTTGGAAGGTGCTTTGACTTTGTGGAACTGTTTTAAAGCAATTCTTTATAATGGTTCCATGGTAAGGGTTCCCTCTTAAAATAAGAAAGATTCAGACATATTCCTAATCTTTTATATAACATAATAGTTGCAATGCAGCCTCAAAAAAAAATCCCAAATTGACATTCCTCTCTCCTCTTTAAGTCTCCCAGCCTGTGTTCAGCTTTCAAGTTCCCGTTTGTGTTTTCATCGCTCTGGCCTTCACTTTGCCGTCTCTGATTTCCCCTTTTGTCTTTCTTCCCCGCCTCTTAGTGACATTTAAACATTTAAACTCAAAGCATCATTTCCCGAGTTTGAAAAGCACTAGAACCTGGAGGATTTGCATGTTTAAAATTTGTACCTGCAGGGTGACCACTAATATTTATTTTTAGAAGGACACACCTTCTCACTTGGAGTTGGGGCGACTTTGGGAAGTTGCTTTCAAAGGTTTAGAAGAGCAGCCAATATAACTTGAACAACAAATAGCATTTTTAAAACAATTGACTGTTTAGTTCAGCAAGCAAGAGTAAGAAATAGAAGTTGTAATGACATTTCCTTTGAAATTCCAACAAAATTACATCAGAGAACATAGCCCCCTAGACAGCTGTGTTCTGATAACGTTAATGCAATGTTTGAAAACTATTGTTTAAATTTGGGGATCTGTATAGCAGGAATGAATAAACAAGCTTCCATTTAGAAAAAGAATATTTTAATGGGCAGATTATTAAAGATTAAGAATAGTGGTTATGGTTTAAAATGACAATTTCTATAAATTATAGAAAAAGGTAAAGACAAATGAACTCATAAATCCATGATCGCACTAGAAAATAGTAATCATTTGTGGATCAGAAACAATGAGGAATCTCTGAAATACAAAAAGTACATAGACATAATGAAGGAAAAAATGCAGCTCTAAAGAAAAAACAAAACAGGAATATGATCTATGGCTGAAATGGTAGTTGAGAAAGGAAGCATTTTAGGTCATGGTAAAATGTTAAAAACTGATTGGAGCTGAGGGTAGGCAGGGAAGGGAGCCCTGAGGGCATTTTCCGATTTCCATGATGTCAGTAGTCCCATCCTTGCCACTTTCCTTGGAGCCCCCTTGAAGTACCTTGGTTTTTTAGGTATCTTTAGGTTTTTATTTCCTCTTAAAAACAAACAACATTGTAAATCAACTATACTTAAATTTAAAAAAGAAAAGAAGGGCTTCCCTGGTGGCGCAGTGGTTGAGAGTCCCCCTGCCGATGCAGGGGACATGGGTTCGTGCCCCGCTGGGAAGATCCCACATGCTGCGGAGTGGCTGGGCCCGTGAGCCATGGCCGCTGAGCCTGCGCGTCCAGAGCCTGTGCTCCGCAATGGGAGAGGCCACAACAGTGAGAGGCCCGCGTACGGCAAAAAAAAAAAAAAAGAAAAAAGAAAACAAACAAGCAAACCCCAAGCAAGTCCTTCTTATTAAAGCAGGGTGAAAGTTTTGAACAAAAAATCACTGTGACTCCAGATGTGGGTATAAAGACTGCTAGTGTTTCTGTCCAGACTAGATGTGCAGCTGGAGTCCTCTGACCCCCAGTTCCCTTTGCAGTACTGACAGGTGCACCAGGATTCCCAGAAACTAGGCAGGCACCCCCACAGCACATCTGCCTCACTTCTGAGGAAAGCTGGAGGTTTTTACAGGATCATGCTTATTAGCACTGGGACTATCTCAAAGCAAAGTGCTAAGTACACACACATTCGGGGGGGGGGGGGGGTTTGCATTTGACCAAGCATCTATTCTTTAGCTTTAGATATAAAAAGTTATATCTAATTTATTTTCAGCAGCAGATGATGGGCTTTTTTAAGTATATGTATATATATTCATATGGATTTGCTGGAGAACATGGCTCTTGTTTAGTAGACTTCACACACAGGGTCTGCTCTGGCTGACCTACCGCTTAGAAGCTAGGATCATGATGGAATCCCAGGCCAGGGAAAAGTGGGCAGTCCCCACACAGGCAGCCAAAGTGGACTGGCAAGGAGCCAGTGTGTTTGGGCTATACTGTGACACACACAGGTGGGTTCCAAGAATGATTTTCTCTTCCCTTCCTGAAGGACAGGAGAAGCAGCTCTGGGGCAGCATTCGTTGAATGCAAAAGTATGAATAATGTGAAAACCATGTTGGAAGAGGGAGTAGCGGAGGACACAGCCCAGGCCGTTGGGTGGGAAGGAGGGTCTTCTTTCCTTCTTAAGGCGCCGTAATAATCCACTGCAGTGCTTGCACACCTGGCCCCATTTCCAATGACATATTTGGAAAGACCAGATGTTTGGGGAGAATAATAAAGTCTTCTTTCCTGTTTCCTCTCCGTGGAGATTTTAAGATGACAGCTACTCACCTGTGAGTGAGTTGATGCTACAATCGACTCCTATACAGTCATACCTCAGGGAGCAAGAGAAAGAGTTATTTCACAGAAGTAAATTTTCCCGGTAACCGAAGCTGATGCCTTTATGCATTGACTTGAGTCATCTTTAATGGAAGCAGTTTAAAAATGGATTACACTCATCTCTGTTGCCTTGAGGAGAGTGGGTGGCATTTGGCCTCATTTTTAAAATGTAATATCAACATCGTGCATACCGGTTGTTTGTGTCTCACTGTTTGAGGTCTGGATAACAAAGAACATGGCCCTAAAATACTGCTCAAATTCTTGTTTCAGTTTTTTATAGTTCCTCTATCTTTCCTTCCTTCTCTCAAATCGGAGGATTGTCAATGCTTCCTAAAGACCACGTGTGCCTTTTAGCAGCTTCTATCTACTTGTGTTTCTTCTATCTACTTCTAATTTGTCGTGAACAACAATCCATATAACCAAGGTGATGCGTCCTAAGTAAGAACGTAGTATGGGGGAGAGCCTTCTGAGGAAAGGCCGTGAGCTTTCAAGAATAAGTGGTAAGTGGCACATATGCTGGGGGGAGTGTGGGCAGCTTTGTTCTAGATGTATGAGATTGCTAGACCAGTGAATTCCATATAAGAGAAGAGGGATGACTCCAGCAAAATCATCATCCTTGGTTCTGACCTAGCTGAGCAGGTCTTTCTCTCCTGTTCACTGTGCTAGGTATTGAGGTTAGGAGATGTACTAGTCCCAGAATGTTTCTACCGCAGCTCTTATTTTTCATGCTAGAAATTCTTGAGAGGAAAGTCTTAAAAGAAATTGCCAGGTCCTTAACGTTACAAATAAAAGAAGCGCTAACTCTCCCTCATATGAAGGTGTCGATTCCTCATGGCTGGCAGGGTTAGCTTCTAGATGGAACTAGACTTCAGGTCCTTACGACCTGGGATTGAAATCTGGCCTGAGCCTTGACAATCTGAGTGACTGTAGAAAAATCATGGCATCTCCAGGATCCCTAATCTCCTGGACTGCAGAATGGGGCTATTTATGCCAACTTCCTCAGATAATTATAAGGACCAAAAGAAAAAACGAATGGAAGGCTTGTAACTGCACTGGACACACATATATGAGTCGCCCAGCAGTTTTCTAAATTGCTGTTGTGCCGTGTTTGAATTAAATTACTTCTCAGAATCCTTGTAGCTTGTAGTCAGCCTGAGAACTCATCATGTTACCATCATGCTTATTGTGTGTCAAGACTTGTACACTTTACATGTTTTAACTAATTTAATGTCCCAGCAGCCCTGAAAGGAAAGTGCTAATATTTATAATTGTGCTTTTCTTTTTAAGTATTATTATGCCCATCATTATGCTTATTCCTATCTCTGTCTTTGTCTCTTGTTCCTCAACGTCTTGGGTCATTCATTAGTGATTCAGTACCTCTCTGGTACGTCTAAAAATTCAGAATGACATAGCAGTTTTATTTGTAATAGACAAACTTGGAAACAGTCCAAGGGGTGACTTGTTAGACAAACTATGTCACATCTACACCTTGAAATGCATTTCAGAAATAAAAAGAAGTGAACTGTTGGGGCACTCGACATCCTGGGTGGGCCTTAGGGCATTATACAAACGCAAAGAGTCAGTCTCAAAGGGTGGGGATACTGTATGATTCCACTTTTATAACATCCCCCGAATGGGAAAATTGCAAAGATGCACAGCGTATCAGTGATTGCCAGCAGTTGGGGCGGGGCGGGGGGTGCTGCACGAAGCAGTTGCTTTGCAGTGAAAGACTGGCTCCATGTCTTGATTATTGTGGTACTTAGATGAATTGATAATGTGTGATGAAGTGTTCAAAATCTACACAAAGACATAAAAAATGAGTACACGGGGCTTCCCTGGTGGCGCAGTGGTTGGGAGTCCGCCTGCCGATGCAGGGGACGCGGGTTCGTGCCCGGTCCGGGAAGATCCCACATGCCGCGGAGCGGCTGGGCCCGTGAGCCATGGCCGCTGAGCCTGCGCGTCCGGAGCCTGTGCTCCGCAACGGGAGAGGCCGCAGCAGTGAGAGCCCCACGTACTGGGAAAAAAAAAAAAAAAAAAAATGAGTACATGCAAAAACTGGTGGGATCTAATCCCCATCATGTGGTTAATTGCTTCGTGCCCTTATCAATTACCTGGTTTTGATAATGTGCTTTAGTTACATAAGATGCCGGCCACCGGGAGAGCTGGGGATGAGTACACGGGACCCCTCTCTACTATTTTTGCAACTTCTTGGGAGTCAATAATTATTTCAAAATAAAAAGTTCAAACCAGGAACCATAAATAAAATGAACCTCTAGGTTTCCACTAATAACATGCTTACGTAAAAATGTACTGTTTGTGAAATATTTTCACACGCGTCATTTCAAGTGACTTTATAGCAACTTTCTAAATAGATCCAAGAAGAAATATTCTACCTATTTCCCAGGCAGAGAAACAGACTTGAAAAAGTTAATGGCGAATGACTCACAGTAACTAAGGTTACTGTGAAAGGACCTGTGAAAGGACCCTCATCCCTGTTTTTCAAGTCTCGAGTTCTGTCCGCTGTACAAAGATGGCTCCCATCCCTTGAGGGTGGAACAGGTACAATATGAGGTGATATATTTTATCAAATTCTGCTTGTTACCTGGGGCACCCAAGGGTGCCCATGCGCTTACATTTTCCTCTCTAATTCCACACCTACCTTCCTGTGTCTGGACAGTTTCTAGCCACCACTCAGTACTATGCTAAGAAAAAAGCCTCCAAATGAAGAACACTTCCCTGCCATCGTCTGTGGCAGGTCTCTGTTGTTACTCTGCTTCTATTAAAATAAACCCGCTGAGACCTACCGACCTCATTTCTCTTCTAAGCCATCCCAGGTGCGAGTTCCGGCCACTAACAGGAATTGCCTATTAGTTGACCCGCTGCCTCACCCACTCCTGCTCCTACTTCTTTGTCTCCCTGCGAGGCAGCCAGGATCCTTGTTTCTAATCTGAAGTTGTGTTTAGAGCCTAATTAATCCCCAGAGTGTGAGAAAGAGGTGTCTGAGATGAGAAATCAAGGTTATCCATATCTTGTTCAGTGGAACAGTTATGGGCAAACAAGCTGTTCCTCTCATATTTTTGCAAAGCAAATTTATGTTCACTAACTTTGGTTCTTGTTGTAAATGAGAAGTGTGTGAAGGTCTAGCAGTGCGCTTTTCACCATATGGGTGCCCATATGTTTTCCTCTTTTGCTTGCGTACATTTTCACTTTGGCATGCACATATGCCTGTATTTTTGCAACTTAACAATATTAAAACTAATCCCATTTATGCTCCTTTTGGGTGAGTTGATTGAGTCATAAATTCCTGAGAATCTCTTCTTTGGGAGGCTGAAGTTCTTTTGTGTGAGCAGGGGGAGGGCAGAGCGAGCTATCCTGGCAGAGGGATGCAGGCAGCCAGCATCACTGTGGAGCTGATGGAGCTGATGACCCTGACCCTGGCTCCAAAGTGGGGAATCAAACCCTGGGACACTAGGAATGTGGGCTTATGTGCCTTGGTAGTCTCTTCCTCCCTGGGAAGAAACCCTCACTAAGAAACAGAAAATAATCCCCCAGGGGTCTCTCTCTGAGCATCCAGGCGAAATAACTTACCTTAGCGCAAGCAGTCATGATGCCTTGAGCTGTTTTTTTGTTGTTGTTGTTGTTTGTTTGTTTGTTTTTGCGGTATGCGGGCCTCTCACTGCTGTGGCCTCACCCATTGCAGAGCACAGGCTCCGGACGCGCAGGCCCAGCGGCCATGGCTCACGGGCCTAGCCGCTCCATGGCATGTGGGAAATTCCCAGACCGGGGCACGAACCCGTGTCCCCTGCATCGGCAGGCGGACTCCCAGCCACTGCGCCACCAGGAAAGCCCTTGAACTGTTATTCTTGATGTGCGACTGTACTTAATGCTACTCACATTCCTTACACAGAGTTGATCAACCGCGTATATCAGAAATGGGGCAGCTAGAAATTAGGGCTGCCCTGAAGGAAACTTAGCTTCTTCCCTCGGCTTTTTAGATAGTAAAAATAAGAATGGATATTAACATGTCCTATACCAAGTGAAAAGCGCAACTAACTCAAATGTAAAGTTGGAATTGGAAATGCTACCTGATGTTTGTTGTAAGATAGTGTTGACATTTCTCTCTTTTGCATTAATTCATTCATTCCTTCGATGCATCAAGAATATTTGCTTGCCTCTGTAGCAACCATGGTGTGTAAAACAGACAGGATTCTTGCCCTTATGGAGCTTATAGTCTAGTCAGGGAGATAGTCATTATTCAGATCACCAAGAATATGTAATTTCTGAGTGTGGTTACTGCTATAAGGATGGGTGGCCGGGCAGCATGAGCTAGACAAGGGTAAGTCTTTCCTGAGACAGTGATGCTTTAACTGACATAGTAGATGAACAGGAGGGACTTCTCTGGCGGTCCAGAGGTAGGACCTGTGCTTCCACTGCTGGGGGTCCAACTTTGATCCCTGGTCAGGAAACTAAGACCCCACAAACCATGTGGTGCAGCAGGAAAAAGAAAAAAGAAAAAAAAAAAAAGATGAACAGGAGTTTAGTAGGGACAGGGATGGGGATATGGTCATGTGCTGGGGCCAGGTTATGTGGAAACCTTCCAGGTGAGGGGAAACAGCATGTGCAAATGCCCTGCGGTGAGGGGGTGTGTGCTTCTTCAAGAAAAAAAAGAACTGCATCTTTTTTTTCTAAGTCAATTTTTGTTTTATTAGAGGAAAAATCATTTTAAGTTTATTTTCACATGACAGAGAAAGATCAGAAATATTTCAGTTGCTTTTACCCAAATTAATTTTGCTTATTCAGAGAACTTGCATTTTCCCCTATGACAAAGTAATTCTTTTCCAATTTTTTAAAATTGAAGTATAGTTGATTTACAATACTGACCAAAGAGGAAAGCCGTAGGAGGGGCGAGGGCTGGGGAAGGATAAATTAGGAGTTTGGGATTAATATATACATACTACTATATATAAAATAGATAACCAACAAGGACCTCCTGTAGAGCACAGGATACTCAATATTTTGTAAAACCTATGAGGGAAAAGAATCTGAAAAGAAAAAAAAAAAAAATATATGTATGTATAACTGAATCACTTTTCTGTACACCTGAAAGAACCGTGTCTTGAATGTGTAGAAAGCAGGAGAGACCATGGGCTGGGGTCGGGGAGTCAGGGGCCAGGTCACACAGAGCCCTTTACAGAATTTGGTCTTTATTCTAAAGTCACTAGAAAATGCAAAGACAGTTGCGAATAAGAGGGCTTGGAAATGAGATGTTCTTATGTCTGGATTTAACCAGGAACAATGCATGTCTGATCTACTCATTATCTATGTAAATCTGGCAGATCACTAAACCTCTGTCTCAATTTCACACCATCAGCCAGGAAGGAGTTAGTAATAATATGTACCCTTGTGGAGGAAGGGAGAATGGAATTTGGAAGTATCTATTCCAAATGCTTTTTAGATTATAATGTAAAAGGGGATATTAACATGTATCATAGCAAGTGAAAAGCCCAACTAACTCAAAAGTAAAATCAGAATTGGAAAGGCATCCAGAGCTGCCTGCCTTCTGTTGTAAATCTTTCTCTTTGCTATCACGATGTCAGACTACGCCATTGAAATCAGTTGGACACTGATAAAATTGAGACCAGCGTTACAAGTACTGTAGATCTAATTGGCCTCAGCAGTGGGTCCACAGTGACTTTTGCTTCTGAACAAAATCGTAGGCTTCAATAGAAAATAAGCAGCCTGGCTCCATGCTCACGTACTGCAGCCACCTCTGGAGATAATGCACTTTAATTTAGACATGGAGCTCCTTCATCTGGACAGATGTTGAAGGAGCGTCAGAGAAGTTTGTTTCCTCCCTACCTCCTGGACGAGCCCCCTTGATGGTGGATTGAAAGGACCTCAGGGCCTGCTGTGAGCACCTGCAGTTCTTGGTGTTGCTTTTCCACAGCCGTTTACATCTCTTTCTAAAAACCTCTACATCTCTAAAAGGAACCAAAGTTCCTATAAATCATCTTTTCTTGCTCAAGCTATCTTAAATTGGGTTTCTGTCACTTACAGACAAAGTAGTTCTGGTTAAATTCACCATGTGATGGACAAGCTGCAGGTAAATGAGTTGAACAGAGCATGGTCCCTGCTCTGAGCCCAGAGCGGAGCAGGGGAAGGACTCATAAACCTGACATTGCTACATGGTGTGGATGGTGCCACGACACCTGAGATAGCCTCTTTCTCATAGAAACGAGACAGGGAAGGGGATGGCTGGGGTCCTGGTTAACTTCAAGGCCCATCATGGGTCAGAGAAGACCCTGGAAGTTGACTAGGGAGCTCTGGGTGGGTTGCTGAGGGGCTTCCATGTCTAAATCAGCTAGAATCAGGGCAAGACAGACACACGCCAGTACATCGGGTGCACAGCATTCATCCAGGTGACCACAGGGGCTGTGGAGCAGGCTTGCCAAGGTGGAGGCACCGAGGATACAAGGGTGGCCACACCCAGCCTCTGTACTCGCCCAGCTCTCTCGCTGCTCCGGGACCAAACATCTAGTTTGTCTTAATGTCTTCACTCACTGGTTCACTAACTTTTCCTTGAGATGGTGTGCTCCATCCCAGCCAGAGGAGATACCTCTCCCCTCCCTGCACATAAGAGTACAGGTACCCGGCTTAAACGTTTGTGATGTTCTCTGGCGCCTAGCGCAGTGCCTTGTGACCAGAAGGTACCTGTTGAATGATTGCATGCTTATCCGTCAGTCTTGCACCTATCTTACAGAAGCCGGAGGAAAATAAAGCAGAGGGCTGTAGGGGTCTGCCTAGAGTAGCCTCCAGATCTGGGAAGCATTGTCTGGGGGATAAAGGGGGAGTTTGGTGTGCGAGTGAAGCTGTTTGGGGAAGGTGAAGCCAAATCCGACCTTTGTACCCTGACACCAAATTAAGTCTCGGAGACGGAGTTTTGGGTGAAGGAGAAAAGAATGGCTTTCTAGCTTTGCCAGGCAAAGGGGACCACAGTGGTCTAATGCCCTCAAAACTGTGTGTCCCGACCTGGAGGTGGTAGTGAGGAGTTTTATAGTAATGGTTCAAAGAGGGCGTGATCAGCTGGTGGACCTTCTTCTGACTGGTGGGGAAGTAAGTGGGAGTCGGCATCATAAACTTTCTGGTTCCAACAGGTCTGGGGTCTACGTGCTCGTGGGTGGCAGACAGTTAACTTCTCCCACCTGGTGGGGGTTTCAGTATCTGCAAAACAGCTCAAAGACATTATGATGTGCATCCCCTGAGGGGGCGCCAGGGCCTGCCCCAAGGCTGCAATATTATTTCTTGACTGTTCCTCCCTTGTCTCTGCATCCCCTCCCTTTCCTAATTAGCATCTGTTTGAACCTGAACCTGTCCATTGGAACTCAGGGAAGGTCAAGGAGGCTGAATGAAGCCTATTTCCTGTAATCAAGAAATGGGGGACACAGGAAGGCTTTTGTGCCCCAGAGCCCCACAGGGTCCTGTTCAGTTTCAAAGGCACTCAAGTTTGCTCTGCATTAGGCGGTTGGGGGCACTTCCAGTTTCATCCCTAAAGTGCTTTTTTCCCCTTTTCCCCACCATCTCTCCTAGTCCATCCTTCTCTAAAAACTGTCCACCATGCCAGGGACCAGGTAGTCTTACTGCCGAGGTTTCTTTATATGAGATTTTTACCTGATAGTGAGGCTCCCACCAGCCTGGGTCTCCAGAGGGTGGTGATCTGTGATCTGGAAGGTGTTCCTCGATTCCTGACCCATCCTGTCCTTGTGGAAAACCTATGACTTGTGCTGGAAAACTCATTAGCTTTATAAAGGGGATGTACGTCAAGAGTTGGGCTGACTCGCCTTCACCATGCTGTTCAGTTTGGACGAATTGTGTGAGCGACTTTACCATCTTACGCTCGTGAATTTATGTGTGTTTTGCTGCAGTTTGGGGCTTCCCTCTTGCTGTGGTCTGAATGTGGGTTGGAAAAGAATTGCCAGACACAGGCAAAATGTAAAGAAGGTCGAATTTATTAGAGGGAAGGGTCGCTGCCAGAACAGCGGGCCGACTTCCTAGTAGTCTGGGAGAGTTGAGCCCGAACGTGTGCTATTGATCAGTTTTTATAGCCAGAAAACAAAGGCGTGGTCTGAGGTGGAAATTTCGTTTACTGATTGGTCGAGGCACATATACCTTCCTTCTATAGGGTGGGAGAGGGACAGGCCAGATGCCTTTCCTTATTTGGGACAGGTCCCGTTGCCTAGGTGGGCTCAGGAATTTCGTAACCCTCACAACATGGTGGGGTAGGCGAGTAAGAGTCCGGTAGGGGGCTTCCCTGGTGGCGCAGTGGTTGAGAGTCTGTGCAGGGGACGCGGGTTCGTGCCCGGTCCGGGAAGATCCCACATGCCGCGGAGCGGCTGGGCCCGTGAGCCATGGCCGCTGAGCCTGCGCGTCCGGAGCCTGTGCTCCGCAACGGGAGAGGCCACAGCAGTGAGAGGCCCGCGTACCAGGAAAAAAAAAAAAGAGTCCGGTAAGGGGTGTAACGCTGAAACTTTTTCAGGCAGGGTTGTCCTTTGTCCTTGAAGCACCATTGTCCTTGGAGCACCACGTTCCCCCTCTCTTTATTTATAGGGCCAATCCAATTCCTTGGCCCTATTGGATACACTGTTCATATCTACCTAACTGCCTAATTCCCTCTCAGGCATTCGGGAACCCCTTTGTGAAAAGAAGGGGCAACGAACTCTCTCTGGCTGCCTCTTGCTGAGCCAGGGCCTTGTGGGGCCCTGGGTTCTTGTTGCCTGGTCTCTGTCAGGGTGTATATAGGGAGGAGTGCGGGCCCCATGGAAAGTGATAGCAGCTTGTTCAAGGGTTGTCTAGCCGGTATTCTTGTTGCATCGCCATTTGGAGGTTTATTTGTTGTATTCTGGAAGAGACAAACTTAACAAGGAGGTTAAAAATACATGGCCCGAAGATCAGTAGAAGTAGAAAAGCCACTATAGGGCCTAGGAAAGGGGTTAGCCAAGAGAACCAGAACCAGATATTAGTCTTGAAGTCCCACCAGTCAAATCCCCTGAGACTCCTTCCTTGTAAACTCCATTAGCTCTTTCAGTAATGGCTCGACGATTAGTCTGGACCTTGCCCGATTGGTTGACAAAAAAACAGCAATCCTCCTTTAACATTGCACAGGTCCCTCCTTGATTAGCTGTTAAGAGGTCAAGAGCTCTTCTATTTTGTAAAACCACTCCTGCTAGAGAATTTATTTGTTCTTGTAGCGTGTTAATTTGAGCTGCTAGGTTGACAGTCTGTTGTGTGAGTTCAAGAGAGAGCTGTCAGGCAGTGAAAATGGAGTTTAAAAGTCCAGCTGAGCCTGTTTCTATCCCAGTGAGATACCTAGGACTGATTATCGTGAGAGTTGCCCGTCTCTGTTTATGAGGTTGAGAGTATCAGGGAAGCGGGATAGTGTCATTTACAAGAGTAAGGTTAGGAATAATGTGTGTAAGAGTACAGGTCCCCTTCCAGTTAGCTGGAAGACATAAATAAGCATTAGACCCACATAAGAAATAGGAGCAATCTGTAGGGTCTAAGCATACATTCAATGTGATGTTGAAGTATGGTTTCCCTAAATGAGTGGGAGTGTTCTCTTCCCTCATAAGTAGTAGCTAAGGTCATTCTGGCTAAAAGGGAAAGGCAAGCCGCGTTTGAGGGATGAGTAAAAAAATTATAGGCCCGGTTACAAGAGGGAATAGTGGGGTACCAGCCTACGTCATAGTCTTCAGGTGTCCTAAGTGTCTTACATTCTTCTTGCTTAATATTCAAGGATTAGAACCAAAAATTGTGGGTTTTATAGGGACAACTTGGAGACGGGGTAGGGCAGATGGAAGTTACAAAATAGCTAGCTTGAGTCCAATCGGTGGTTATATTGGGGGGTTTGGGGAAGTAAATTTTGTAAAAAGGGGAATCATAATAATAAGAATGGGGGTAGTTAGTTCTGTTGGTTAGGAGGGGAACCCACATTCGGGTAGGGGAAGGAGTGAACGTGTGATTGCAGTACTAGGAGATACTGAGGAATCTACCTACTGAGGGTCCTGGATGAGAGGGGGAGGATACACATAGAGGGGCTGATCATACCATAGAAACTGAAGGGAGTATGGGTCCTCGAAGGTTATAGTGAGGTTTTTGATGTATGTGGTTGAGGAGTATATGATCTACAGTTGGTTTTACTCTGGGGTTGATGGCCCACCCTGGTCTATTGAAATATGAGGGGGCTAGATAGGATTCAGGTTGGCTCCATTCAGCCGGTGGAATGGGGAGTGCCACGAGGCCATATCAGGAGGAAACCATGGCACAAATCCAGCAGTTCCTGTATAAACCCAGAGATGGCCGATTAAGAAGTTGAAGGGCTTCCTGAACTGTCGGTAAATATGGATGTGGGTTATATGTATGAGCGAAGATACAAAAAGAAAGAAGAATCAGAACAGTTCTCGGGAAGTTATATTTAAATATTGATAAGAGTTGATCCGGGGTATAATCTTGAAAGTCTCCCTGGAGGGTTTTGTCCCGTGTTAACTGATATACGTATTGTCGTCGCTGGGAAGGGGTTAGGATGGATAGGTGGGGATTTTGAAGGTCTATATCTTATAATAAAAAGTAGTAAAAGTGGAGTGTTGAGGTGGTAATAGGGGGTGGTCTGCCAGAGAGAGATGATGGAGACGACAAAAAAAGTAGACCAGGGAGCTGATTAATAGTATACATCTAAATTAGGAGGTGGCAGGGTGTGAGAAATTATGATTGTACCACCTTAGGGATGCCTGAGTCAAGCAAGAATGCCAGGAGGTAGTTCCACAGGAGTAGGATAAAACTACGCAGGGGAGAGAGAGAACCCATAAAAAGAAAACACGGGTGATAAGACTGAAAATCAGGCTGTCGAGACTCGGGGGTTGGAGAGGCATCACCTGATTGTCTTCTGAAGAGGAGGTGGAGGCCGTCCAGAGGCTCACAACCGTAGGGGGCGTCCGGTGAACCTTCAACTAGTTGAGGATTTTCGTCTTCTGGAGGAGGGGCAGTCTTTAGTCGCGGCACATGAATCCGAGGAGTGAAGCCTTGTATTTTGGCAGCTTTGGGGGTGGTCAGTAGGACTCGATATGGTCCTGTCCACAGTGCTGTGAATGGCCTCTGATCCTGTGGAAGGGCCTTAACATATACCAAGTGGCCTGGAGTTAAGTGGGGAGGGGTTTCTGTGAAATTGGGGTCGGGCTTAGGACTATCTGGATCCCGGTATTCCCAGATACTTTTAAGGGTCAGTCCTAATGTTGGGAGATATTGTGCCAGACAGTGAGTTTCTGGATCCACCAGAAGGTCCATATTTAAGAATGGTCTTCCATAGAGGATTTCATAAGGACCTAAATGAGTCCTGGCCTTTGGAGTGATCCGGACTCTTAGGAGAGCAGTGGGAAGGAGGGTGACCCACGTCTGGTGTGTCTCTATGGCAAGGGTGCCATGCGGAATGAAGACAATACTTGATTTGGAGGGCCTCGCTAACCCCTTGGGTCAGACTTGAAATAAATGCGGGGCCGTTATCTGATTGTAATGAGCGTGGCAGCCCAAACCGAGGTATGATATGCTCCACAAGGGTAGTGGTAACCTCGGATGCTCTCTCAATCTTAGTAGGGAAGGCCTCTATCCATCCCGTGAAGGTGTCTGTCATTACTAGGAGATATTTAAAGCCTTTACAAGGGGCCAAGTGGGCAAAATCTATCTGCCAATCTTCTCCTGGTTGGTTCCCCCGGCATTGGACCGGGTGAAACAGTGGGGCGGGGGGGTTTATAGCCCCTTCTGGGTTGGCCTGGCAACAGACTGGGCAGGCCTGGGATATAGATTGGAGGGTTGAGAGAATTCCTTCCCCTGTGAAAATTGGCCCTACCAGTTTAAAGAGGGATTTAGCTTCTAAGTGAGTAGCCTGATGAAAGTGGTTTAGAATCTTGCACTGGGAGGCTTCTGGTAGAAGGAGCTCGGCATCTGGGCTCTGTAGCCACCCCTCTGGGGTTAGAGTGAATCCAGGGGTTTGTCCCTCTTTTAGTTCTGACTGTGAGTTTTGTGGGGTTGAAGAGTCTAAACTTGGGATCAAGGGGGCCTGTAGGACATTTTGGGTGGCTCTTTTGGCCTCTCTATCTGCCGTATTATTTCCTTTAGTTGTATCTGACCGGTCCTTTTGGTGTGCCCTGCAGTGGGTAATGGCTACCTGCTTAGGGGTCTTTATGGCCTCTAACAGGTCCAGAATCTCTGGCCCATGTTTGATTGGAGTGTTACGCATGGTCAATAGGCCCCTTTCCTTCCAGATTGCCCCATGGGCATGGACTGCATGAAAAGCGTATGCTGAGTCTGTGTAAATGTTAATTCGTCGTCCTTTTCCCAACTGTAGTGCTCTAGCTAGTGCTGTGATCTCTATTTTCTGGGCAGAAGTAGTTGCCCCATGAAGCGGGCCTGACACCATTACTTCTGATAAACTGACTTGCATATCCTGACATCCTTTGGCCCTCTCCAATAAAGCTGAGGCCGTCTGGAACCATTCTGCATCAGCGTTAGGCAAGGTGGTGTCTTGTCGGCCTGGCCTGGCACTGCAGGTATGGTCAGTTACTTCTAGGCAGGAATGTAGTAGAGGGGTGTCGGGGTTTCGGCTGGGCAAGAGAGTGGCAGGGTTTAGAGTAGTACATGGCTTAAATGATACTTCTGATCCCTCCAAGAATAAAGCTTGATATTTTTGGATTCTACTATCCGAAATCTAATGAAATGCTTTGGAGTTAAGGATATCCATGACCTCATGTGGAGTATAAAAACGGTAAGCAGGGCTTCCCTGGTGGCGCAGTGGTTGAGAGTCCGCCTGCCGATGCAGGGGACGCGGGATCGTGCCCCGGTCCGGGAAGGTCCCACATGCCGCGGAGCGGCTGGGCCCGTGAGCCATGGCCGCTGAGCCTGCGCGTCCGGAGCCTGTAGTTTGGGAGCTTCCCCTGTTGGTACGGCTGCAGCAGCTAGTGCCCTAAGGCAGGGGGGCCACACTTGAGATGTCATGTCTAGGGTTTTAGACAGGTAGGCTACTGGGCGCTAAGATGGTCCCAAGGATTGGGTTAATACTCCCAGGGCTACTCCCTTTTTCTCATGAAGAAAGAGAGAGAACGGTTTTGTCAGATCTGGTAGACCTAGGGCTGGGGCCGTGACTAGGGCTTTTTTTATTTGTTTAAAGGCTGCTTCCATGTCAGGAGTCCATTCAAGAGTGAGATCCTCTGGTCCCTTGAGGGCCTCATAAAGAGGCTTAACTAACAGTCCATAAGTAGGAATCCAGACTCGGCAGAAGCCTGCCATTCCTAAAAAGCTTCTGAGCTGTTGTCTAGTGGCTGGCTGGGCCATACCTAAGATTAGTGTTCGATGGTCAGGAGCAATATGTCTCTTCCCAGGGCTAACACTAGTCCTGAGAAGGTAGCCTGTTGGGTGCCTTAGCTGGGGAGCCCTAGTACCCTTGTTCTGCTAAATGTCTGAGAACAAGTATAGTATTACTCTCTGAAGTTAGTCTTTCTGGGCCACAAATTAAGAGATCATCGAAGTACTGAAGGAGGCAGCCTCTATTTTCTAACGTCAGTGAGGAGAGATCTTGGTAGTGCTTGGCCTAACCAATGGGCGCTGTCCCGAAAACCCGGGGGTAGGACTGTCCAAGTAAGCTGCTGGGCATATTTGGTATTAGGGTATCTCCATTCAAAGGCAAATAGGAATTGAGAGTTAGAGTAGACTGGGATGCAAAAGAAGATTTAGATCTAGGACAGAGTACCATTGGGTTTGTATTGGAATCTGGCTCAAAAGGTTATATGGGTTAGGAGCTATCAGGTGAA